>NW_026592666.1:1174688-1190822 GCF_907164565.1 Psammomys obesus
TATATATATATATATATATATATATATATATATATATATATATATATGTTATAGTGTTGATTTCTAATTTATTTCTATAGAGAAGCCTTCATTTTGTAATTTCCTAATATGTACTTTCTGGGGAGATGGCCATGGGTTCGGAGAGCAGGAGAACAGAGTTAACGTATTATTTTATGTAATTGAAGATGTTGACTGCCAGTGTGAGCTGCCACTGAGGATATTATTGTTGACTCTTTCACAAAACTCTGTGTGTGTGTGTTTGTGACAGAGTTCACCATGGAATATTTGTCTCGTTGTGTTCAGCTATTTAAAATAAGGTTATTAATTAGAAGTTACCCTAAATACAGAGATGGGTCAGCTGATTGTTAAGAGATGCTAGTTTAGTCTCCATGAACCTTTACACTATCCTATTTTTTTTAAACTCTGTACTTCCTTAAATAAAATCCAATAATTTTATTTTTCCTTCCAATGAAATATACTTAGAACTATATGGAAGAAAGAAGCATGCTACTTTTAGCAGAAGTGTATTAACATGCAATCCAGAATAGATATTTGAGTTTCAGAAATTTTGTTACATTCTCTAAACAATCAGAAGCTTTTATAGTTGTGTACAAATCACCTATGTAAAAATCAACTATTTAGCATCCTATGGTATTATTGATTTTTGCGATTTCTGTATGTCCCTAACTGATCAGAGTAGAGGAACAAGTTCTCAAACTATTAACTAACTTAGTTAATAGATAAATAATAAAACAAAAAAGTAAAAATAAGTCTTCTCCTCGGGATCTCAATAATTAATATTAATCATAAATACGTTGATGTATAAATTAAATTAACCAGGTTGTTTTAAAAAATGAATGTACTCACAAATTAATAACACAGCTTTGCTACTGGAAAAAATGTCTTCAGGATGCAAGTTTCCTAATTAGTCTAATGGAAGAAAAAATATTATTACTTTTGGCCAAATTCCACTGGATTTTTTTCGAATAAAAAGGAAAAATCCATACCACTTAAAGAGGAAGTTTGATTAAAATGCTACAGTACAATGGGCACTTCATTGATTTTCTTTAGGTCAATATCAAGTTTGCATTCATTACAGTCAGGTAACCAAGTAGGTCAGATACAGTGCCTCCTAAGACTGCAGCTACAAATCCTATGTTTAACTTCATATAAAGGTTGAAACTGGGATTTTCAAAACCATGATGCACTGTAGACCACATCTGCTATATCTTGCCAGAATTTAGGACACTAGTGGACGTATCACCGCGGGACACTCAACCTCAAAATTGTCTTCTTGTTTACAGTCCTGAACTTAAACATTTCAGAGAAAGCAATACCTGCTTACATAAATTTGGTTGCCCTCTCAAGGTGAAATGTGCATTGGGGTTAACAGAAAATTTGATAATAGATGATAGGTCATCAAAATGGAGATGAAAGAATGAGTAATGTTTACAGTAAACAAAACAATGTAGACATTTGAACTCCATTCTTTGGGACTAGTTTGTATCTAAAATTGTATCCTGTTGTTCTCAGGCATATACAGTATCTGTATCTCATTTAAGTTACAGATGGTGACTTTGTGGGTCACTGTTTTCCATACTGATACTTTTAAACTCACTGAGGCATAATGAGCCTGAATCAGCTATCATCTGTAACTAGGCACGGTTTCCAGTGGAGGGAATGAGAGAGTGACAACAACTGAGCCACAAAACCTTCAACCTTCAATCTGTTGTGCTGGCAATTGTGCAGGTTAAAGATGGCACAGAACTTGAGGGAGATATCAACCAATGACAGGTCCAACTTGAGGCACGTGACAGATGAGGAAGCCTACCCCAGACACTGCCTGGACGGTCAGGAACAAAACGACAGATAAAGCCGAAGACTGAGGATAGACCCAAACACGACTAAACAAGCAAGAAACAAACAAACAAACAAACAAACAAAGCCAATGAAATTATTTCTTATGATACCCTGATATACTCATAGAACAGCACCTATCATAATCATCATCAGAGAGGGTTCATCTATCAGAGATTCACACCCAAACATTAGGTGGATATGCCTAATCCTGCCACGGAGTGACAGGAAAAATTGCTGGAGCCGGAGGTATAAATAAAACTATAAGAAAACCCACACAATCAACTAACCTGGGCTCGTGAGAGCACATACAGACTGAACCAAAAATGAGGGAGCCTGGATGGGTCTGACTAGATTCTCTGCATGTATGTAATGGATGTGTAGCAATTTCCTCTTGTGTGAATCCTAACAGGGGGAGTACGGGCTAATTCCGTATCCTTTGACTGCTTGTGGAACTGTTTTCCTCCTACTGGGTTATCTTGTCTAGCCTGAAAATGAGGGGAGGTACCTAGTCTTATCACAACTTGATATGCCATGTTTCATTAAAGTCTGGGAGGGAAAATGGATCCGGAGGAAAGGGTAAATGGGGAGGTAGGAACTCGAGAAACGGGGACAGAAACATTGCTCTAGATGTAACATATGAGAAAAAATTTAAAAAACTGTTTCCCTGATCATCATAATATATATTTTTATCAAGAAAATATAAATTAGCTTACCTCATCTCATGTGAGGATGAGGTAGAAGAATAACCATGAATTTGGGGCTATCTTGATCTGCAGAGTTTTTCCAAGCTAGCCTCAGCTACAAATTATATCATTGCCTCAAAAAATAGGAAGATGAAAATAAATTTCAAAAGGAGGAAACAAAAAGGAAATTTCAGTTCAAAATGGTTTATTATGTTTTGCCCAATGCAATCACTTGAAATGGTTCAAGAAGAATGTTCTCCTTGAGATCGGGAATGGAGATACCTCCAGATGATCTGTTGTTGTACAGGATCGTTTTGGAGATTCTGAGTGTTTTGTTTCTCCATATGAAGCTGAGAATCTTTTTTTCAAGGTCTGTAAAGAATTGAGTTGGTATTTTGATGGGAATTGCATTGAATCTGTAGATTGCTTTTGGCAGGATGGCCATTTTCACAATGTTAATCCTACTAATCCATGAGCACGGGAGATCTTTCCATCTTCTGAGATCTTCTTCAATTTCTTTCTTCAAAGACTTGAAGTTTTTCTCAAACAGGTCTTTCACTTGCTTGGTTAGAGTCACACTAAGGTACTTTATGTTATTAGTGGCTATTGTGAAGGGTGTTGTTTCCCTAATTTCTTTCTCAGCCTTTTTTGTCTTTGGTGTACAAGAGGGCTTCTGATTTTTTTGAGTTGATTTTGTATCCTGCCACTTTGCTGAAGGTGTTTATCAGCTGAAGAAGTTCTCTGGTTGAATCTTTGGGGTCGCTCATGTATACTATCATATCATCTGCAAATAGTGACACTTTGACCTCTTCCTTTCCTATTTGTATCCCCTTGATCTCCTTTAGTTGTCTTATTGCTCTGGCTAGGACTTCAAGCTGTACTACAGGGCAACAGTAATAAAAACTGCATGGTATTGGCATAAAAACAGAAAGGAGGATCAATGGAACCACATAGAAGACCCAGAAATAAACCCACACACTTATGAATACTCAATATTTGACAAAGAAGCCAAATCCATTCAATGGAAAAAAGACAGCATCTTCAACAAATGGTGCTAGACCAACTGGATGTCTACATGCAGAAAAATGAAAATAGATTCATATTTATCACCCTGCACAAAACTAAAGTTCAAGTGGATCAAAGACCTCAATATAAACCAGATACTCTAAATCTGTTAGAAGAAAAAGTGGGGAACAGCCTAGAACTCATTGGCACAGGAGACAACTTCCTGAACAGAACACCAACAGCACAGGCTCTAAGAGCAACAATCAATAAATGGGACCTCATGAAACTGAAAAGCTTCTGTAAAGCAAAAGACACTGTCATCAAAACAAATAGACAGCCTACAGTTTGGGAAAGAATCTTCACCAACCCTTTATCTGACAGAGGGCTAATATCCAGTATATATAAAGAACTAAAGAAGCAGAAAAGCAACAAACCAAGTAATCCAATTAAAAAATGGGGAACAGAGATTTCTCGAAAGAGGAACATTGAATGGCAGAGAAACACTTAAAGAAATGCTCAACCTCATTAGCCATTAGAGAAATGCAAATCAAAACGACCCTGAGATTTCACCTTACACCCATCAGAATGGCCAAGATGAAAAAATCAAGTGATAGCACATGCTGGAGAGGTTGTGGAGAAAAGGAAATCCTCCTCCATTGCTGTTGGGAATGTAAACTGGTTCAACCACTTTGGAAGTCAATCTGGCACTTACTCAGACAGTTAGGAATAATGCTTCCTCAAGACCCAGCTATACCACTGCTAGGTATATACCCAAAATTTGCTCAAGTACACAACAAGGACATTTGCTCAACCATGTTTGTAGCAGCTTTATTCATAATAGCCAGAACCTGGAAACAACCCAGATGTCCATCAACAGAGGAATGGATACAGAAATTTTGGTACTTTTACACAATGGAATACAACTCAGCAATCAAAAATGAGGAAATCATGAAATTTACAGGCAAGTGGTGGGATCTAGAAAAGATCATTCTGAGTGAAGTATCCCAGAAGGAGAAAGACAAACTTGGTATATACTCGATTATATAGACCTACAAGATATGATAACCATAATGAAATCTACACACCTAAAGAAGATAATCAAGAAAGTGGACACAGGCAAAGGTGATTAATCCTCATTTAGAAAGACAAATGGGATGTGCATTGAACTTATGACAGGAGTCTACCACAAAAGGCATCTGAAAGACCCTACCTAGCAGTGTTTCAAAGCAGACACTAAGACTCATAACCAAACCCTCGGCAGAGTGCAGGGAATCATATGAAAGAAGGGAAGTTAGTATGATATGGAAAGGATAGGAGCTCTACAAGGACCAAACATATCTGGGCACAGGGTCTTTTCTGAGACTGACACTCACCCAAGGACCATCTATGGATATAACCTAGAACTTCTGTTCGGATGTGGCCCGTGGTAGCTCAGTAACCAAGTAGTTTTCCAAAGTAAGGGGAACACAGACTATTTCTAACAGGATCTCAAGGGCAGGCTGTTTGATTCCCCCCCCCCCCAGGGGAGGAGCAGTCTGTTAGGCCACAGAGGAGGACTTTGCAGCCAGCCCTGAAGATACCTGATAAAACAGGGTCAAATGAAAGGGGGGGAGGTCCTCCCCTATCAGTGGACTTGGAAAGGGGCAGGGAGGAGACCAGGGAGGGAGTGTACGGTTGGGGAGGGAATGAGGGAGCGGGATACAGCTGGGACACAGAGTTAACAAAATGTAACTAAAAAGAAAAATAAAATTAAAAAAAAAAAAAGAAAAGAATGTTCTCTTTCGTATATATGGGTCTTAGGTTCAAACATTTGTTCTGTGTGTTTAATATCACCTTAGTCAGTATTCTATTACTGTGAAGCAATTCCATGAACACAGAAAGTCTTATAAAAGAAAGCATTTAATTTATACTTCCTTACAGTTTGAGTCAAAGGCTTAGTCCATTACTGTAGTGACAGGAAACATGGCAGCATGTAAGCAGATGTGGTGCTGTAAGAAGAGCTGAGATTTTTATATCCAGATTTGCAGCAAGCAAGGAGAAGAAACAATGGGCCTAGACTGGCCTTTTGAAATCCCAAAGCTGACTTTCTCCAACAAGGCTATACATATTAACCCCTCTCAAGTAGTACTACTCCCGGATGACTGAATCTTCAAATATATGTGTCTACAGAGTGTGGGGGAGGGTGCTTTTATTAAGACCATTACAAATATACAAAACAAGAGAAACACAGGAACCTAGAAGAGGTTCTTTGGAGTTCATGTCAAACAGTGGGAATAGAGTGATAGAATGAAATAGAATGTGTTAGAGTTTATATGAGATTTAAATGGATATCATGATGGATTTCTGAGTAGTACGCACATTAGAAGAATTATGAGCATCACAGACAGGTAGAAGGACAGCAGCATGGTAGGATCTCTACAGAAAGTTCAGACTTCAACATCAGGGACAAATGGCATGGTAGTGTCTTTGAGGAGACTGTAGCTTAGTGTAGTGAGGGAAACCTCATTTTATATATTTTTGAGGATATGTTCAGTTCATAGCAAGAGCATGTAGCCAGGTTCTTTAATTCTGAGGAAAATTGGTAAACTGGATCTAGCATATAAGGGTGAGATTTCTTGGCACTAGCAAGTCTCCTGGGTAGGGAATCAAAAAACTTGTCCAATAGAGTGTCATAACTATTTTGAAGAAATGTCATTATATATTTTAAGACAATGAATCTATATATCTATATTTTAGAGACAGAATACACATAGTCATTTCACTGGTAGGCATTTATTTAAGCTTGACTCTACTTGTAAGGTTCTTGGCCCATAGACTTTAAATTTGATTCTTGTGATTTGTTTTCATCCAAGTAACTGTTTATACTACCACATATTGTTTAAGAGTTCTTTTGCATTACTTTTAATTATTTTAGTGAATAGTATGAATACCTAAGAAATACAAGCTCAGATGAGATACATGATTCATGAATAGATGGGTGGATAGATGGATGAACTGCTGGATAGACAAAAAGTTAGATCAATACATAGATAATAAGTAAGATAGAGTAGACTGATGCTGAACAGGTGGCTTAGTGATAAAGTCACTTGTTCCTCTTACAAATAACTGAAAACTGTAGTTCCAGAGAACATTATTTCTTCTTTTGGAGGCTTGGGCACATGACAAGCTTGAGATGCATACACACATATATACCAAATTCTCTCACACCATATAAATATATATAATATACATAATATATATATGGTATATATACTATTTATATATAAGTATATATATACATATATATATACATATATATGTATATATATATATATATATACATATATATATGTATATATATAATAAATCTTTAAAAAATCTGTAGGGATTTATTATGAGGCTTTTCTTCTATGATTCTGGATAATGAGAAACAACAAAGTTGACTGTGGGAGAAATAGACAATCCTCATATAGAATGATGAGAACCAGAAATGCCAATGAAATAACTGCTAATTACATGCCAAAAGCCTGGAGCTATAGGGTATTTTTTTTGTAAATCTTGGAATCCAATGTCCCTCAAATTAGGAACCTTAGTATTGAAGATCAAAAGATGGTTATACTAGTTGCAGAACAGAGACAAAAGACTTTCACTATTATTTTTTTTTAATTCATCCATTCTTCTTTTTATTAGTACAACTTATTCAATTTGTATCCTAGCTGTCACCTCCTCCCTCATCTCCTCCCAGTCCCACCCTGCCTCCCTCTTCTTCCCCTATGACCCTCCCATAGACCACTGATAGAGGAGGTGCTCCTTGTCTTCTATTTGACCCTAGCCTATGAGGTCTCATCAGGACTGGTTGTATTGTCTTTGATATATCAATCAGCAGTCTTTCAGAGGCAGTCTATTGCAATTGTCCTTCTGAATGAGGATTCAGCATTTTCCCGGGGGTTTTCTTTGTTATTTAGCTTCTTAGGGAGTAGGGATCTTAGTATGTTTATACTATATTATATGTGTAATAGGAGCAAGAGCTTTCTCTGGCATGAACTCAGTGGAAGGCTCTCTGATGACTTCCCCCAGCTGGGTGCAGCCTTGCCAGGCCACAGAGGAAGACTTTCACTATCTTAATATTTTGTTTCTAATCCGCTTTCATGATAGGTGACCCCAACTCACAAAGGTGAGGATGAATCTTCTTTGTTCAGTGTATTGACACAATTGTTCATCTAACTCAGACATACTAAATTATCCATAATAATAATAGTTACTTTTTTAAGTAAAATCAGATTAATAGTGCTTTTGATATCCTAAAACTATTTGAAGATGAAATGAGATATCATGGAGAAAATACTTAATTGGTGTATGGCAGGGATTCAGAGACAAATATTTTTTATAAATAAATTTTTATTGTTTTGTATTAATTACAGTTTATTCACTTTGTATCCTAGCTGTAGCTTCCTCCCTCATTCTTTCAGGGGGTGGCAGCCTTGCCAGGCCACAAAAGAGGACAATGCCAGTCCTGATGAAACCGGATAGGCTAGGGTCAGTTGGAAGGGGAGGATGACCTCCCCTATCAGTGGACTTGGACAGTGACAAAATTTAAAGTTACTAAGTTCCTACTTTTAGAACAGTATTGTCAACACTTTCCTGACTTTTTGGTAAAATTAGAATAATGAAAACTCAAATGTTATCTAGTTCTAGGACATAGAAATATAAGAAAGAATAATCAAAAGAGGTTTCAAAAATAAATAATGGCCAATACTGCAGAAAAAGAACATTCTAGGAAGATGTTCTGAGGTATGAAGATGTGAGTTGAAGATATCTCTGTAGGAAACCCATGAAAGCTTTGAGTTAAGGAGGGGAAAACTACATTTCAAAGTTCTTGTATTATGGAAACAAATTAAGACTAACTATAATTCTATTTTTTAGTTGTTACTGAGTGTTTTGAATATTTACTTATTTATTTAGTTTTGCTTTATAGCTTTCTGGGAAGTAGAAATTTGATAATAAAGTAGGGCGTGAAAGCAAATTCATTTTGCAAATTCTGAATATCTTTGCAGAAATGATAGACAAAAATAGTTATAACATTATAAAGGAATGTGGTAATAGCTTCAGCTACACACTTAAAATAGTGCACACTATTATTTCCCCTTAAAAGGACACCTATTAGTGCTTATTAAGTTAAAATAAATTGAGAAAAATTTAACCTTTGAGTATATTACATTCAAAACAACCTCCTGTAAATGATAAGTATGGGAATAAATCTTCCTATCCAATGTGATAAAATGTGAGTCTACTTCATTTTAACAGAGAGTAAACATCTTTCTTAATATGGATTGATAAGAGATCCACTTCTAATAGAAGTTACTGGTTTAGATAATGACATCAATGTAGAGCAATGCAGAAGTAAGAATCAAACAAATTAATGTCATGTACGTACCTAAGTGAATTCAAGTGATAATGCATTTTTACTCAGATTAGCAATCTATAGAAGTTATGAATATTTGGGACATTTTTATAAAGTCCTTTAAAAAAGAGCATTCTTTGGAAGTATAGAAAAACAAAGTAAGGACAGAATCATTTCTTCCATAAAACTGAAAGTTCAACCATATTGTGTCAAATAATTCCACAAAGCTTGTGTCTTCATATCTAACTCTGAGTAAACGTCTCACTGAGGCAAGAATTAGAAATTACAGGATGATTATAACAAAACTATTTCTAACACTTCCTCCAGTGGAACAACTTAAATGCTTTAATCATAAGCTGTGGCAGCAATATAATTGCTGCACTATAGGAAATTGTTGATCTCTTAGAAAATATGTGGTCTGTCGGGCTACATCTATCTTGCCAGGTGTTCTTATTTAATCTTTTGCATGAAGTCTATCACAGCACATAGGTTTAAATAACAGTTTACAGTTTCATAAATATGAATTGTCTGCAGTTGACGAGAAACCTGAAACATAAGTTTGTTGAATAGCTTAGTTATAAAAGACTGTATTAATTCTAGGTCCTGCTTGCTTCTCACATTCTAAGTAAAGATTTTCAATAATTCTGATGTGAGAAATAGGCCTGGAAGCACTCTGTCATCTTGGCATAGTGGCATTAACACTCACAAAATTACACCTTTTGTACTTCCTTCTGGAAGAGCATAATTAATAGGATGCACCTTTGCTTCTCTGGACTCACCACTGATTTACAGTGAAGTCAGATTTCTCAGTTCAGAACTCCTAACTGATAATTATGCAAGAGGGACACTAATGCAACTGCAGCTCTCAGAGGAAGAAAACGCCTCAGAAGAGAAATTTGATCTTGAGTATTTTGCATTGCCATTGGCCTTATCCAGCTTTTTATGAACCTGTGCTAAAATCCAGCCCCTTCCTAACACCTTTGTAGCTGTTAGGACTGCACCTTTCATCTTTGCAGTTGCCAACACAGCAGCACATTTCAACTGCTATGCCTGCCTTTTTTTCCTCTAATATCTTTCAGGTCACCCTGACTCTACTCAGGGTTCTCTTTCCTGAAATAGCCAAATTAACATATGTATCTTTTTAAATGACATTAACTAGATATAGAATTATCCATTGATGAATTTGAGGAACGAGAAGAAATACACTGTGTGCTACATAACACATCATCCACACAGATCAGTGATATTTAAGGTGCTGGACCTTAGGTGTAGATGCAGCTCCATCTCCAAATAGTACCTTCATTCTTTCACACGGTTGTTCTTCTGATAACCTTCAAAATACACAAATATTCACTTCCAATATTCACAAGTGTTATTAATTTATTTAACTAATAAAATTTCCAGGACGAGCAAAGTTTATTTCTAAATCTACATTCTTACATATTCGGTTTGGTCTGAACATGATATGAATAAACAATGTCCTATTTACCTACTCTTTCCCTGGAATTTACAACTGCAACACATAGATCTTAGTGGGAAGTGTTTCTTTAATTTCAGTGATAAATGTTGCCCATTTGTACCCAAAATATTCCTTCATGGTGTGTTTCTATCATTTTGAAGCTATAGATATTTTGGAATAGACATTTTTCATATGTGAGTGACTATTCTATACATTACCAGAGAGTGAGCCAGATGCTTGACCTCTACTTGTAGTTGACAATAACAACCCGCCAAATATGCCAATCACAAAGTATATCAAGAATATTATCAGATATCTCAAAAAAAGAAAATTTGCTCTGCCGAAGGTTTGGTTATGAGTCTCAGTATCTGCTTTGATACATTGCTAGGTAGAGTCTTTCAGAGGCCCTCTGTGGAAGGCTCCTGTCCTGTTACTTGTTTTCCCCTACGACCAATGCCCATCCCATTTGCCTTTCTAAGTGAGTATTGATCATCTTACCCTGGGTCTTTTTTTTTTTTATCTTCTTTAGGTGTTTAGATTTCATTATGTTTATCATATCTTATAGGTCTATATAAGTGAGTATATACCATGAATCATATGTAAAAAGGGGGTGTTAATAATGACATAGAGAGGATAGGAGCTCCACAAGGACTAAATATATCTGGGCACAGGGTCTTTTCTGAGAATGATACTCCACCAAGGACCATGTATGGATATAACCTAGGACCTCAGCTTGGATGAAGCCCGTGGTAGCTCAGTAAACACTTGGTTTTCCCTGGTAAGGGGAACAGAGACTATTTCTGACAGAAACTCAATGGCAGGCTCTTTGATCTCCCCACCCCCTAAGGGAGGAGCAGTCCTGCTAGGCCACAGAGGAGGATTTTGCAGCCAGTCTTGAAGATACCTGATAAACCAGTATCAGATGAAAGGAGAGGAGGTCCTCCCCAATCAGTGGACTTGGAAAGGGGCAGAGAGGAGATGAGGGAGGTAGGGTGAGATTGGGAGGAAAGGAGGGAGTGGGATACAGATGGGATACAGAGCTAATAAAATGTAACTAATAAAAATAAATTAAAAAAAAGAAAAACAAAAAAAGAAAATAAAAAAATAAAATTTGCTCTTATTTGAAAACTACTACAAGAACTTCAATGTAGCTTCATTCATTATAGAATAAACAGAAGTCGAAGTATATCTATAAATTAATAAATTTATTCTCAAGAAATAAGACAGAATGCATACATATGAGAAAAAAGAAAGTACATAAATATGACAGAATATGAATAATATATGGATAATTTATAGCTAACAGCTACATAGATAAAATAATTATTTTAAAGAATGTAAGTAGATAAATGACAGTTAAAATAGATCAGTGTATAATAAATTAGAAAATAATCAGTGACATGGAGATAAGTATGAATCTGAATTCATCATAATTTTAAGTTTTCATTTATTTAATGGTGTGTTCATGGTTCTAACCTGCTTCAGTTTTTGAGCTGACACTTGAAATGTTATTGACCTCATTATTCACCTGAATTAGGAAGAGATGTCAATTAGTAGAATGACTGTTTTCATTTCTTTCTGCATTTCATCAATATTTAGAATTATGTATCATTTAGGCACATGATTTTCAAAAAAAATAATATTTTTTGTTACAAAAGCTCAGAAATTTCAAAAGAAAAAATCCTAAAGATGTGCTCTGTCTGTGACATCTCTGAAAACTTATGATGCATTTTTAATACCAAAACGTTCTGAAGTTTAAATAGTGTGTCACCTATTGTACCAAGCCTTGGGCAGTGCCTATAACACAACTTCATTTTTAAGATACTGTAGTTAATTGTTTACTTGACATCAATAAAGAATATGTATGTCTTTTTTAAATTTTACTTTTAGACTCACAAAAATTCATATTTCCTCTGTAAATTCCACCCAACTCTAATTGTTTTCCATCATGGTAATCTATCAATGATAGTTCAATATTCCTAGAAACAGACTTTTAAAAGTAAACTCTAGATCTGAAAATGAATAGAACTTCCATTGACTTTGGCTAACTTTATAATCTATAAGAGTTTTAAATTATACAAGATAACATGTTAATTGAAGAACAACTAATCCTCTGTCTCAGCAAAATATAACATTATTTACCCACAGATATTTATCAAGTAAAATGTTTTATTCATTGATGATTTATTTCTATTACTACATGCAGATAAAATATGTACAAATACATATAAAACATATATTTGTTTATATGTATATATTGTATAGGTATCTTTTTCTTCAAGCTATAAAATAGATTTAAACTTTGTTTACTGGGAGTTTAAAAGTGGTAAGAATATTACTGATTTTTCTCTCACCGTATTCTGTGTAAGATCCCCGCACTGTGAAAGCTAGCATATAAAGAGTAAGCTTACAGCTTAGTTTCTCTGTGTCTTGTAATCAAGGTACATTGTGGCTTCACCAATAGGTCTTATCATTTGGCTCTGGTAGATAGCCAAGGTCAATTATGAAGGCTCTATTGATTAGCTGATAGGTATATTTATTTGGTTTACGAGATAGGAAAATTTTATATGAGTTTTTCATGTATCCTTCAATTGGGTTAACTTTATTTCTTCCCTGTTCTTCTACTTCATCGTTTCTGTCCTCAGTTTCATGCCCCCCATAAGTCAATTAAGTATAATACAAATCTGCCAGGAAAGATATAGCAATGTGAGTGAGATCAAGGCCTGACTGTTACGGAGGTAACCAATGATGCTCTGCTTTGTCTTGAGCCCTGCTTCACAAGAATAATGCACTGCTGCTACTGTAAACACATCTGGAGAAAGGCAGGCTCCAGTGAATAACACCCTCATGTTGTCTAATTAAATTGGCATGGTTTCAAACTACCTTCAGACTTTTAATGTTTAACCCCCATAGAAAATACAGTCAGCTGCAACCACAGAAAGCCTCTCTTAGTGGCTATAAAAGATAATAAATATGACAACACTTGACTTCTGAATGTGCTGAGAACAAGTGAAGGTAGTGTGTTTGAGCAAGAAGATAGTACATATATCATAATAAGGTTCAGAGAAAATATGGAAGAGGTGGTAAAAAGAATGTCAAATATATAAGAAGTAGGGGCATGGAATGCCATCCTCTGGGTATATTATAGGCATAACTAATCATGACCTCTGTATAATTAATCATACCTATATTTACTGTGGATTCAAATATACCTGCCAACACCCAACTATGCATGGGGAGACACTCAAGTGGCCTTTTTATCTATCTCTAAAAACGGAACAAATGAACTAATAGATCCTGTGAATTGGGTAGCTATTACTATGACCTATGTCACCCCTGTCAAACTACAAAGATCCAATGGAGAGTCCCAAGTTTGGTTCAAATAATGACCCTAGACAAAAGAAAATGTGAATATTGAAAAGCAATTTGTAGGAGGCAGTGAGTAGAAGGCAGCATTAATCAGAATGAATGGTACATGTAAACAAAATATTTTAAGAAATTTAAAAATTTATAAGTTTGTTCATAAGTTATCTATATCTTGTACATTCTAACATGGTTGTTTACATTTTAAAATAGATATTTTTACATATATAGTATAGACCACTTCATGAGCTTATTTCATTAAAAGGCAGCTTCATTCCAAGAACTTTCATTGTACATGTAAACAAAAATATTATATTGTGATTGCCTCGTGGCATGGACCATTGGTAATTCAAAATAGAGTGAAGTCAGAGTAGTAGTTCACTATGAAAAAAAAATGGTATGATGACTTACCGTCTTTTAGATCAGTCATTGAGAAACAAATCACTGAAGCAGGCTTTAAGCTCCAGAGGGGGAAAAACAAACTTTTTTTTTTTTTCTTGTTGTAGATAAACAAAATGATTGACTGGAATTCCTGAAAGTGGAAACTGTCCCTTAAGGAATGAGGTATGCTGAGAAAAGCAGAAGACCAATAGTGGAAAAAAGAATGAGAAACCCAGATAAAAAAGACACAGTGAAATGTATAACATAATTTTGGTAGAAACATGTAAACGATAGTTGTTAAAGTAGAATAAAGGCCACAAGCCTGTAACAGTGAGAGAAGCTGTGAAAGTCAAGAAAGGAGATGTTCTGCTATAACTCCCAGAGGAAGCAAGCCTGGCAGGAACATTACTTTCCACTAATTAAACTGCCTCCAGTATTCTGGCCCCTGGGACTGTCAAGTAATAAGTGTGTGGTGTTTTAATGCATTGAGTTTGCTAGGAAAACAAAAGCATCTAAAGCTAATGACTGGAAGCCTGAAGAGCCTAGGGAAAAGAAGGTACTATCTCCTGCCCAATCTGTAGGCTTAAGTAACTTTTAAACCTATACGTGCTATCCAAAAGACAAATCTATATAAGGAATAAACTAGGGAAGTGAAAGAAAATCAGAAATTTACCTGTGTACAATAATTCTCATCGCACTCCCATGCAAAGATAGATAGATATATATACATACATACATATATATATATATATATATATATATATATATATATATATATATATATAACTTTATTACACAGGACTTAAGAAAAAAGCCAATTCAAACCTTTGTAGAATTAAGAGACATAATTTAATGCACATTCAAAAAGGAAAGAGATCACAACTTCCTCACAACACTGAAGATAAGTGGGCACTAGGGTCGGGTTATGGTAGATTAGAGATATATACCACCTTTGAAATCTTATAATGTATTGATTCATATATCCCATCAGACATTGATTGAATTCCCCAACCTGATATTATGAAAGCATGTTCAACCATGTTCATAGGAATTTTATTTTTAATAGCCAGAATCTAGAAACAACCCAGATGCCCCTCAAATGAGGAACGGGTACATTTACACAATGGAATACTACTCAGCAATTAAAAACAAGGAAATAAAAAAAGGAAATCATGAAATATGCAAACAAATGGTAGGAAGTAGAAAATATTATTCTGAGTGAGGTATCCCAGAAGCAGAAAGACACACATGGTATATACTCACTTACAAGTGGATATTAGACATATGATATAGGATAAGAATGCTAACATCTCTACACCTAAATAAGCTAATCAAAAAGGAGGACCCTGGGTAAGATGCTCAAACTTCATTTCCAAACGGAAAGGGTATGGACATCTGAGGGGGAGAAAACAGGGAACAGGACAAGGACCTACCACAGAGGGCCTCTGAAAAACTCTATCCAGCAGGATATCAAAGCAGATGCTAAGATTCATAGCCAAACTTTGGGCAGAGTGCAGGGAATCTTATGAATGAAAGGGGAGATAGAAAGATCTGGAGGAGACAGGAGCTCCACAAGGAGAGCAACAGAACCAAAATATCTGGGCACAGGGGTCTGTTCTGAGATTGATACTCCAAACAAGGACAATTCATGGAGATAACCTAGAACCCCTGCGCAGATGTTGCACATGGCAGCTCAGTGTCCAAGTGGGTAACCAGTAATGGGAACAGGGACTGCCTCTGACAAAACCTCAGTGGCTGGCTCTTTGATCACCTCCCCCTGAGGGGAGAAGAGTATTACCAGGCCACAGAGGAAGACAATGCAGCCAGTCCTGATGAGACATGATAGACTAGGATCAGGTGGAAGGGGAGGAGGACACCCCTCTAGGTGGATTGAGGAAGAGGGAGAAGGTGGGAGTTGGAGGGAATGAGGGAGGGGGCTACAGCTGGAATACGAAGTGAATAAAAAGAAAGAAAGAAAGAAAGAAAGAAAGAAAGAAAGAAAG
>NW_026592666.1:1190832-1258763 GCF_907164565.1 Psammomys obesus
AAAGAAAGAAAGAAAGAAAGAAAGAAAGAAAGAAAGAAAGAAAGAAATTATGGAAAAAAACAATAAAAAAGGAAATTATACACTTGAATTTGAGCAAAATTGGGTAGGCCATATATAGTAACAGTTGGAGGAATTAAAAAGGAAAAATTATGGAATTATAATTTCAAAATATTAAAAGATTAAGAAGTTGTTGTTAATGTTCTATTCAGGGAGTTTTCTTCTGTGCCAATGTGTTCTAGGCTTTTCCCCACTTTTTCTTCTCACCAATTTTGTGTGTTGGGTGTTATGTTGAGATCTTTGATACACTTGGACTTTATTTTTGTGCAGGTTGATAAATATGGATCTATATTTATTTTTCTGCATGTAGACATCCAGTTAGACCAGCACCATTTGTTGAAGATACTGTATGGTTCTGGCTTCTTTGTCAAAAATCAAGTATCTGTAGGTGTGTGGATTCATTTCTGGGTCGTCTTTTCTGTTCCATTGATCCACCATTCTGTTTCTATGCCAATACCATGCAGTTTTTATTATTATTGTTCTCTAGAACAGCTTGAGATCAGGGATGGACATACCTCTAGATGATCTTTTGGAAATTCTGGGTTTTTTGTTTTTCCATATGAAGTTGAGAATTTTTCTTTCAAGATCTGTAAAGAATTGTGTTGGTATTTTTATGGGAATTCCACTGAATCAGTAGATTGCTTTTGGCAGAATGGCCATTTTCACTATGTTAATCCTACCGATCCATGAGCATGGGAGATCTTTCCATCTTTTGATATCTTCTTCAATTTCTTTCTTCAGAGAATTGAAGTTTTTTTCCAAACACGTCTTTCATTTGTTTGATTAGAGTCACATCAAAGTACTTTATGTTATTAGTGGCTGTTGTGAAGGGTGTTGTTTCTCTAATTTCTTTCTCAACCTTTTTGTCTTTGGTATACAGGAGAACTTCTGATTTTTTGAGTTAATTTTGTATCCAGCCACTTTGCTGAAGGTATTCATCAGCTCTGGTTGAATTTTTAGGGTAGTTCATTTATAGTATTATATAATTTGTGAATACTGATACTTTGACTTCTTCCTTTCCGATTTGTATCCCCTGATCTCCTTTAATTGTCTTATTGCTCTAGCTAAGACTTCAAGTACTGTGTTGAAGAGATATGGAGACAGTGAGCAGCCTTGCCTTGTCCCTGATTTCACCAACAGAACAGTCCTTAAGATCAACAATCAATAAATTGGACCTCATGAAACTGAAAAGTTTCAGTAAAGCAAAGGACCCTTTCATCAGAACAAAATGACAGCCTACAGACTGGAAAAGGATCTTCACCAAACTTATATCTGACAGAGGGCTAATATCCAAAATATGTAAAGAACTCAAGAAGTTAAAAAGAAACAAAACAAGTAGTGTAATTAAAAAATCAGGTAGAGAGCTAAACTGAGAATTCTCAATAGAGGAATATACAGTGGCAGAGAAGCACTTAAAGACATGCTCAGGGTTCTTAGTTATCAGGGAGATGCAAATCAAAATGACCCTGAGATTTCACTTTACACCCATCAGAATGGCTAAGATCAAAAACTCCCAGAAGCAGAAAGACTCACATAGTATACTATTCACTTTTAAGTAGATACTAGACATATAATATAGAATAAACATACTAAAATCTGTAGACCTAAAGAAGCTAAGCAAGAAGGAGAACATTGGGGAAGATGATCAATCCTCATTCAGAAAGACAAACCTGATGGGCATTGGAAGAAAGAGAAAACAGGAAACAGGACAGGAGTCTACCACAGAGGGCCTCTGAAAGACCCTACCTACCAGTGTATCAAAGCAGATGCTGAGACTCATAACCAAACTTCAGGCAGAGTTCAGGGAATTTTATGAAAGAACTGGGAGATAGTAAGACCTAGAGAGGACAGGAATTCCTCAAGGAGAGCAACAGTACCAAAATATCTGGACAAAGAGGTCTTTTCTAAGACTCATACTCCAAACATATATTTATGTACATCACCTAGAACTCCTGCTCAGAGGTAGCCCATGGCAGTTCATTATCCAAGTGGGTACCCTCGTAAGGGAAACAGAGGCTGCCTCTGACATGAACTCAGTTGTTGGCTCTTTGACACCCCAGCTCCCCAAGGAGAGAGCTTTCTTGCCAGGCCATAGAGGAAAACAATGCATCCAGTCTTGGTGAGACCTGATAAGCAATGTCAGATGGAAGGGGAGGAGGACCTCACTCTCAGTGGAATTGGAGAGTGGCATGGGAGAAGATAAGGGAGGCAGAGTGGGATTGGGAGGGAATTAAGGAGGGGGCTACAGCTGGGACACAAAGTGAATAAAAGTATAATTAATTTAAAAATTAACAATTTAGTTTATAAAAACAAAAGATTTTTGTCATAATTAAAATCAAACAAGTTACCATACAGTCTTCTGTAGTCATCTTCCTTGAGTGTGAACACCTGGGATCTGGCTCTTAGTTGAATATGAGAGGTTGACCCGGTAAAAGTACTTAAAAGTTCAATGCTGGGTTGTGCTACTGCTGCTTTATACATTCTATTTTCAAAGAGATACCTGAGAAAGAAGTTGTAGGATACGATCTCATTTTTGAAAGAGTCAAATACAAAAATTCAGGGAATTAACTTGATAAAATCCAGACAGTGAACACAGGTCTTAATTTTACAATATTTCCTTTTAAAAAACAAATAGTGTTACTAAGAACTGCTTGAGATTAGAAGACCTTGATTCCTAACGTCGCATGTGAAGACCTGTGCATGACAGAAAGTCTGACATCAAAGAATTTTACAACGATCAGTGTACTGTTTCTTGCTGCTGTATTTGTGGTAACAAAGCAATCAATAACATAGTGAAAATCAAATCCTTCAAAGATAAAGGAACCTGAAATATCCTTTTAAAGTTTTAAGGATACAATAGCTATTAGAGTGAAAAGATCAATGAATTTTTTATAATTATTTAGATTGTGAGCATATTTTTTAATTAAATTTTTATTTTTTATAGTAATTACAGTTTATTTACTTTGAATCTCAGCTGCATCCCCCCTCCCTCAATCCCTCCCAATACGACCCTCCCTCCCTCATTTGCTCCCTGCTCCTTTCTAAGTCCACTGATAAGGGAGGTTCTCCTCCCCTTCCATCTAACCCTAGCTTATCAGGTCTCACCAGGACAGGCTGCAATGCTCTCCTCTGTGGCCTAGCTAGGCTGCTCCTCCCATGGGGGTTGGGGAGGTCAAAGAGCTAGTCACAGAGTTCATGCCAGAGACAGTACCTGTTCCCCTTACTAGGTAAGGGACTTGGATACTGAGTTGCCATGGGCTACATCCAAGCAGGGGTTCTAGGTTATGTACATGCATGGTCTTTGGTTGGAGAAACAGTCTCAGACAAGCCCCTGTGCGCAGATATATTAGGTCCTTGTGGAGCTCCTGTACTCTCCAGGTCTTACTAACTCTCTCTTCTTTCATATGATTCCCTGTATTCTGCCCAAAGTTTGGCCATGAGTCTCAGCATCTGCTTTGATACACTGATAGGTAGTCTTTCAGAGGCCCTCTATGGTAGGCTCCTGTCCTACTTCTCCTTTTCTCCTACTTCCAATGTCCATCCTATTTGTCTTTCTAAGTAAGTATTGATCATATTACCCCGAGGCCTCCTTCTTGCTTAGCTTCTTTAGGTATACAAATTTTAGTATGTTTATCCTATCTTATAAGTCTAGCATCCACTTATAAGTGAGTATATTCTGTGTATGTCTTTCTGCTTCTGGGATACCTGATAGTGAGCATATTTACCTTGTTGCTCTTTACCTTTCTACTGTAACTAGCAATGTAAAGACTTCAGTCCAGCCACAAACAGAACCTGAAGGAATGAGCATGCTTGACATAGTATGCTAAGAGAAATAAAGAATACATGTGTAATTCTCATTTTTAAATTAATACTGCATATAATAAGCATATTATTTGTATTAATAGCCAGACCCTGGATAACAAATTACTGTGCTCTTCGCTGGGGAGGACTATTTCTCCTGGGCTTAGCATTCCTTATTATCCTGCATTTCTTCACCTTAAGTTGAGGCCTCTTAAAAATTTTCAGTTCCATGTTAGCATGTGTATTTGTGTTTTGATTTGCTTTGGTCATACTTAGGAATTCTTATCAATATCTCATGGGTGGCCTTAATGTGTCGGTGTGTGATGGGGTGAAGTAGAATGGAGGGAAAGGAAAGTAGTAATGATGCAATATGTTAAACTTGAAAAACAAAAAATATTCAAGCTTATGAATAATGTTAAAAACTGTTTACTGGGGAACATGTGAAAAAAATATTGCTTCCAACTACCCACAAAGTTCAGAGTAGACTGCTGTATTAATGCCACAAGAGTCATGCTGTTTTGTATGCTTTTATTCCTAGGTACTTTGTAGTTAGAAAAGTAATATATGTAAATTATGGCAAGACAGTAAATCAAAATGAAGTCCCTTACACTTCTGGAGCAAGGCCATGCTATGTGCAGCAGAAAATTATGTAGCATATCTAAATCAGATTCTAGACTGTGTGCTTTGGGTCAGGTGCAACACTTGTGAGTAATTCATTAAATCATTTGTAGCCAGGAGATACCATGTGAGCTGGTTGTAGTTACCCCCACAAAGGCATAGGTCAAATGAAGAATTGACGCAATTAGGTACATGCTTGAAGCATAGATCTTGGATTAGAAGGTGCTCATCATTCCTATAGTTTATAGTCATACGCTGTCATTCATGCTTCACTTGCAGTTCCACCAGCACTCTTATGCATGGAGATTCTTCATCTGAAAATGACAAAAAGAAATCTAAACTATTTCAAATATAGGCCACCTTAGTAAATGTGAGCTATTAGTAAGTTGAAATACATACACTCCAGACACCTTAGAAACAAAACTCCCCCAATTATAGGATGAAGAGCACAAGTCATTATATCTTACACATGACATGTGACAGCTATACTGAGTAAACCTGTGAGTAATGAATTATGGTTTGCTCTGAATTTTAAGTGAGAAATAAATACTAATAAATACTATACTTGTCAAGAAAAGTAGGTAAGTATAGTCACATAAATGAACTTAGGAAAATGTCCTAACTGATGAAAAGACCATTCTGAGTGAGGTATCCCAGAAGGAGAAAAACACACATTGTATATACTCACTTATATAGACCTATAAGATATGATAAAACTAATAAAATCTATACACCTAAAGAAGATTAACAAGAAAGAGGAACTAGGGTAAGATGATCAATCCTCACTTAGAAAGACAAATGGGATGTGTATTGGACTTGGAGAAAACAAGTAATAGGACAGGAGCCTTCCACAGAGGGCCTCTGAAAGACTCTACCTAGCAGTGTATCAAAGCAGATATTAAGACTCATAACCAAACCTTCGGCAGAGTGCAGGGAATCATAAAAAAGGAGGGGGGGACTTAATACAACCTGGAGAGGACAGGAGCTCCACAAGGACCAAATATATCTGAACACAGGGGTCTTTTATGAGACTGTTTCTCCAAACAAGGACCATGTATGGATGTAACCTAGAACCTCTGCTCAGATATAGCCCTTAGTAGCTCAGTATCCAAGTGGGTACCCTAATAAGTGAACAAGGACTGTTTCTGACATGAACTGAATGACTGGTCTTTGACCTCCTTCCCCCTCCCCCGAGGGAGGAGCAGCCCTGTTAGGCCACAGAGGAGGACTTTGCAGCCAGTCCTGAAGATACCTGATAAACCAGTATCAGATGAAAGGGGAGGAGATTCTCCCCTATCAGTGGACTTGGAAAGGGGCAGGAAGAAAATAGTGGAGGGAGGGTGAGATTGGGAGGGAAAGAGGGTGCAGGATACAGCAGGAATACAAAGTTAACAAATGGTAACTAATATTAAAAAATAAAAAGAAAAAATAAAAACAGAATGGAAAAACTAAAAACAAAAACAAAAAAAAGATTATGAAGATGAGGTTGAAAGAAAAGATGTAAAAAATAAAAGTAATTTAATTATGCATTAAGTAAAAATGTATTAAATAAAACAATAAATTTATTAAAAAATAATAGGAGTATGAGGCATGATCTCCCAAAATTATTCTCCTCAAACCATCAGTTCTCTCCTAATTGAATCATTCTATCTATGTAAGAGATATCCATTTAGATTTAGATGATGAGAGGATGTGATTTTAGACTAAGCAAGCCATCCTGTTAAGCAGAGATACTAAATGAGGGTTTTTGAAAATTTGAAATCATGGGGCATGTGGATAGAGTCAACAGAAAGTAAGTCGGGAAAAAAAAATCTCAAGGACCATAAATTGTGAAAATACAACCTTTTCAAGACTTCCCAAATGCCTACCACAGAGGGCCTCTGAAAGACTCTATCCAGCAGGGTATCAAAGCAGCTGCTAAGATTCACAGCCAAAATTTGGGCAGAGTACAGGGAATTTTATGAAAGAAGGGGGAGATAAAAAAAAAGACCTGGAGGGGACAAGAGCTCCACAAAGAGAGAAACAGAACCAAAACTTCTAGGCACAGGACGTCTTTTCTGAGACTGATACTCCAACCAAGGACATGCATGGAGATAACCTAGAACCCCTGAACAGATGTAGCCCATGGCAGCTCAGTCTCCAAGTGGGTTTGCTAGTAATGGGACAGGGATGGTCTCTGACATGAACACAGTGGCTGGCTCTTTGTTTACCTCTCCCTAAGGGGGGAGCAGCCTTACCAGGCCACAGAGGAAGACCATACAGTCAGTCCTAATGAGTCTAGAAAGGCTAGGGTCACAGGGAAGGGAAGGAGAACCTCACCTATCAGTGACTTGGGGAGGGGCATGGGAGGAGATGAGGGCTGAAGGGTGGGTTGGAGGGATGAGGGAGGGGTCTACAGTGGGGATACAAAGTGAATAAACTGTAATTATTAATAAATAAGTTAATTAAAAACAATACCAACAAAAATAAAGATAATACCACACTAAATTGCATAACAGGCCATACTGATGGAGCAAATACTCAACTGATATTTCCTCTTTCCACATGACTATCTTGTCAATCTGACAAAAAAAAAAAAAAGTAAACAAGTGAAGAACCACTAAGTAAACTTCTGGGAAATTATAAGATATGTTATAGAGAAAATTTTATGACAGATATAACCACATAATTAACTGAGGCTGCATGGATTCTGCTTCCTTCCAAAAACTATAAACTAAGTGAAACTCAGAATAACATGTTAGAAAAATAAGAAAACTTACAATACTTTGTCTGGTTAACAATCAATATAACTTTGATACGAAGATATTAGTAATAAATACAGTTGACACTTTCATTGAAGAAGAAAATAATCTTATCTTCTTGCTCTTGTGTCTATATGTTTTTAAAGTCTTAGCATTGCTTCTTGTTGTACTTTTACCATGGTAAATATACACATAGAAACACACACAATACATTTTCAATAAATAATATCTCCAGAGAAATCTTTCAAGAAGGAGAGTTTGTCTATATGCAAGGAGAAAGTACAGTTATTATGGAGGATTATTAGGTGACAATTCCTTTGAAATAGAAATTCCCAAAATCATTGAAGTTACAAATGTGGTCCAAGTCTACATAATGGCTTGAGAATGAGAGGGTCAGCTTGTCCTGCTGGCTCCTTTCTGACCAATCCTGTATAAATCTGTCATCATCTCTCCTAAGGATTGTAGGATATTTTGTTTGCCAGATAATGCATATTTTTGATAGGATTAACAGAAGCACACTCTTAATTGTTTTTTGTTTGACAATGTTTTTTGATCTGTAAAAAGCTATCTCATATCTACTTAGATTTCAGTTTAAAGTTTCACATTTTTCTGTCAGATAAACAACAATGCATGAAGATCTCTTCACTTAAAATGTGATTATAGTGGGAAAATACCAATAATTATTTTTTAAAGTGATGACCTGAATTTAATATCAAATTTAAATTATTTATATAATTACAGATATACTATATATTGTCTCTTTACACAGAATATAAATACGAGTTTACATATTTAAAAAATGTATGCATTCATACTTATACATTTTTCTATTACAATCATATTTTCCTTCACTTGCACTCATTTAGAATATATTTTTCTTGTGAATAACACATGACAGAAACTAGGAGCATCACATGACTAAGGAAAGCTAAATCACTTACTTTCCATATTAGAGTTTACTAAAGGCAATTAAAATTGAAATTAATAAAATTATTGCTTCCAGATATTATAAACAGGATACATATTTATAAGATTAAATTGAAAATCTTTCATAATGATATTAAAAGAACTAATAGAAGCTGACATAAAGACAATATTAACTCTAATAACCATCAACGATTATCTCTCTTGAGTCTAATACAAAACTTGTCACCATAGTCAACAGGACCATAAATAATCTGATATGGTGTTAATGATTATTATTCCAACTCCTATCTTTAACTGTATGTTGTTGAACAGCCTTGTGTAAAGCACATTTTGTTTTGTTTTGTTTTTTTCCAGGTGATTCACCACCACTTACCTTTCTTTTTTCTGACTGTGTAATTCCTTTCTATTTTTACAAATAATTTCTGCTAAGAAAATAAACTGAGGTACTTTATTTGGCTCTATTTAGTTTTGTAGCCCATGGCAGCTCAGTCTCCAAGTGGGTTCCCTAGTAATGGGAACTGGGGCTGTTTCTGACATAAACTGATCCCCCTGATGGAGGAGCAGCCTTACCAGGCCACAGAGGAAGACAATGCAGCCAGTCCTGATGAGACCTGGTATGCTAGGGTCAGGGGGAAGGGGAGGAGGACCTCCCATAACAGTAGACTAGGGGAGGGGCATAGGAGGACAAGAGAGAAGGAGGGTGGGATTGGGAGATGGTGAGAGAGGGGACTAGAGCTGTGATACAAAGTGAACAAATTATAACAAAATAATAAACAAATAAATAAAATTAAAAATAATACTTCACTTTCTAAGATAATTTAAAGGACTAATTGTAACATTTTCATTTCTTGCTGAGATTATTTTTATCATAAATCCACTTAATTATTAGATTTCTAAAAATTACAATCATAAAAGATGTATAACTGCTTCTCTGCTGCCTTTCTAAAGCTCTAGATTAGAGTACATACCATCAAGAGACAAAAATCTAAAAATAATAATAATAATAATAACACTGAGACATAAAGAAGGCCTTTGCCTCAAGGAATTTTCACTGACCTAAATTTTATGAATTTATTCCTCAGGTCAGATTTCTTACAATCAATATTAAACTAGAATAGTAATATTAAACCAGAAGTTAAGATCCTGGATCATTTTCTCAGCCCTGACACCTCTACAGTACAGAATAGCTTGTGAAGATTGTTGAAATGATGATGCCACCATCAGCACCACATGTGTTCCATTATACTGCAGGTTTAAAAAAAAATACGTTCTCATCTTGCTACATTTTTTTGCCTTAGTCACCATCTTGCGGGGCATTGTGGTACACTAGCAGACATGGTACTTCAGATTTACCTAAGAGTCCTACATCCTGCTCCATAGGCAGCGAGGTGAGCTGCTCTGGGGTTGCCATGGGCTTTGAAACCTCAAAATCCTCCCCAGGTTGCACAGTTCCTCCATAAAGGCCAAATCTTCTAATTTTTCTAATCTTATCAAAGAATACCTCTGTGTGGTGACTAGCATGAACCTGTATGAGCCTATGAGGACCAAGCTTATTTAAAAACAAAACAAAACAAAAAACCCAAAAACATTGTTCATCTTTATTTTTACTCCTCTATTCTCTTTCTTATGTTAATCCTTGTTATTGGTTTGATTAATACATGCATTTCTTATTAATCTTTGAAAATACTTGATGTTTCTAATCATCATTATATGAGGCATGTTTACAACATCAATTAGTTTCGTATCTCGTACATCTGAAGCTCTGTGGTGAAGTCTGGCCAGAGAGGCAAAAAAGAAAGAATTGGTATCATCGAAATAAGTGATAATATGTTTCAAAAGGGTCAGTTGAGTCATCATTTTCCCTAAAGTCTCATGGCATACACATGGAAGGGTAAAGGACAAAGAAACACAGCTACTTTTGCTTATGTCCACATACACACAAACACACACTCACACACACACACACAGAGAAAGTGTTATATTCCTGTGCATTTAAATATTTTTCATTTATCCAGATGTGATAGCACATCCTTTAATCTCAGCACTCGGGATAGAGAGGCAGATGGATCTCTGAGTTCAAGGCCAGCTTGGTCTACAAAGTGATCCCAGTACAGCCAAGGCTACACAGAACAACCCAGTCCCAAAAAAGAATAAAAAACAAAGAAAAACACAAACATAAATAAATAAATATTTTGCATTTAAAATATTTTTATTCAAATTTATTTTCCAAAAGCTTATATAATTTACATAAAAAGAAAGGTTAATTTTACATATGTTTGCAAAATACAATCATAAAACATTGGTTCATGAAGAATTATTGTTGAAAAATGCTTTTATGTTGAACAAACACATCACATTTTGCATCTGGATTGTTACTAAAGAAAATGATAGTATGCAAATTAAAAATGGAAATGCGTGTATGAGTCACAGATATTATATGAGTGTAAGACGATTGACAAAAAAATAAACTAATGCTAAAGAATGATACCAGAACTTGATGTCTGTCCTTCATATACACACACATATGTGTGTCTATACCTGTACACATATCAACACCTGCACAGACATTAAGGCCCTCTCCCAACACACATGCTCAAGCTTATATAAAAGGTGGGTAACAGTCACATCAATATGTGTTCAATGAATACCTAACTGGTGAAAAAACAATGTTTCCTGAATATACTTGGCTGTAGGCTTAAAACATAAAGAATCTCTCAAATGAATAGTTTTTAAAATATCATTAAAATTATATTCAAAGTATTTTATAATATCTCAAAGCTCTCATAGAATTTGAATACAAGGCAACTTATTTTCAATAAAACTTTGGTGTGATGGTGGCTTAAAACTCATTGGCACAGGAGACAACTTCCTGAACAGAACATCAACACAGGCTCTAAGAGCAACAATCAATAAATGGGACCTCATGAAACTGAAAAGCTTCTGTAAGCAAAGAACACTGTCATCAAAACAAAACAACTGCCTACAGATTGGGAAAGAATCTTCACCAACCCTATATCTGACAGAGGGCTAATATCTAGTATATAAAAGGAACTCAAGAAGTTAAAAAGCAACAATACAAGTAATCCAATTAAAAAATGGGGATGTAAACTTGTACAACCACTTTGGAAATCAATCTGGTACATTCTCAGACAAT
This sequence comes from Psammomys obesus, assembly GCF_907164565.1. Classification (NCBI taxonomy): domain Eukaryota; kingdom Metazoa; phylum Chordata; class Mammalia; order Rodentia; family Muridae; genus Psammomys; species Psammomys obesus. The sequence goes on from NW_026592666.1 coordinate 1,202,131, forward strand.
TAGGAATCTTCCTCAAGATCCAGCTATATCACTCCTAGGCATATATCCAAAAGACGCTCAAGTATATAGCAATACATATTTTAAATATTAAATACACCTTTTTGAAGCAATGGCCCTCTTACCTTGAAATCCCAATGCAATATAATATCACTCTTTTATAAGGGAGATAGAATAACATTTGAATCTATTCACAAAATCTCTAAGATGATGCTTCTATTGAAGACAAATAAACAATAAAATCATCCCAATGAGAACCTCCTATCAATCATTCAGACATTAAATCAAAACGCAAAATGAAAAATCTATCACAATAAAACTGAGAAAGAAATTGAATTCCAATGACTTGAATGCTTAAGTGGTATAACATGTAAAAGCTGTGTCTCCTATTTGTCAAACAACGATGGCACCTGCTTCCAGTATTTTTCTTGAACTGCATTACCGCAAGCAGTTTAGAAGGAACTACTATCATCATCCATTTTGTAAAGAGTGATTACTTTTATCACAGATTTTATAAATCAACATGAATAAATAAAAGATGTAATAAATATTTTCTTTCTTAAAAAATTTTTGTATAAACTAGTTGTAGAGGGAAGCAACAAGTCAAATTACCAAATTTCAAACACAGAAAAAAATAAACTAACAAGATGAAACTAAACTGTAAGACGAAATTCATTACTCACTAACCCTGCATTCAAGAAACAAAGTTTATGTTTCATATTTGATTTTCTAGAACTATCTCCACAGTCTTTTAATCCTAATGTAGAATGATCAATAGTTTCAACGCATCATTGAATCTCATTAACCTGTATCAAGTTTGGTTTTTCAATCAATACCTACTTTGTTTACAATTAGTCAACAATCTCACAACAGATTATTATCATTGCTATTATTTTATTTTTGAGGTTATAATATAATGAATATCATTTATCTTCTAAATGTTATGATTCAATTGTGGACAATTGCATTGCCGAAAATCAATTGAATTGCTCTATATCTGAGAAATGAATCAAAACTGACAGTCTATCAAGACTTAAAATTGCACATGTCATGTGGAGAACAGTCTGGTTTCCATTGAAAAATAATTCTGCTAGGCCTTTTGGATACTATCTAGTAACACTATTTTCTGTTTTAATTTTATTCTCTTTCAATAGAGTACACACTGCTTGGCCAAGGGTTACAGATCTAGGTAAAGGAAATAAAGGCTGAAAATTAAATGAATTCTGTCTAGGCCTTTGGAAATTAATTGGTTAAATTTAAGTTGTAAATCAAGGTCACTAGTTCAAGTCCAATGGACAACTAGTATGTTTTCTGGAATTCTAACGACATTGCTTATGCAAAATTATCCTAGAAATGTTTCCCTGCAGCAGAAATGTTTTATGAAGTCAACAGATGTTAAATACTGGATAAGAGTAAGGAAAGGGTTAGCAAACACCTTCACTTGGGAATCAGTTATTTTGGAAAGAATTTCCTGTGAAGAGTAATAGAACTTAGGTTTTCTCACAACAGGTGCATGCAAACGCACATGCACACACTTTATTTCATTTGGATAAAGAACAGTGTATGACTATCAAATGTATTATACACATTGAGTACATTTTTATCAATTACACCTTTGAAATTTTGTAAATATTTTATTCATTTTTATTTTTATATTAATCACAGTTTATTTACTTTGTATCCCAGCCTTAGGCCCCTCACTCATTCCTTCTCAATCCCACCCTTCCTTCCTCATCTCCTCCCTGCCCCTTTCCAAGTCCACTGATAGGGGAGGACCTCCTCTCCTTTCATCTGACCCTAGCTTATCAGGTATCTTCAGGACTGGGTGCCATGTCCTCCGCTGTGGTCTAGCAGGGCTGCTCCTCCCTCAGGGTGAGGAGGGGGAGGTCAAAGAGCCAGCCATTGAGTTCATGTCAGAAACAGTCCCTCTTCCTCTTACTAAGGAACCACTTGGATACTGAGCTGTCATGAGCTCCATCCGAGCAGGGGTTCTAGGTTATATCCATACATGGTCCTTGTTTGGAGAAACAGTCTCAGAAAAGACCCCCGTGCTCAGATATATTTTGTCCTTGTGGAGCTCCTGTACTCTCCTGGTCATATTAACTCCCCCTTTTATCACATGATTCCCTGCACTCTACTGAAGGTTTGGTTATGAGTCTCAGCATCTACTGTAATACACTGGTAGGTATTTCAGAGCCCTCTGCAGTCACTGTGGTAGGCTCCTGTCCTGTTACTTGTTTTCTCCTACTTCACATGTCCATTTGTAAAATTTTAAAAGTATCTACACATATTATCTACATATAAATAAACCCTTATCTGTATATACATTTTCACATATGTATTTATAGACACATGCACACACATGTGCGTACTCTCTTGCATGTGCATTTGTGTTCATGCACTCACACATACACATACATACACACACATGAGAAATTGCAACTCATGGAAGGGTAAAGGATAAGAAGCAAATGCATGTGTGTGTTTATGTGTATAAGTGGCTCAAAACTGCAACTTTAGTTCAGTTGGATGTGATGCCCTTTTCTATAAACTGAACTCACATCTGTGAAACCGCTGCTAATCAGTTTCTTTTTTTTCTTTTTTTAATTTTTTATTATTTTATTTTATTAATTACACTTTATTCACTTTGTATCCCCCTATAAGACCCTCCCTCCTCCCCTCCCAGTCCCACCCTCCCTTCCCTTTCTTCACGCATGCCCCTCCCCAAGTCCTCTAATAAGGGAGGTCCTCCTCTCCTTCCTTCTGATCTTAGTCTATCAGATCACATCAGGAGTGGCTGCATTGTCATCTTCAGTGGCCTGGTAAGGCTGCTCCCCACTCAGGGGACGTGATCAAAAAGCAGACCAATCAGATTATGTCAGAGGCAGTCCCTCTTCCCATCACTATGTAAGACACTTGGACACTAAACTGCCATGGACTATATCTGTGCAGGGGTTCTAGGATATCTCCATGCATGGTACTTGGTTGGAGTATGAGTCTCTGGGAAGACCCCTGTGTTCAAATTTTCTGGTTCTGTTGTTCTCGTTGTGGAGTTCCTGTCCTCTCCAGATTACTATTTCCCACTTCTTACATAAGTTTCCATGCAATCTGCCCAACAGTTGGCCATAAGTCTCAGCGTCTACTTTGATAGTTTGTAGGGCAGAACCTTTTAGAGGCCCTCTGTGGCAGGTTCCTAGGCCAGTTTCTATGATATCATATTTTTCCCACTTTCTGACTCCAGTGCTCAAGATTCACAGTGAATTAATGATGATAAATGTATGTTTGTCTTGTTTATATGTCATTTATCTTTATTTTTAACCTTCTATTCTCTTTCTTGGGTTATTGCTTATTGTTGTTTTGATTCCTTTATGCATTTTGATATTAATCTTGGAAAATAATTTGATGTGATTATTCACCATTAAATTTACTTTAGTCATAACACTTTAGTCATAACATATTCTCATTTGCTCTTGAATCTGAAGTTTTTCATTGCCTAACTGTGGTTTTATAGGTTGCCTATTTTTTTTAATAAATTGTCTGGTAAATTTTGAAAGATACGATCCAAAGAGTCACATCCAAGTTGTTGATAAAAACACTAGTTCTAAATAATATGTTCTGGATATTTCATTGTTATTTTTGATAGCCTGTATAGGTTGTAAAAATACTAGATTTTGTGGGATGCTCACTTAGAAATTTATGTCCAATGGAAGAGACTGTTTTAGATAGTCTCCAGCCCAAATTTACATGGAGCCCCTTATGTAGAGACAATTTGGACCTCAAATTTATGCAGATCCTTTTTGCCTCTGAATCCCAAATTCTTGGATTACAAGCATGCTACCATGCCTGATAAATACTGAATTTTAATATGTGCAAATGTTCAAGATTATAAGAATTTATATCCACCTGCTTTCCTTTACTGTGTCAAAATATAAAATTACTTACGTTTGGAGCAGTCTTGTTAGGCCACAGAGGAGAGCTTTGCAGCCAGTCCTAAGATACCTGATAAAACAGGATCAGATAAATGGGGAGGAGGTCCTCCCCTATCAGTGGACTTGGAAAGGGGCATGGTGGAGATGAGGGAGGGAGGGAGTGACTGGGAGGGAATGAGGGATCTGGACACGGCTGGGATACAGAGTTAATAAAATGTAACTGATAAGAAAAAAATAAAATTCAAAAAAACAAAAACAAAAAAAACAAAAGAAAGTTTCATTTGACTTACACGAAATTTAAGAATTTAATCCGTGGTTACTTCCTTCTAGCATACTTGACCACAATTTCAACCCCTCCTAAAGCAGCACAGGCTAGGACATGGATATTCCACAGACAAGTTACAGAAGCTTGACACTCAGCTTTTTATTTCCCATGTTTAACTTATGAAGATTAAATATTTATGTCATGGATTTCTAAAGACAGAACCCTTTTGCAATTGCCAAAAAAAGTAAGACATTTATATAATTTTCTAAGCATCTTCTTGAAAGTTGTTCTATCATCTCCTCACAGAAGCTCTAACTTCCCAAGGACTTTCTCTTAAGCAGGCATTTCAGCTATTGCACTTCAGAGTGGCTGCGGTTAAACAAGAGTGACGTCTCCGACAACAAATGTCATAAAAATTCTTCAGCATCATTTCATTATCCCCTCAGTCCAATAAAGTCCTTCCATATAATGACATTGTTGATACTTTACTATTCCAAAGGGACTGCAGTGAATATATGACATTTCATTCTTTGCAATATTTTTAACTCAATATAAAAACAAACAGAAACTGCGAAGGATCCTGATGGGGTAACAGTATATGCAACACAAATAGACTGACCGGGTCTACAAGGAGAGCAGATAAATAAGACCTGAGCTCACAGGAGAGACATAGTGAAGGCTGCACAGATAAGGCAATAAAACGGAAGTGCACTGTGATACTAAAAGGGCTTGCCAATGAAATCTGATTAATACAAGATTTATTTGCATGCCCCTGCAATAGTGTTACTACAGAATAACAGATCAAGTTGATAATGTGTATTACTTGCCCAGCCATCAATATTATATGAACAAAGTACATTCGCGGTTTTATAACCAACGTAAGTTATTCACCACTAATATTATGCAAAATGGCCATTTACATCACTAGCAATGGTTGGCCTGTGAGAATCCCTGTTTGTTTTACAGTAATATTAAGACACATGACATTTTCAGAGATTACCTTCAGTGAAATGTTAAAATATAAGATGAGTCTTAAGGAAAGATCATGAAAGTTTAGCAATTTTTTGTTATACTATTAGATAGTCAATGTAAAGTATAATCCCAAATCATAACTTTGAAACTTTGATCCTGCTTTGGTTATGTCAATATAGAAGGGAACGGCATGGTTCCTAGCAGAAGATGACAATTATAGTATGCATAATATATTACAACTATTAATAATGCTTTGAAGAATTGATGCAATTAGCAAATGATTCTGTTATGTATTGCATGTATAATGTAGTTGAAGGCTCCTTACTTGACAGCCTGGTTCATAACAGGAGGTGCTACTGAGAGGTGGTTGATCAAAGAGACCAGTCATACGTCATGAACAGATTAATTTGTTCATGAGTTTATGGACAAAATGACTATTCAGACATTGGATCTGCTTGGGGGAAAGAGTATACACAAGACATTCTTGAAGACTATACATCACATTTCATTTCTTTGTTTCTGCTACCACTTTGATACAGTCTATATTTGTTACATTTCTGTTACTGTTATAAAACACTATGGCCAAAAAACCTCTAATAAAAGAAATAGTTTATTTGTTTGGTGTACATTCCAGAGAGATAAAATTCATTGTGGCTGAGAGGCATGCAGCTGACAGGAATCTGGGGCACGAGCAAAAAGCTGAGACATCACATGCTCAATTAGTTCATGAAGGAAGAGTAGTGAGTTTGGTTTCAGAGCTTTCCTCTAGTGACATACTTCCTTCACCAAGACTGTACTTCTCAACCAGGAACATGCTAACAGCTGACGACCTACTGTTCAAATGTCTGAGTTTATGATGACATTTCTCATTTAAACACCCACAGTGGCTGAGCTCCATCATATACTGTCTCCAACAAAAATTGCTTCATCAGAGGTCTAAAAGCAATGGAACTAGGAAACCATGACCACATCCTTTGAACCCATGAATCAAGAAGAGAACTTCCTACATTACATTGATTTTCTTGGTACACATACATTCATAGATGAAAGAACTATATTTAAAATGTTAAAAAAGAATAGAACTATACAGTGTGACACATTAAAATCTTCATGTATTAGATACCTGTCAATAAAAAATTAAGATTCATTATATGAGGAATTCAAACATTGAACAGAAATTTTGGAGTTGAATTTTCTTCATATCCCCTAAACCATTCTGTCCTTTATCCAACTTTAACTTCAAACAAAAAGAATGGACATATTTCTGATTTCTGCGGAACTGCTAATTAAGTTCACTTTGTGGAGGTATATTTGTGAATATGCTTTTTAATATCATCTACATAATTTAAAAATGGTATATATCCAAAATTACAGAAATCGCTTTGAGGAAATCTATGTTTCTAAAAAATTATTATGCATAAGAATCACTTGTGAAGTATTTTGATATTTATAAAATATTTTAACACTCACTGCAAACATGCTTTTCTAAAATTTTCAAACAAATCTAATTGGGATTATGACAATGACATGACTTTGCCTGCATGCCAGTATCAGCGGATATTTCTAGGTTACTGCTAGGTTTTTTATTTCTTTAGGAGTTTAAGTTATAATAGGCATCAAGCAAAATATAGGCGTTTACCATCGTGTATTGTAGTGTTTGCTTGCTAATTTCCCATCTCCACAGAAGGTATAAATAAAATTGACTAGAAGGTGTTATATCTACCATCTGGGCACCCAATATCAGGCTTCAGTAAATAGCTTCCATATTAACACAGTCTAATATACTATCTTCTTATGATAATATTCTAAGGGCAATTCTAGTTCATAGTTTCTTTTTTTTCTCTTTTACCCCATTAACCTATTGCGGTTTTGATTTCAATTATCTTGTAATGCATATAAGAATAAATTACATAGAGAAAATTTTACAGAGAGGTTTAACAAGTTAATGGTAAATTAAATGCACTCTCTTCTTCATTATGCAAATTTGCCATGCTGTGGAGCATTTAGCACTCTCTCCTGGATAGCACTAAGCATTTTATATGCAGATAAGTCAACAGCTTTAGTGAACTTTTGGCTTTCCAATGCATTAATACAAGAAATAAGAACTGTTTTATTTTTTAAATCATGTGTGCTTTACTGTTACAAGGTAAGTTAAAAGCCATTCATTCTTCATATAGAGTAAAACATTCACTTATAGTGTACCAAAAATGATACTCCTTTTCAAATTTTAGCATACTCAGTGAAGAAAAAAACAATACGAATATTAATACAAAATTTAAATTTTTGAATGAAACAAAACCTACAAGCAGATATATTTGTGTGTGTTTCTTATATACATATATATTACAAAAATTAATAAATATCACTTCTTATCCAGTTTTTCCGATTTATATATTTTCATTATTACTGTGTGAAAAAAATAGCAAAGTAGGCTTAATTTATTAAAGCCAAAATTGTACAACCAAGCATTTCTAATAAGGCAAAATTACAAATTATATATATTTTCCTTAAATTGATTTATAGGTTTTGTTGTACCACTGTCATATATTTCTCTTAACAATTTGAAATATTATTGAGACCCTTATATAATTATATCATTTACCTCTTTCATGAATTACCCCCACAATCTTCCTGAATGTTCTTCTACTTCTTCTGAAAAGAACTCTTGATCTCCTTTTCTTTAATTGCTGTGTGTATGTGTGTATTCCTAAATATATAAATATAACCTTCAAAATCTGTATAATATTTTTTGTATGTATAGGTTTGGTATGCATATGTTGTTCTTCCTCCCAAGTGTCCAGCCTGTGGGGGAGGACAGGGTTCCAAGCTGAGGGGTTGAGGGGCGCCAGAGTCACTACAAATTATTAAAAACAGGAGGGTTGAGTGTAGAGAGATAGTTCAGCTGTTAAGAGCACATATTGAAAGTAGAGGACCTCCTCCCCTTCCCTATGACCCTTGTCTAACAAGTCTCATCAGGAATGTCTTTCATAGTGGTCCTCTGTGGCCTGGTAAGGCTGCTCCCCCCTCAGAGGGAGGTGATCAAAGAGCCAGCCAGAGTTCATGTCAGATACAGCCTGTGTTACCCTTATTTATTTTTAATTTATTTTGTTTTATTTTTAATTACACTTTATTTACTTTGTATCGCCCCTCTAGTTCCTTCTCTCCTCCTCTCCCAATCCCTCTCTTTCTTCCCCTTCTCCACTTATGCCCTTCCCCAAGTCCACTGGTAGGAGAGGGTTTCTTTTTCTTCCTTCTGATCCTAGTCTGTTAGGTCTTATCAGGAGTGGATGCATTGTCTTCCTCTGTGGCCTGATAAGGCTGCTCCCCCCTCAGGGGGAGGTGATCAAAGAGCAGGCTAATCAGTTCATGTAAGAAGCAGTCCTTGTTCCCATTACTATGGAACCCACTTGGACACTGTGTTACCCTTATTAAAGAGCCCATTTGGAGACTGAGCTTCCATGGGCTACATCTGTGCAGGGGTTCTAGGTTATCTCCATGAATGGTCCTTGCTTGGAGTATCAGTCTCAGAAAAGACTCCTGGGCCCAGATTTTTTTGGTTATGTTGCTCTCCTTGTGGAGCTCCTGTCCCCTCCAGGTCTTTCTTATCCCCCTCCTTCTTTCACAAGATTCCCTGCACTCTGCCCAAAGTTTGCCTATGAGTTTCAACATCTGCTTTAATACCGTGCTTGGTGGAGTCTTTCAGAGGCCCTCTGTGGTTAGGCTCCTGTCTTGTTCCTTATTTTCATCTTCTTCCAATATCTGTGGAAGGGGCAAGAAAGGAGATGAGGGAAGGAAGGAGAGCGGGATTGGGTCGAGACCAGAGTGTGGCTACAGCTGGGATACAAAGTGAGTAAATTGTAATAAATAAAAATATATGTATTTAAAAATAAAATTAAAAAACGTGTTTATTCTACCTAGCAGATGGATATTCGGTGAACTAGTAAATAAATGGTGTGTGGTAAAAACAAACAAACAATCCAAGGGCACCAGAGTTCAGTTCTCAGTACTTAAGTGAGGAAATTCACAACTGCTTGAAACTGTGGGTTTGGGTATCCATCTTCTTTTTCTTACCTATATGGACACTTGTACCACCATGCACATATACACAAAGAGAGACACATCCACGCTAATGAAAATAAATAAAAATGTCAAAAATAAATCAATGTATATAAACACCCATGCAACATACATTTCATTGTATATAAGTGTCATTATCTGTTTTCTGTATACATTTAAATATAAGCCTCTACCCAAGGACAATAGTAGTAAAAATAAAACTGAGGGAAATTCAAGAAGTCTCTCTTTAGTGAACACAAAACAAAACAAACTAATTTTAATATTTTTATTTCTGATTCTAGTCTTTAATTCAAAATCTATTTGATTCATTTATAGCATCAGTTAATATGCTGTTCAGTAAGATATGTAAAACTGACATATAATTTAAGCCAAAATATCTAATTAGGAGATTTACCTTTCATATATGGCAAAAGAAGATATTTTTAGAAGACAGTATTTTGAACTCAACATAAAATGAAGGTAAATAAGAATCCCACGAAGCTGAATTTTTGCTAAGAGAAGGAAAGGCAATGAGCTGTGATCCTTGTGATTGCCAGTTCCATATGCCACAGGACAATAACAACTGCACAAAACATTCAGTATGGCGATTTATATGTAGCCATTTCTCTTCCACTAAGATATTCCAGGACATAACTCTGATGTGGAGGAGCTCCAGATTTCCATTATTATTATTATTATTATTATTATTATTATTATTATTATTATTATTATTATTTACAATTTAGTCACTCTATTTCCCAGCTGTGGCTCCCTCCCTCATTTCCTTCCAATCCCACCCTTCCTCCCTCTTCTCTCTCTATGCCCCTCCCCTAGTCCACTGATAGGAGAGATTTTTCTCCCCTTCTATCTGACCCTGGTCTATCAGGTCTCATCAGGACTAACTGCATTGCCTTCCTCTGTAGTCTTGCAAGGCATCACCTCCCGGGGGAGGTGCTACTGAGTTCATGCTAGAGACAATCCAGGTCCCTTTACTAGGAAACCCTTTTGGAAACTGAGTTTACGGGCTACATCTGAGCAAGGGTTTTAGGTCCTCTCCATGTGTGGTCCTTGACTGGGGTATCAGTCTCTGCATTGCCCCAGGCCCATTTTTTTTGGCTCTGTTGGTATCCTTTTTGAGCTACTGTCCCCTCCAGGTCTTTCCATCTCCCCCTTTACAATTTTTACCTGAAATATTAGTTTTCCTTTCAACCAGTTACTATTTACTCAGATCTGTGTACTCTAAAATGTAATAAGACTGCAAATATATCATTAGATATATGTTTTATTCTGTTTTCAGTTCTACTGAATAGGCTGTACAATCTCCTAATTCACTACAGTAGGAGTCCCAAGCATTGATTTATAGCTCTGAAATAATGGTCCATTGTTATCTTTTACATAAAGTATCAGATTTCATTCTTTGATTTAGGCCAGCATTGAGTATTTGTCTTCTTTTGAGCAAGCAGCATGCTTAGCCTCTTCTAGCAAAAGTCTTCCACTGATTGACTACATTTAATCAGTATTAAAGAAACAAAGGATTCATGTAATGTCTAATCTGTTTTTTTTTTTTGTAACAATGAGTAAACATATTCCCTTTCTTGGTATCTCAGCACTACTGAAAGGCATCAGTTCTAGGGAAAGATACAATTATATTATCACCCACAAGAACTTGTGAATGAAGCTCTTTTTAACCTTCTTGAGTTTAGGAATTTATTTTTTACAATAGCAAATGCAGATAAATAAAGGTTTCCAATGGTTGTATCTCTTCTAAACAAGGTATGGTACCTAATAAGGTTCATATTAAATATAAATGTGTATATGCCTGATTAATTAAATCCAAATTATAAGATTACAAGTTAATTGTTCCTGTAATTCTTGCTCATCATATTTAGAACATCCAAACTGAAATGAATGTTCCTTTCTTCCTAAAGAAAGATTTCCTTCTAAACAGCCAATTTAAGTAATTATTTAATAGTTACTGTTCAAAACATATGACCAGTCCATTTTTCATTTCTGAAGTTTAGGCTAATAACAAATCTTTTTGACATCATCTATGTGGCTTGTATTAAAATTCTCCAAACACATGTAATATGTCTAATATCCACTTATAAGTGAGTATATACAATGTGTGTCTTACTTCTTCTGTGATACCTCACTCAGGATGATCTTTTCTAGTTCCCTCCATTTGCCTGCAATTTTCATGATTTCCTTGTTTTTAATTCCTGAGTAGTATTCCATTATGTAAGGATACCACAATTTCTGTATCCATTCCTCAGTTGAGGGACATCTGGGTTGTTTCCAGATATTGGCTATTACAAATAAAGCTGCCATGAACATAGTTGAACCAATGCCCTTCTTGTATGGTTGAGCATTGTTTGGACATATCTAGTTGTTTTGAAAATATTATATTATACTTTAAATTACCCAGTGAATCCCCTATTGGCTATTATGACCAGTCTCTGAAAGAGCCTGACCATGCTATGATTCCTAAAGTAGTAACAAATAGCTATTTGGAGACCAAAATATTAGTATATTAGTATATCCAGGGAAGAGTCTGCATCGAGAAGCTGCAATGAGAAAAACACCCAAAGGAAGCAGATACACTTTCAAATGGAAGAGAGGTCTTTGATCAAAATGGACTATACTTTTCTGCAGGGTGATAAATATGGGTCTATTTGCATTTTTATATATGTAGACAGCAGCATTTGTTGAAGATACTGTCTTTTTTTTTTCCATTGTATAGTTTTGGCTTCTTTGTGTCCATAGGTGTGTGGATTTATTTCTGGTCTTCTATTTGATTCCATTGATTTACCAGTATGTTTATATGCCAGTTTCATGCCATTTTTATTACTTTGCTCTATAGAACAGTTTGAGATCAGGAATGGAGATACCTCCAGATGATCTTTTATTGCACAGGATTGTTTTAGCAATTCTGGGTTGTTGTTTTTTGTTTGTTTGTTTGTTTGTTTTCTTTTTCCATTTGAAATTGAGAATTGCTCTTTCAAGCTCTGTAGAGCATTGTGTTGGTATTTTGATGGAGATTGCATTAAACTTATCCATCAAATCCCTTCCTTGAGCCTCAGGGAACATGGCTGAAGAAGAAGCAGAAACACTGTAAAAAGCAGTAGGAATAGTTGACAGCAAGTAAACAGGCCTTGTAGTCAAAGCAGAACTGACACATGGTTTTCTCCAAAGACGTCTCTACATATACAACCACACCAAAGCGCAGGCCCTATCTCCAGAAGTAGTGGGACAAGATATTCATAAAAATTGCTCAATGGTATTTGATTTTGGATTTTGGAAATTGTGGACGATTTTTGTCTAATGTTCCATATATACCTTACAGGTCATATATGGTTTCAAGTTTTGTGCTTTTGTGTTTTTATGAAATTTCTCTGGGTGCGTGTTTTTGTGTCTCTGTGTCTGCGTATGATTCTTGTGCTTTTTCTTTGGTTCTTTGTGTGTGTGTGTGTGTGTGCATATGTGATTGTGTATATGTTGTCTTATTGGATATTGTTTTATTTTAGTTCTCCATTGGTTTTCTAGAGAGAAAGAGAAAACAATTGTGTAGGTGGGATTTGAGAGGAGCTGACAGAAAGAGAAGTAACAGAATGTTTGCATGGTTTTGGCTAGAAAGCAATTCAGAAAGTTTTCTTAGTGCAAAAGCTAATGAATCCATTCTGTAAAATAATGTGGAAGTTATATTTCTGGAAAAAAAACAGTAGAAATATAAGCTCCATATGATTAAGTTTTATGGGTCATGGGCAAATACCTAGCGGACTTCATAACTCACTATAAAGACACTTGCATATTTATGTTAATTGTTGCTTTACTATGAGTTATGAAATATAATCAACCTAGCTCTAATTATTACATTAGTGGCTAGGTAATATATAATACATATGCACAATGGAATACTACTAATGCTTAATCATGAAAACTGCAAATAAACTATATATCTAAATCCTTTATTTTGTGTGTTTATTATGGATCATAGGTGGAAATCATGAAAATAGAAGCAGAGTTCTTAGTGGGGTATGTAAAGGAGTGGATTAAAATAAGATGAAAGTGGTCAGGTATAATGCTGGAGACAAAACATATTAAGCAGAAAGTAGCATGGATATTGGGAGAAATCGGGGGATGAAAAGAAATGTTAATCCACAGTAAAGGTTTTGAAAACTTTAATATTTTAGTTTAGGTGTAATATTTTATTTAATATACCATACATTATTTAATAACATTATATATTATTATATGCTACAAATAACATATTCATGTAAAATCATATAATATAATATACTCTAATTTGTACCATAATATTTTCCTGTAACTGCAAAAGTATACAAATATTTAACAAATATAATTAAAAATGTCTTTGGTGTATATGCAAAGATATTTTCTAGATATTTAAAATTACCTTGTGCTAAAATAGCATAAATTTCAAAATAGCATTGTAAAGATAAACATATTATTTGCAAAATTAATTTCTTTTTTCATTTACTTTCAGAAATTTCCCAAGGTGATACTTACTTCTTGTTACCCAGTTCAAGCACTTGTCAAAAACTTGCAGCTGGAGTTAATAACAGTCTCTATAATTTCATACACCTTCCTCAAGAATTAAAACAAAATTCAATTCACTATCTTTAAAAATAGTAACCAATTTCCCTAGTGAAGCTTACACATTAGACCAACTGATCTTTACAGTAGTGACTCCCTTACGAAACTCTAAACTCTCATCTGAAGACACGGAATCTTACCAGTGACACATTTAAATTACGAAGCTTGCTATAATAAGGACAGGCCCTAGAGATGACTCCCTCACAATACTTCATTTCAAAAGGCTTGTGTGTTACCAGAGGGAGAAAAGCATGGACAAAAGATAATTCTTCAACACTAGACCTAAATCAATTACCACACTGCAAAGGAGAACTTCCTTTGGTGATTGATTCTGACTTTAACACCCCAAGGAATTCTGAGAAAGGAGAAAGAAGTCATTTGGGAGAAAAAAAAAATCTATTCAAAGTTATGTTTTCTGTGACAAATTCCATTGGTAAAGAAGGAAAAGCAGCATTTTAAGAGGGGTCTACATCATGATGCTGTTCTCTAACCTGTATCACCTCAATCTGGAAAGCCTTTCACCCTGTTGTTGTTTTTGTTGTTTATTCATCATCATTTAAGCTCTCTGCAATCCCGCTGAGCTCAGTTCCTCTATAAACATGATTTGACCTCTTGCTACCTTTGTAGATAAATGCAATAAAACACAAAAGTCCTTTCACATAAGATATCTGTATTCATTAAAACCAGCATAAATTTCTGAAGATACACCATAAAAAATGTTTGGAAAGAGGCAACTATACATCATGTCAAAGTCTAGTGGGAAAATGGGGTACAGGAGCACACACATGAAGTTTGCCAAAGGTACGGCTTTCATTTATTTACAGTGAACACACAATCCTTATTCAGAAATGACATTTGACAAGAATTTCAGGTTAGCAACAATTTTCAAAACAAGCATCATCAGAGAAAAGGCTCAGAAAGAAGACAATGTGATGCAGCAATCTTCAAGTTTCAGGGAGGCTAGTCTGAAAATGCAGTAAGAGGAAAAGCAACCATATATGAGGCCAGTACTGCATCGAAGTCCTGGGGCACATTTTGTTTAGTCTAATGAAGTGTCATCATTATTAGTGACTTAAATTCATATCCATAAAATGCTATAACTAAACTGTTGAGAGACAATAATTTTTGAGACTCATATATTTTCACATTATTTCAATATCTGTAGATATAGGTTATTGGAATATAAGACATTTTTATTAAAACATAAAGTTGTATAAAACATATCATAAATATATTTCTTTAAGATAGCTCTAAATAAGCTGATATCAGGGATTTTGTTTGTTTATTTGCTTATTTATTTAGTTGGGAATTGAATTCAAAGCCTTGACCACAGGAGGTAAAAACTACCATGAAACACATTATCAACTAATATAACTTATTAAAGTATGTAATTTTATGAAAAATGCAAAGAAAAATATTAATGAAGACAGTTATAAATCAACCATAAAACAGTTTATTCAGAAACCAAAATGATGATGGATGTACTTAATATAGACTACAAATATGTTTTGAAAACATTTGTAAATATAACTACATCTAATGAGAGCAAGGTTGACATGAAACAGTAAGTGTTGTTTCCAGCCTCTGGCTGTTACGAATAGAGCTGCTATGAACATGGTTGAGCAAATGTCCTTGTTGTGTACTTGAGCATATTTTGGATATATGCCCAGGAGTGGTATAGCTGGATCTTGAGGTAGCACTATTCCTAATTTTCTGAGACAGTGCCAAATTGATTTCCAAAAAGGTGGTAGAAGTTTACACTCCCACCAACAATGTAGGAGGGTTACACTTTCTCCACATCCTCTCCAGCATGTGTGGTACATTTATACAATAAAATACTACTCAGTTATTAAAAACAAGAAATCATGATTTTTACAGGCAAAAAAAAAATGTTGGAACTAGAAAAGATCATCTTGAGTGAGATAATCTAGAAGCAGAAAGACACACTTGGTCTGTACTCACTCATAAGTGGATATTAACCAGATAATATAGGTTAAACATACTAAAATCTCTACTCCTAAAGAAGCTAAACAACAAGGAAGACCCTAGGGAAGATGCTCAATCCTCATTCAGAAGGACAAACGCCATAGACATTGGAAGAAGAAGATAAGGAACAGGACAGGAGCCTACCACAGACATCCTCCGAAAGACTGTACTGATGGAGTTATCAAAGCAGAGGCTGAGATTCATAGCCAAAATTTGGGTGAGCAGAGTACAAGGAATCTTATGAAAGAAGGCAAAGATACAAAAACCTGGAGGGGACAGAAGCTCCAAAAGGAGACCAACAGAGCCATAAAAAACTGAGTCCTGGGAACCCTGAAGAGAATGATACCTCAACCAAGGATCATGCATGGAGAGGATCTAACCCCTTGCTCAGATGTAGCCCATAGACTCAGTCTCCAAGTGGGTTCCCTAGTAAGGCGAGCAGGGACTTTCTCTGGTATGAACTCAGTAGCAGAACCTCTGATCAACTCCCCCTGGGGTGGCAGTGCAGCCTTGCCAGACCACAGAGGAAGGCAATGCAACTAACTAGTCCTAATGAAACCTGATGGGCTAGGGTTAAATAGAAGGGGAGGAGGACTTCTCTATTAGTGGACTAGGGGAAAAAGAGAGAGAGAGGGTGGGTTCAGGAAGAGAGGAGAAGGGCAGGGTTCAGGAAGAGAGGAGAAGGGCAGGGGCCAAAGCCAGGACACAAATTGAATAAACTGTAATAAATGATAATAAAAAACAATAAATGAGCAGGCCAATCAGTTTATGTCAGAGGCAGTCCCTCTTCCCATCACTATGTAAGCCACTTGGACACTAAACTGCCATGGGCTACATCTGTGCAGGGGTTCTAGGTTAGCTCCATGAATAGTCCTTGGTTGGAGTATGAGGCCTGCTCTTTGATCACCTCCCCCTTAGGGGGGAGCAGCCTTACCAGGCCACAGAAGAAGACAATGCAGCCATTCCTGATGTGATCTGATAGACTAAGATCAGAAGGAAGGAGAGGAGGACCTCCCCTATCAGTGGATGTGGGGAGGAGCATACATGAAGAAAGGGGAGGTAGGGTGGGATCGGGAGGGGAGGAGGGAGGGGCTTATGGGGGGATACAAAATGAATAAAGTGTAATTAATAATAATAATAAATGTATACTCGCTAGTGCAGTCACGAGGGACTGCAAACTAATAAATAAATAGTCAAAATAAATCTGAGAAGAGCCTCACGGAAAATTAACCCAGAATAAAAGAAATAAATAATGAAATTAAGCAGAAAATAAGTTAAAATAACAAATGAGAAATAATTATTTTTTTTCTTTGGAAAAATTATTATATTAGATATCTTCTCTAAAACACTCAGAAGAAAAGTATACTTAAGGTGAATAGGAAATGGTATTCATAAAAGAACAGAATTACAATGAAAAATAAATTTCTATAATATGTTACTTGGGGCCTAGAAATATTTATATGACTCTCCTATCTTATGTCATCTAAAATATCATCTGCCCTGTAGTAGGAATTTAAGAAAGATTTACGGGATACAAAATCTAATAAATCATTAAAGGAATGTCTTGGGGATAATGGTTTTAAAGACCTTGTCTTATAAAAACACTATTTTTAATGAGTTTATATGTTATTATTCTCATGTACATTGAGTCATAGCACCAAGATAAAAAATAATCAAAATTAGAAGTGAGATTTTGACACTGCTAAAATTTTTATTTTTATTTCTTCATTACAGATTTTCTCTCCTCTATGGTTGTATTGCAAACACTATAGCAAATCTTTTATCCTCACTTTTCTTCATGTATTACTGATATATGTCTAAAAAATTGTTGAAGACCCGTCCCCTTTAAACCATCTTTTGTTACATGATTAAGTATGATAACTCCTTTTATTTTTTTCTCAATACTATTTTAAGTTAAATTACATATTTTTTTAGAATAAGCGTCTCAAAAGTGGGATCCTTGGCTATCATAATCGACACCAACCTTAACTTTCATGGTCATTGAAATTCATAGACTCCCCAACTCAGTTTTACTGGATGAGAATTATAGAGAGGGTCTAACAACCTGTTTTATGAAGATTCTTGGATTCTATGTAAACATTTACATAGAATTTACATAGATTCTATGTAAACATTACATTCTATGTAAACATTTCTGATATCCACAATATCAGCTGTAAAAAAATGTAGAATGTCTGGAATGAGTTATATGCTTGAACCCATATCTGTAAAAGGTTCTTTAAATCTAATTCTTTTACCTTAAAAATAGGTAAAACAATCAGAGGACATATACAAATGTGAGGACATAAAACAGTGTCAGTGTGTTGTAAATATTCATGTAACAGACAATGAATGAATGACAATAGTTCATCAAATGTTTGATCAGTGACCAAATTGAGAAGATAAAATTCATATTTCCAAGAAACTTAGATTTCACTGTCTTGGGGTGCAGTGATGGATTCTATCATTGAGGTTACAAATAGATAAATGCTTACAAAATCATATTTCTCAGTGCATCCTGGTTTCAAGGAAAAAGATGGTACAGCAGGGGCTAAGAATAGTTCAAGGTACTATATCGTATCAAAGAACATCTGGTTACCTTCATCTCTGTCAGTAAGGGATGAGGCAAACAATAAAACATAACATTGATTCCTACACTTTGGTCAAGTACTCATAATGGGATGGCAGCTCACGTCTAATAGTCACTATGATCACATATCTCAGCACACTTAGGAATCACAACCCTAATATCAGAAGGAAGGCCTGCCTTCCGGAGAACTTCAGCTTTGCACTTGTCTTGGAACATACAATATGTGAAGAAATGACACCAAAGTATCCCTACTTGCACATTGCTGAAAAAGACTTTGTTAGTTTCTAAGAGCAACACATTATTCAGAAACAAATTGATTATAACCTGACAAGTAGGTCATTGTTTATTCAAAGCCTCCCTTCTTGTTCCATTAGTGATTCATCTGCTCTGCCCAATTTGAAATGAACATTTATATTCACTTGACTTGTAATCTTGTTTCTTGTTTTAGAGCAGTACAGTAACCCTGTAGGTCACCATTTGTCTTTTTTATGGTGCAAAAAATAACCCAGCCTCTAAAATTTTATTACACTGACTGTTTTTCTTATTTAATTTACTTACATTATATCACTGGTCTTATATTCTGGTACCCTAGAATCTAAGAAAAAATGTCTTTTTTTTTCTTCATTTATTTTAATTAGTGATTTTTTTTTTTTTTTTTTTTTTTTTTTTTTTTTTTTTTTTTTTTTTTTGCCTTGTGGCTTGATTCAGTATTTTTAACTGGGACTATTTCCAAGCCACAGTGGTGTTTTATAAAATCTATAGATACAGTATACAGAATCAAAGAAAATTTTAGCATGTACTTGATAGACACTCTTTGCCCTGAAAAATATTCTACATTGTAGAAGAAATACTCATATAACAAGTACTACAGAAAACAAAAGACCAATGATGTTAAACTTGAAGGTCTCTGTCTTCATTCTCCAAGGTGTTTTGATGGTTTCAAAAAACATTTTAATTTCTTGTCTAAATTCTCCTCTATTGTTTTCAGGGAAAATAAATTCAAGTTTTACCTCTGCCAGTTTGACAGACATTCATTGGGTGGGTGTTGAAAAGCTTTAGCTCAGTTGGTGCTGATGAAAATCTGCATTCTGGAAGGCTTACTTTCTTCCTTTCCTTGACTTCTTACTCAGGATGAAATCAATGGGATATATTTCTACATGCATATATTTGGTCCAACTTATTAGTAACACTAATAAGTTTATTTGCAAATGTTTTTTGACTTTTTAAGTCTGCAAATTTCAAATTAGAATCCTTCCTAACTTAATATTACTGTAGATAATATATTGATACCTCACATGTTTTCAGGAAACTGAAGTTATGATCAAACCTAGTAATAAAAAGAGAAAAAAAAATGCCTCTGTGGCAATAGTGGAATGATATTGTCTTTCCAAGTAAGATTTATTGCTTCCTGCTTTACAAATTTTCTATTCTTTGAATTTGATATTCTATGTTTGTGTTGTAAAACAAATTAGTTTGGTTATAGCAATAGCAATATGGTAAATATCCTAATAGAATTTATTGATACTTAAACAAGACATACAAGTTGTACTAAGTTTAAGAATATTAATACAATTGCTATAAAGAATCATAGACATCCTGTTAGTGTCTTCAAGACAATTGCATGCTTAGTTCAAAAGAAATGTAAAAGTTACAGGTATCAGTATCCAATTGTACTAACTAGGTCTGCTATATTACAGAATAATAACACAAAATAAGGGGGAGGGAAGGGTGATGTAAATGTCAAAACTTAAGATACCATGCCAGAACTCATACAGAAGGACATTGGTCTACCAGAAACAACTCTGGGACTTGCAACCTCAAGTAAAATCTGACCTGCTGGTACCCATGGCCTCTGAACCTGCCCAGCTTCTCCAAGGCACCCACTCCCCTCATCTCAATACCCTGGCCTACAACTCAAGGAGAAGCCCACAGCTCTACCAGAGGCCATATGGATATCCTGAACCCCCCAAATCCCTACTCAACCAAAGGCCAATGATGCCTGGAACACCAGAAACCCACTGCTGAAACAGAATCCATGCTGGAACCTGGAACCACAAATGCCAAGCCCATATCCAGATGTGCAGAGGAAAGTGTTATCTCATGTAGAACAATGGGCTTCTACCAGAGTTGTGGGGCAGTTATGAAGGCAAGGAGAAGGAATAATGTTGTGGAAACTGAGTAGGCTCTAAGAAGTGTTGGTGGGATATCTAGGGTTCAAACCACTAAACATACAGAAAAAAGAAGAAAAATGTTGCAAGCTAAAAGGCCAAGTAACATATAACATCACACTATTAGAATTACACACAGCTTCTCAACAGAAACAGTAAAAGTCAGAAGGGGCTAGGCAGATGTCATGCAAACTCTAAGAGACTACAGATCACAGCCCAGACTACTATGCCAGGAAAAATTAAATTACCATAGATAGATAAAATGATATATTCCATGACAAAGTCAGATTTAAACATCTATCCACAAATCCAGCCCTACAAAAGGAACGAGAAGAAAATGAGGTTAACTTCATTAATGAAAACACAGGAAATAGTGATCTCACACCAGAAACAATGAAAGAAGCTCATTCTGTCTCTGTCTCTCTGTCCCTCCCTCTATCATACCACACACACACACACACACGCATACAGTACCACCAACAAAATAATTGGAATTAACAATCATTACTCATTGACATCTCTCAGTATCAATACTCATTTCACCAATAAAAAAAATACAGACTAACAGAATGAAGCAAAACAGGAACCCAAGCTTCTGCTGCACACAAAAGATATAGCACATCAACAAAGATAAAAATAAATAAGAGTTAACATCTGAAAAAAGATTTTCCCAGCAAACAGACATAAGAAGGAAGCTGGAGTAGCCATTCTAACATCTAACAGTATAGACTTCCATCCAAAATTAATAAAAACATATAAAGAAGGGCACTTAGTACTCATCAAAGAAATCTATAAAGATGGCATTTAAGTTCTAAACATGTATGCCCCAAATTCAAGGCACCAACAGTTTTTTTTCTTTTATTGGCATCTCTTTTTTATTTTTAATACTTTTTTATTTTTTAAATTTTATTATGTATTATAATTTATTCACTTTGTATCTTGGCTGTGACCACCTCCTTCATCTACTCCCAAGCCCATCCTCCCTCCTCTCTCCCTATGCCCCTCCCCTAGTCCATTGATAGATGAAGTCCTCCTCCCCTTCCATCTGACCCTAGCCTATCAGGTCTCATCAGGACTAGTTGCAAAAAATGGACATAACAACAGAAACTGAGGAAATCCAACAAAATATTAGATAATACTTCCAGATTTGTACTCAACAAAATTGAAAAATCTCAAAGAAATAGATGATTTTTTGATAGATACAATTTACCAAATTTAAATCAAGTTCAGGGAAAAAAAAGCTTATAAAGACCTGTAACACCTAAGGAAATAAAAGCACTCAGTAAAAATTCTTATAATTTTAGAATAGATTTCTACCAAACTTTCAAAGAAGGGATAATACCAATATTCTTCAAGTTATTCTTCAAAGTAGAAACAGAAAAAGAATTGCCAAATTTATTTTCTGAGGGACACAGTCAACCTGATCCACAAACCACACAAAGATTCAACAAAGAAATAGAATTTTAGACCAATTTCCTTCATCAAAATTGATGAAAAATACTCAATAAAATACAAACTAAATTCAAAAGCACATCAAAAAGATCATCCAACATGATCAAGTAGGCTTCATCCTAGAGATTTGTGGCTGGTTCAATACAGGAAAATCTAGCAATGTAAGCATCATATAAATAAACTAAAAGAAAAAATACTTAATCATCTCATTAGCTGCTCAAAAAATCCTTTGACAAAATCAAACACCCTTTCATGTCAAAAGCCTTGGAGAGATCAGGGATACAAGGGACACCCTTACATAATAATTCCAGCTTACAGCAAGGCAATAGCCATCATCAAATTAAATGTAAAGAAATCAAAGCAATTCCACAGAATCAACAACATCCCCCTTAGGGCAAACAGTCTTGCCAAGCCACAAAGGAGGACAATGCAGCCAGTCCTAATGAGACCTGATAAACTAGGGTCAGGTGGAAGTGGAAGAGGACCTCCCCTATTAGTGAACTTCATAAGGGCATGGGAGGAGATGAGGGAGAAAGGGTATGATGGGGGGGAAGAGGGAGAAGGCTACAGCTCAAATACAAAAATAATAAACTGTGATTAATATAAAAATAAAAATTTAATTTAAAAAATCAGGAACAATACAAGGTTACCCATCCTCTCCATACCTATTCAATATAGTACTTAAGGTTCCAGTTGAAGCAATAAGGAACTAAAAGAGATAAAAGGGACACAAATTGAAAACTCAAAGTATCACTATTTGCAGATGATATGATAGTATATATAAGTGACACCTCAAATTCTACCAGAGAACTCCTACAGCTAATAAACATCTTTAGTGAAGTGGGCTGGATAGTAGATTAACTTTAAAAAAAAAATCAGTGTCCTCTTATATAAAAAAGACAAATGGACTAAGAAAGAAATCAGGTAAATAACATCTAACACAACAGCCACAAATTATATAAAATAACTTAGAGGTAACTCTAACAAAGCAAGAGAAAAACATGTATGACAGGAGTTCAAGTCTTTAAAGAAAGAAATTGAAGAAGATATCAGAAGATGGAAAGACCTCCCATGTTCATGGAGTCATAGTATTAACATAGTAAAAATAGACATTTTACCAAAAGCATTCTACAGATTCAATGCAATCTCCATCAAAATTTCAACACAATTCCTTACAGATCTTAAAAGAACAATATTCATCTTAATATGAAAAAAACAATAAAAAAAACCCTGTAGACCTGATAGGCTAAGGTCAAATAGAAGTGGAGGAGGACCTCCTCTATCAGTGGACAAGGGGAGGGGCATAGGGGGAGAAGAGTAAGGGAGGATGGGATTGGGAGGAGAAAAGACAGGGGACCACAATAAGGATACAAATTGAATAAATTTTAAGAAATGATAATAACATAAAAGAGAAAAGAGAAAAAACAAAACAAACAAACAAAAAAACACCTTATAGAAGTATCGCCATCCCTGATTTCCAGCTATACTACAGAACAGTAGTAATAAAAACTGCATGGTATCAGCATAAAGGTAGACAGATTTATCAGTAGAATTGAATCAAAGACTCTGATGCAAATACACAGATCTAAGGGTTCATTGTTTTTTATTAATAAGCCAGAAATATGTAATGGAAATAAGAAAGCATCTTCAACAAATGTTGCTGGTCTAAATGGATGTCAGCATGTAGAAGAATGCAAAAAGATTCCAATCTATCACTCTGCACAAAACTCATGTCAAGGTGAATCAAAGAACTCAATGTAAAACCAGATACACTGAACCTGATAGAAGAGAAAGTGGGGGAAGAGCCTTGAACACACTGGCACAGGAGACAACTTCCTGAACATAGCACAGGCTCTAAGAGCAAAAATTAATAAATGGGACACAGTGAAACTGAACAGCTCCTGTAAGAACAAGGATACCATCAGTAGGACAAAATGACACCCAATAGAATGGTTAAAGATTTTCATCACCTCCACATCTGACAGAGGTATAATTTCCAAAATATATAAATAATTCAGGAAACTACACATCAACAAACCAAATAATCCAATTAGAAAATGGGGTACAGATCTTAACAGAAAATTATCAAGAGAGGAATCTCAAATTGTCAAGAAGCACATTCTTAGCCATCATGGAAATCCAAATAAAAGCTACTTTGAGATTCCAAACTACACCTGTTAGATTTTCTAGGATCAAAACACATGTGATAGCTCATGTTGGCAAGGGTGTGGAACAAGGAAACTCTTCCATTGCTGGTGGAAGTGCAAAATTGTACAGCCATTTTGGAAATCAATATGGCAGCTCTGCAGACATTTGGAAACAATTCTACCTCAAAATTCAACTATACCACTCCTAGACATAGATTCAAATGATGCTCCACCATACCACAATGACACACGCTAAACTAAGTTCATAGAAATTTTATTCATTATAGCCAGAAACTGAGAACAACGCAGATGTCCCTCGACTGAAAAACTGATAAAGAAAAGGTGGTACATTTACATAATAAAGTATTACTCAGGTGTTTAAAAAAGTATAAAATCAGATTTCGCTGAAGGAAGAAAAAGCCGAGAAACTGTTTCTTCCAGTCAGCGAGAAGCTGGTAAGGTGATATGGTGATCTCTACACCTTTATAGGTGCAGAAGGGCAACATGTTAGGGGATATTAAGACATCTAGAGAGACCTTTGGGTGACATGGTAAAGATCCCCTTGCTTCAGGCCTCAGTGGCTGAAACCACCGTGCCCAGCGCCATCTTTGTGGCTCTTGAAAATCTAGGGACATGTTTTGTGCCAGACCTCCAGGGTAACTTTAGTCCAGACTTAGAACTTGGACACATTAGGCCCAAGACGGGCATCCAGGAAGCGGTAGGCCAATGACTGAAAAGCGAGCCCCTGGCTCAGAGAAAGAGCAGTAGAAAGAGAAAGCAACCCAGCTGATACCCAACTACAGAAGATCAGGTGGGCTTCAGCTTCCAGAAGCTCCAGAGCCTCCCCGTATGCCCCAGCCATCAAAATCTCTGATGTCTCAGACTAGCTGCATCCACCATTTTGAACTTTCAGTGAGGGGCCAAGAAATCCCAGGATCTGCCCTCAGGAGCACTGCCTCCATCAAGTAAGGTCCTGTAGCTTCTCTGGCTCCTAAAGCCATTGGTCAAGCTGTTCTGCCTTACTATGGCCTTGACAGTATGGAGTCCAACTCCACCTCTGCCGGCAAGAATCTTTGTTAATAGGACACTCTGCAAGTTCCTCTTGGTGCTCTTTGTCACAGTGAACCAGAGTCCGGCCCTGCTCCCAAGAACTGTGTGACCCTTGCCGGCTAGGTTCTCTGCTTATAGTAGCATGTATTTCTCACAGCAGTGCCTCAGAGGCCAGCACTGATGTTCGTCCTGGCGCCACTGGCTGGAATTTATGCTCTTGAGCAACTTCACAGGTTCCTTTTCTTCACAGCAGTACGCCCAGGTCCAGTCCTGCTGGAGGCAGCCTGGCAACCCCACTCAAAAACCACAGTGCATCTAGGCCTATGACCACCGATGCCATGAAACCATGGCAGAGCCAGACCCAGACCCTGGCCCTAGCAGTCCAACACGAGTATACCCTTCCACCTCTAGGCCTGCATTTCCAGAGAGATCTTTGAGAGCAATCTCAAGATCTACTCTAAGGCTCCCAGTCCATAGGTGGACCTCTTCCTCCTCCCCTCCTTGTAAGCTTTATCCCTTTCCTGGGCTGCATGAGGAAGGTCCCACCCTGTAAGGAGTTCTGTGTTCCAACTCCTGGGTCTTCCCCCTTATATCATCTGGCCAGAGCTCCAGTCCTCTCCTCCATTTGGTGCCTCAAACTATGGTTCTGATCCGAGTCCAGATAACCTTTGGTGTGCCTTGATTATCTAGGTAATCTGGACTCTTCCACTTCCGGAGAGTCAGAGGAAGAATTAGAGGATGTGCCTCACTGTACTTCGGGGGAGGGATTGCGGTGGATGCCCCTAGCTTCCCAACTCCCACCTACGCTGTGACTCTTTCTGAGTTTTCTCCCAGACTCACAGAAGTTATCAGCACTTATCCACAGATTGGTGTGTGATTATCTGTGAGGTTTCTAGGATTTTTACCTCTTCACCCATATCTGAGAAGTTTTGAAGTCCTTTGCTCCCCTAACCCCACCTATTTAGCACTTAAAATACTTTTGATTTCACTCAGTGATTTATCTTTAAAAGAGTCTGGGTTGATCAGTTGGTGGTGTTGCCTCAGTTTAGTTTTCAAGGTTGTGTTTCTGTAATTAAGCACTTTAATAAAAGTTTTAAGTTTTATTTAATATATGTGTTTATTCGTGAAATTTTCAGGCAATTGAATGGAACTAGAGAAAAAAAAATCATGAGTGAGGTAACCCAGACCCCAAATGACAAACATGGAATGAACTCATTTATAAGTAAACATTAGTTGTTAAAAAGAAAATGATAATCGTGCTGTAATCTACAGACCTGGAGGCTAAATGCCAACAAAAAAAAGGGTGTGTGTGTGTGCATCAATCTCTCTAGAAATATGAAAGAGATTAGACTTGGTGAAAGTGGGAAAAGATACAGGGCAGATTGAATTGGGGAACATGAAGGGTAGGAGTACTCTGAGAGACAGTTGGAATTGATGGGGACATCTCGGTTTTGAGCTAGAAACCTAGTGCAGTGGAAACTCACAGGAATATAAGAGGGTGACCCTAGCTAAGACTCTTAGTAATGGGAAAGAAGCAGACTGCAAGGGCCATATCCTGTAACCAGGCAAGAATTCCATTGGAGGGATTAAGACACCAAACCAGCCACAACCCCTTCAAACTACATTTTGTTCGGCCTTCAAGCTCTTCTAGGATAAAGGTGGTTCAGAATTTTTGGAAATGGCGAACCAGTGACTGGTCCAGATTTAGACCCATATCAAGAAAAGAAGTCTACAACTGACACTGCCTAGAAGGCTAGGAACCAGAGGTTGAATGGCCTAGAGACCTGGGATAGAACCAAACAATGCCAAGCAGAAACAAAACAAAACAAAAAGTTAATAAAATGATTTGTAACTATATTCTACTATACTTGTAGACAGGAGCCCAGCAAAATCGTCCTGAGAGAGACTTAATCCAGCAATTGATGGAAACAGATGCAGAGACCTACAGAAAAACATTAGATGGAGCTCAGGGAATCTTGCAAAACAGGACTGTATGAAACAGAGGGGTCAAGGACATCTAAGAACAAGGCAAATGAAGTCAACTAAACAGAGCTCACAGGGGCTCACAGATTGAACCAACCATCCGGAAGTCTGTATGACTCTGACTTAGGCCTTTTGCATATATGTTGTGACAGGGTAGTAGCTTAATCTTCTTGTGGGACTCCTAGAAGTAGGAGGGGCTTGTCTCTGGCTCTTTTGCATAGGCAGACAATAAACAAATAAATAGAAATATCACATATAAACTTTCACAATTCCTTTTAAACAAAGTTATATAAAATGTGCTTATTTTCTATCTGTAAGTTTTTAACACTAGTAAAGATTAAAATGTTATTTGACTTGGAAAGGGGCAGGGAGAAGATGAGGGAGAGAGGGTGGGATTGGAAGAGAATGAGGGAGTGGGATACAGCTGGGATACAGAGTTAATAAAATGTAACTAATGATTAAAAATAAATAAAAAAATACATAAAAAAGTCCTGAGCCAGACGGATTCAGTGCAGAATTCTACCAGACCTTCAAAGATGTGTTAACTCCAATTCTCTCCTAACTATTCCACAAAATAGAAACAGAAAGAACATTACCAAACTCATTCTATGAAGCCACAGTCACATTGATACCTAAATCACAAAAAGACCCAACAAAAAAAGAGATCAGACCTATCTCTCTAATGAACACTGATAAAAAAAATACTCAATAAAATACTTGCAAACCGAATCCAAGAACACATCAACGGTATCATCCACCATGACCAAGTAGGCTTCAACCCAGGCATGCAAGAGTGGTTCAACATACGGAAATCCATCAATGTAATCCAAAACATAAACAAACTGAAGGAGCAAAACCACATGATCATCTCCTTAGATGACAAAAAATCATTTGACAAAGTCCAACACCAATTCATGTTCAAAGTCTTGGAGAGATCAGGGATACAAGGCACATACTTAAACATAGTAAAGGCAATATACAGCAAGCCTATAGCCAACATCAAACTCAATGGAGAGAAACTTAAATCAATCCCACTGAAATCAGGGACAAGACAAAGCTGCCCACTCTCTCCAAACCTCTTCAACATAGTACTTGAAGTCCTAGCCAGAGCAATAAGAAAACTAAAGGAGATCAAGGGGATATAAATCGGAAAGGAAGAGGTCAAAGTGTCACTATTCGCAGATGATATGATAGTATATATGAGCGACTCCAAAAATTCAACCAGAGAGCTCCTCCAGCTGATAAATACCTTCAGCAAAGTGGCAGGATACAAAATCAACTCAAAAAAATCAGAAGCCCTCCTGTATACCAAAGACAAAAGGGCCAAGAAAGAAATCAGGGAAACAACAACTTTCACAATAGCCACTAACCACATAAAGTACCTTGGGGTGACACTAACCAAGCAAGTGAAAGACCTGTTTGAGAAAAACTTCAAGTCTCTGAAGAAAGAAATTGAAGAAGATCTCAGAAGATGGAAAGATCTCCCATGCTCATGGATTGGGAGGATTAACATAGTGAAAATACCATCCTGCCAAAAGCAATCTACAGATTCAACACAATTCCTATCAAAATACCAACGCAATTCTTTATAGACCTTGAAAGAAAGATTCTCAGCTTCATATGAAGAAACAAAAAAAAAAAAAAAAAAAAAAAACAGAATCTCCAAAACAATCCTGTACAACAACAGATCATCTGGAGGCATCTCCATCCCCGATCTCAACCTGTACTACAGAGCAATAGTAATAAAAACTTATTATATATAAATATAATATAATAATTGCCATAGAAACAAAAAGGAGGATCAATGGAATCGCATAGAAGACCCAGAAATAAACCCACACACCTATGGATACTTGATTTTTGACAAAGCAGACAAATACATTCAATGGAAAAAAGACAGCATCTTCAACAAATGGTGCTGGTCTAACTGGATGTCTACATGCAGAAAAATGAAAATAGATCCATATTTATCACCCTGCACAAAACTGAAGTCCAAGTGGATCGAAGACCTCAATATAAAACCAGATACTCTAAATCGGTTAGAAAAAAAAAAAGTGGGGAACAGCCTAGAACTCATTGGCACAGGAGACAACTTCCTCAACAGAACACCAACAGCACAGGCTCTAAGAGAACAATCAGTAAATGGGACCTCATGAAGCTGAAAAGCTTATGTAAAGCAAAGGACACCGTCATCAAAACAAAACGACTGCCTACAGATTGGGAAAGAATCTTCACCAACCCTTTATCCGACTAATATCCAGTATATATAAAGAACTAAAGAAGCTCAAAAGCAACAAACCAAGTAATCCAATTAAAAAATGGGGAACAGAGCTAAACAGAGAATTCTCGAAAGAGGAATATAGAATGGCAGAGAAACACTTAAAGAAATGCTCAACCTCATTAGCCATTAGGGAAATGCAAATCAAAATGACCCTGAGATTTCACCTTACACCCATCAGAATGGCCAAGATGAAAACCTCAAGTGACAACACATGCTGGAGAGGTTGTGGAGAAAGGGGAACCCTCCTCCATTGCTGGTGGAAATGTAAATTGGTACAACCACTTTGGAAGTCAATCTGGCGCTTACTCAGACAGTTAGGAATAATGCTTCCTCAAGACCCAGCTATACCACTGCTAGGTATATACCCAAAATTTGCTCAAGTACACAACAAGGACATCTGCTCAACCATGTTTGTAGCAGCTTTATTCATAATAGCCAGAACCTGGAAACAACCCAGATGTCCATCAACAGAGGAATGGATACAGAAATTTTGGTACTTTTACACAATGGAATACAACTCAGCAATCAAAAATGAGGAAATCATGAAATTTACAGGCAAATGGTGGGATCTAGAAAAGATCATTCTCAGTGAAGTATCTCAGGAGGAGAAAGACAAACATGGTATATACTCACTTATATAAACCTACAAGATATGGTAAACATAATGAAGTCTATACACCTAAAGTAGATAAACAAGAAAGCAGACACAGGGTAAGATGATCAATCCTCACTTAGACAAATGAGATGTGCATAGGACATATGACAGGAGTCTACCGCAGAAGGCATCTGAAAGATCCTACCAAGCAGCGTTTCAAAACAGATACTAAGACTCATAACCAAACCTTCGACAGAAGGGGAGTTAGTATGACATGAAAAGGATAGGAGCCCCACAAGGACAAAATATATCTGGGTTCAGGGTTTTTTTCTGAAACTGTTTCTCCAACCAAGGACCATGTATGGATATAAATTAGAACCTTTGCTCGGACGAAGCTTGTGGTAGCTCAATAACCAATTGGTTTCCCATAATAAAGGGGAACAGGGACTGTCTCTGACAGGAACTCAATGGCAGGCTCTTTGACTCCCCCCCCCAAGGGAGAAGCAGTCCTGCTAGGCCACAGAGGAGGACTTTGCAGCCAGCCCTGAAGATACCTGATAAAACAGGGCCAAACAAAAGGGGAGGAGGCCCTCCCCAATCCTTGGACTTGGAAAGGGGCAAGGAGAAGCTGAGGGAGGGAGGGTGGGATAAGGAGGTAATAAGGAAGTGGGATACAGCTGGGATACAGAGTTAATAAAATGTAACTAATAATAATAAAAAATTAATAAATAAATAAACTTCAAAAAAAAAAAAGAAAAAGAGAAAGAAAATATCATTTGAAAACAAACAAAACATTCTAGTGCTCACTCCAACATTGGTCAATAGTTGATTATAGAGAAAAACAAAGTAGAGTGCAAACAGGAAATAGTTCATTATCAGGTATATTAAACAATATGAGTTGTATGTGTATTGTTTTTATTTTAAATTTTAAGTAAAAAGATGACATAATACTCACATTTGTATGCTACTTTTAGAACAAAAAAATAAAATAAAACCTGATTCAATGTTTTTGTAATGTCACCACTCCTGACTTTATAAAAAAAAAAATTCATCATATCTCTGAATGTAATTTTTGTCTATGTATTGTTATTTTTTTTTCGAGGACAGAGAGAGATGCCATCTGGACATAGCAATATGTTGTCAGATGTTTTAATACTTTTTTGATCATCTGCTCAGGCAAGATACAACTTTCCTTCAGTGTTTGTTATTCCTGCCCTGAGATCTGTTGAATTTTTTTCTGGCATCACTCCATTGTCCTCCATGAACACATAAGTGGTCACAGCTTTGGCTCTCTTGGCAATTGTCTCATTTGCTGAATATTCCAAACCCATGTCATGTTTGGAAAAAGATTCCTTAGAGCACAGCTCAGCAGAAAGCATAATATTCTTTGAGGCTGGGTGTGTAGAAAGAGGTGAGGTTATCGTTTCCTCATTAAACCCATACAATAGCATTCTGTCATAGGAGCAAAAGTGAATACTCCTCTATAGCCTACTTTCACAGCCATCTCTCAGTCACAGACTTTAAAAGCTTTAGAATATTTAAATTGTGCTAGGGACCTGTGAATAAGGGTTAATTTAAATACTTTTTACTGTTTATCTATTTTTATATTTTTAACTTTTATTTATGTAATCACTTTAGAGGCCCATCCCGAATTCCCAGATCTCGACCTTACTCTTCTCCCAGTACTGCCCTCATGGCCCCTCTCAGAGAAGGGGTACCAACCCTCCCTGCTACCTCAAGTTGCAGCAAGACTAAAGACATATTCTCCAACTGAGGCAAGGCACGACAGCCCAGCTAGGGGAAAGGGATCCAAAGGCAGGCAACAGAGTCAGAGACAGACACTGCTCCCTTTGTGGGGAGCCACATGAGCAGCAGATGTGCAAGTTGGTCATCATGTGGTTTAGTTCATTTTTTAGTGTGGTAAGAGGAGACATTTTTGGTCTATTTTTTCCTTTTTTTGCTTTTTAAAAAACTTTTTATTAATTGCACTTTATTCACTTTGTATCCCCCCTGTAGCTCCCTCCCTCCTCTCCCCCTAATCTCTCCTTCCCTCCTTTTTCTCCAAGCATGTTCCTCCCCAAGTCCACTGGTATGGGAGGTCTTCCTTTCATTCCTTCTCATCCTAGACTACTAGGTCTCCTCAGGAGTGACTGCATAATTCTTTCTTCAGTTTTGATCTTGATCTCCATTTTTTCAGAAGAGAGTTTGTTGTAGTTTGATTTTTGTTTCGTCACATAAATGCCTTACTTGCACACACTACCGTTTCTACTTTTTGTATTACTGAAAAATTGTGCAGCCACAGTCAGAGGGGTCACATTTTTCAGGGTAAATCAGGGCCACTCCTCAGGGTTCTTAATCTTATAAATAAAATAATTTAAAAATGAAATCAATAGAAAGATTGAGGACAATTTTATTAGATTATAAAAGAAAAAACCCCAAGCAGGTTGATGTTAAATCTCCACAGCATGTGTGAGGGGAAAGATGGAGGAAAGAAGAAAATTATGCATTTTGAGTTAGTCATGGAGATCAGCAAGCAACCAGAAAACAGACACACAGCAACACTGCAAAGGCAGGGGTTGGTTTAGGAAGAAGTGAATGAGCCCAGAACATCTTGGAAGCCATATCCAAGCATAACCTTGTGGATAGTTTGTGAAACAAAAAAAAAAAAAAACAAAAAACAAAACAAAACAAAACAAACAAAAAAAAAAAAACAGAGTTCACGAAATTAAGAGAAAAAGGTCATGGCAGTCTCTTTATCTAGGTTAGATTTTCTCTAACTTCTGAAGAGCTTCATGCCTTCTTAGATATCTGAAAGTCTAAATGTGACATCTATAATGTTGTCTTAATAGCTTACTTGTCTGACCACAATTATCTCTAATACAGAACTGTTCTTTCTCTGTTTCCTTTTTTCTCTCTTTCTTTTATTTTTTGAAACAGGGTTTCTCTGTGTAGCCTTTGCTTTCCTAGACTCACTCTGTAGACCAGGCTAGCCTCAAACTCACAGAGATCCTACTGCCTCTGCCTCTGCCTCTGCCTCTGCCTCTGCCTCTGCCTCTGCCTCTGCCTCTGCCTCTGCCTCTGCCTCTGCCTCTGCCTCTGCCTCTCTTGAGTGCTGGGATTACAGATGTGTGCCACAGCACCCAGCTCATAAACCCTATTTTTAGTATAAACAGATCATTATTTCTACTGTGATGATAACTCCTTAACTAGATATTTACTTCATGTCCAAATTGTTTTATATATACAGATTTTTTTTTGCTTGTATTTTTTTTCACTTAAATTAAGTTGGAAGAGTTTCAAAATAACTTGCCAAGGCATTTCCTATCTTGTGTTGCCAGTGGTTTACTAAGGGAAAAACTTGGCTAAGAAGAAATTTTAAAATAGAAAGCAATCTAAGTCAAAGATTGTAAGTATGAAGACATACTATGTTGGGAAGATAAAATTTGAACAAGATTCAAGGATAATATGAAATAGGACAATTTCTATAACTATGAGAATTTTAGGAAAGTACTTCATATTCCCAATAAGTCGGATTTTTATCTGCTATTTTGAGATAAAGAAACAAAGAAATGTCAGAGCAAGAGAATGAATAGAGAAATGTCAAATTCCATACTTTCCCATAATTAGTTCTTCATGTTACCTGGAGAATAAAAATATGATAAAACACATTGTACCATGAAGTACAGCAGCCACAAGGAGTAGTAGCTGACACTCATTACAAAAATCACTCTGAGCTTAATTAAGTTTAAGATGTTTTAAAGTTTTATTTTATGTGTACATTTTTTTTTGTTTTCATGTATGTACAAACTCCATAGGTATCTGTTGACCACAAAGGCCAGAAAAGTGCATTGGATACCCTAGACCTAGAGATTTAGAGGGTTGTGAATAGTCAAGTGGGTGTTGAGGATGAAATTCGGGTCCCATGAAAGAGCAGCCAGGACTCTCCTGTCAAATGTTTAAGATTTTCAAGTTTTAATTTATTATTATTTTATTTTATTTACAATTTATTCATTTGTAGCCCAGTTGTAGCCCCTCCCTCTTCTCCCATTCCACCCTCCCTTTTGCTTGCTCTGTTGTCCATCTTACCTTAACCTACATATTAGAAAACTAAAAATACACTGTACAAGAGAAAGTAGGTTCTTTGTAAATGCATCTCTCTCAAAGTTTCAAATTACAATCATGATTATGTAGGCCTAGATGTTGTGATAAAAAGGACGGTTAACTACTCAAAATAAGGTGTAATAATATGCCTCAGGTATTTATATATTTGACTATCAACAGCTTATTAACTCTATCAATGTCAAGAGAAATGGGCTCCAAAAAAGACAAGCCAATTTCTTAATTGTGTGCCTGCGTCAGATCATAAAGAGAAAAGTGACATCAGAGTAAATTATGTGGAAATATATCATGCAAAATTAGTTTTGTCAATAAGATAAAGACAAATAAGAATGACTTTCTGAAAAGAATACAGTTTTTATTTTACTTTTAGATTTATAAGTCAATACTAGAAGTGTTGCATTGTAATTAATGATCATGAAGGTCTATGAAATCGTTACACACTTGTGACAGGCTTCTATTGGATAGTACTTTTGTAACTCCATATGAAACTCAGGGATCGTTTATTTTATTTACATTTAATTATTTTTTTTCTTATTTCTTAAACATGTGAAGAGACAATAAGGGAATTTACATAATCACCTCAAAATTACCTGGGCATAGAAGAAAATATTCTCAAAGCTTAGTTGCTTGAATATTGTTTTTGTTAGGACCTCTTGTATTGTTTTCATTTTGATTTAGCATATATGTTTTTAGAAGGAACAACAACAAAATCTTAGTTTGATGAATATTAAATAAAAAGTGTATTTGAGGATTTCAAATAATATAAACAATATGGTATCAATGCTTCCGTATAAAACGTACTCCATTTTTTCTATTAAAAGGGCTAGTTTACCCATTGAGTTTTTATTTTCTATTCACAATATTTTCCCTGTCTATTAATTCATTCATATCATCATAGCATGATATATTATTTTATCTCAATATTTAAAAGCAAAGAACAACTGATCAAAAACTATAAAGTGAGACCCCTGCTGTCTCTACCAGCCATCTAGGTATCCACTCTCCCACCTCTGCTTTGCAGGAACATGATGAAAAGGAGTTGTCTATCTTACATGATTTGTATTCCTTTATATCTAGTCTGTTCTAGACTGTCAAAACAAATTATCCACCATGATGATGAAAATTTTTATAATAAAGGCCAATGGCTTTCTGAAATGTAACATCAAGATTGGCAGGCTCAGCTCATTATGGTATTTACAGTTACTAAATGAACATGTCAAGACAAGCTTAGCGCAAATTGTTTATTTTTAATTAGTTTTCTAATTACTTGGTCTCTGCCACTGGAATAAGACTATTTATTTATTTATCTATCTATTTATCTATCTATCTATCTATCTATCTATCTATTTATTTATTTATTTACTTAATAATGCTGTCACAGCACTTAAAAAACTATATATAACTTATTATAAACTCAAAATGAATAAGTTAGTGACTGAATAAAACACGAGTAAAAGTTGCTCTGATGAACTCGGTGTCTGTCTCTTTCATTACCTACCCCTGATGGGGGAACAGCCTTACCAGGGCACAGAGGAAGACAGTAGAGCCACTCCTGATGAGACCTGATAGGCTAGGGTTAGAGGGAAGTGAAGGAAGACCTCCCCTATCAGTGGACTTGTGGAAGAGCATGGGAGGAGAATAGGAAGGAAGGGTGGGATTGGGAGGAGAAGAGGGAGGGGGCTATAGCTAGGATACAAAGTGAATAAATTCTAATAAATAAAATATAATAAATAAAAAGAAAAAAAAGTTGCTCTGTAGATATACTTTTGAGACTATCACTGGCAATCATATGGTAAACTACAGTGATTTAATATGTCATGATTAATTTAACTTTAACGTTTTGTTGTTATTATAGAAGTCAACATTAAAAGGAAGACCATTAAAGAGATCAGTAAATTATAAGAAATAACATGTAATATGTATATAAATACTATAAATACTCAATAAATAATAAATCCTCCAGGTAGATGTCTAATTTTTTTTTTATATTTTACATTTCTTTTATAAGGTTTTATGTGGCTCTATAAATATTTCACTAAATTACAAGATATATCACTGCTATTTTAATATTGTAATGGAAAGAAAACCAAAAGTTTATGAAGCTATTGAATAGCATCTTCTGTAACTTTTAATATTCTATGTAATGTTATTTTATTTCACAGCTCCAGGTACACAGTAGATCAATTGGGGAAGCCTTTCCACTAAAACAGATGTAATACTCTCTTTGTTAACTAAATGCTGTCTTATCTACAAA
The DNA here is from genome assembly GCF_907164565.1 of Psammomys obesus. Classification (NCBI taxonomy): domain Eukaryota; kingdom Metazoa; phylum Chordata; class Mammalia; order Rodentia; family Muridae; genus Psammomys; species Psammomys obesus. The sequence goes on from NW_026592666.1 coordinate 1,238,589, forward strand.
TGTAATGGAGAAACCAAATCACAAATTCTCTTTTGGGAGAAAATTTGGGAGAAGTCTCCAGGGAATAATGTACTTAAATAGATACAATTTAGAAAGCAGTTTAAATCATACTGCTTGCAGTTTACATGGCTAAAAAAGGGACTGTTGATAGGATTCAGGCTGTTTTTGTTCAATTAAACTTAGCTTTTGTGAGGGGGGAAGTATTAAGTGTAAGAAGCCCAAGGGGAAGCTTATTGGTCACATTGCCCCAGGAAATCAATGATAAATAGTGCACTTGGCTTAACAAGTATGAGAAGGATTAAGAGTAAGTCAGAAAACCCAAAGCGTATTTGTAGACTACATTGCAGAATTTAGTATTTCTAACTAAATAGAGACATTTATGAAAGAATGGATTGGGAACATGAGGATAGAATGATGCCAAGAATGGATGGCATATTACACAAAAGACAGATCTAAGCTGTGGTTCCACAAATGATCAAATCATCTTGAGAAATCAATGAACTAATCACCTTTAAATTCCATTTTTGTTTTCTGTATAAAATTATAGAAATTTGTAATTGAAATATACTTTTGGTATTTATATTTTATGAGAGTAGTTTTCAATGAGATTTTAAAGCCCTTGCCCTCTGGATGTCTTGTTTTTGGAGACACAGAATGAAAAGCTTCATAAGCACAGACATATGTTTACTGTTTTGTTTTGTTTTCCTGTCATTTAAGTAAAAACATTCTACAACTTCATAATTTATAGTTTTCTTTCTTTTTCAGGTTTTCAATGTTGTTATTCTTTTTAAAATATCAGAGTATAAATTACAAACATTACTATTTATAGGCAACATGACTATGAATTAAGACAGCTAGGTAAATATATTTTTTGCAAAAGTAAAGCCATGTAAAATTCCCCAGTAGGATTTGCTTCATCAGTAACACTCTCTAAAGGGGAGAGGTTTTGTTTGCTCTGTTTAAATTTTTCCATATAAATTTAATATGCTGTCATACAAGCCTGACTTCACTTCTTTGGCTTTGTCTATCATGAGTGATAAGACTACCTGAATTAAGTTTCATCTTTGCCACGCTCACAATGTGAATATCTTTCTCGTTCTCTCTATTTCATGTCAGATATGAGTTTGAGGAGTCGTAGGAAATTTAAGCCAAGAAGAGAGTGCATAACCCAGTACCTGGAGCATCCTTATACTTATGAAGAATAAACCTGGAATAATTGCCAAGTACCATTAATTTATCTTACATTTAAAACTCAGGTGTTGGAGATGGTGAAACCAAACACCTAAATACAGCTTTCCTACATCTAACCACCATTGAATGTAGTAGATTGTAACTGACTAGTCATGCCATTGAGGACACAAAAAATATTTCACATATTAATTCTTACAGAACACTTATTTATACATTTTAAATTAGTATTTTATTCATTATTCATTTTTATTATATATTATATATTATTATATACTATATATTATATATTAAATATTACATATTATATATTATACATTATACAGTATATATTATACATTATATATTATGCATTATGTATTATATATTATATTATGTTATTTATGTTATATTATACATATCATATCATATTATATTATATATTAATTATATATTGATTCATTATTATTCATTCAAATTTAATTTTTAAATTAATTTATTTTTATTAATTACAGTTTATTCACTTTGTATCCCAGCTGTAACCTCCTTCCTCATCCCATCCCAATACCACACTCCCTCCCTCTTCTCCCCCCATACCCCTCCCCTAGTCCACTAATACAGGAGGTCCTCCTCCCCTTCCATCTGACTCTAGCCTGTCAGGTCTCATCAGGACTGACTGCTTTTCTTCTCTGGGGATTTTAAATTTAGTATTTTTGCTATTAATAGAACACTAGTTAAAATATTTTCAAATATTAAGATCTTAAATTGCTTTAGAGAGTTTTGAGGTTGATGATTAGGAAATTAATTTATATTCTAAATGTAAATTAGTGAGTCTATTTTTGCATATGATAACTGACAGTTAATAAGTCTAGTAATTAATGACATGAATTAACATAACAATGGGGTATATATTATTTTTTCTTTATGTGAGTATGTTTTATTTCAGAAAAAAATTATTCTGGTTTTACAGATGTAATATAAACAACACATGGAAGAAAACAATTACAAGAACTTACTTTGAAAAAACTTTCTACAATGTCAATTAGATACACAATGTTTGGCTGAAAATTCTCTAAGAGCATAATGTTGTAAGCATGAATATGTACATGTAAGCAAGTACATGAGGCAAGATTAGAGGTTTATTACATATGAAAACTGAAATGTCTAGAACAGTTAAAATTTTGGGTTATAGTCTGATTTCTTTTGCTGTATATGTTTTATTTTTTATTAATATAAGTTGTTTTAGTAATTTAAAATGACAATTTAAATTATTTGACATACTTTAAAAGTTTAAGGAATGATAAAAAACTAATAAAATATAAGTCATTTAAATATGCACATGAATGAAGGCAATCTAAATAAAAAATTGCCAAATAATGAGGGAGACAGACCCTAACAGTCTATATTCTGTCACCAAAAGAAGTTTCCTGTACCAGAATTAAGTTACATGTAGTTGAGTTGTCAGCCAAAGTGTTCCCATAAAATCCTTAGACAACCCAGGCTGTTGCGAAAACCTTAGGCTGCTCTCAGCAAACTGACAGAAATTCCCATTGCTGAAGACAAGACCTACACAGCTCATTGAGCATGGAGAAGTACAGTTTGTTACTGCATTCGCCCTTACATGCTAGGGCGAATGTCTTCCAGGAAGATACTCTGCATGCTACCAAAAGAAATGTAAACATCAACCTTGCCACAGACTTTCTGATCTACAATGGTGTCTGCATGATATGCTAGTTTATTGGTGGCACACTGCTTGGTGACCAAGTACCTGAGAGTAGACAGCCTGGTAAAGTTAGGGTAAAACAAATATTGCTCTTTCAAATAATCACCATAATAAAAAAAGTTCAGAGACACACAGATGTATTTGCGAATAATGAGAGATGGATTAGCCCAATGTTGGATATAAACGTCCAACTCTCATTGTATCACATGAGCCACACTTTCATTCAATTTCTAGAGCAACAGCAGTAGCAAAGTTGTCCCTTGCGTAAACATTTTAAGTTATAAATTCAATAAAAACTGCAAAACACATAAATTCTAATTTAATAATTTTGAACACACCCATGGGACTACAGTATTCTGAAAACACATATTTGAAGATGAAGAATAGCCCATTGTAGAAGAAAAAATTAAAGTCTATTTCATTGAATTTGTGAATAAGTTGCTGGTTGCAGAAGGGATTTTTTATGAGATGCTTCTAAAGGAATCTGAATGACTGAGAAATAAGAATCACATAGTATGACAAATTCATTCAGTCTTGTATAATTAGGTTTTACATAATATGGTAAGTTGCATGCATTGGCTTTTGTATGCTGAATAAATCTTATGTCTCTATAATGATTCTAAACCAGTCCTGATGTATAATCATCTTAATATGAACTTCAAAATAATGTTTCCTATCTTTTAATATAATATTTTCATTTTTGAGAATTTTGTCTATGATTACTATACTTACTTGATTTCTCCCATTCTTTTCCTACCACTAGCCCATGTACCCTCCAATACCTTCCCAAATTCATAACATCTTTTATTGTCACATATATAGCCTATTAAATCCATTTAGTGTTGTTGATATGTAAGTATGTTTAGAGCTTTCACTTCGAATTGTATAACCTATAAGGGGATTTTTTTCCTGGAAAAAAAAAAGCTTCTCATTCTCTCAGGAGCTCTCTGTATAGTTTGGAACATTTTTAAATTATCCTTATCACATTGGTATGTCAAGTGGAGTCATTATGTTGTACTAAGTTGTATCCAAGTGCAAAAGTAACTTTTATTTGGCAGGTGTAATATTCTTCTTGGAGGCTTATGTCTGAATAAGCTCACCCTTTCTAGTTCTTTTTGAATGCTGACTGGCTGATTCAACTCAGCTGTTGTGACTCAAACTCTTTTCCAAGCTGATCAATTCAATCTGGCTTCTCTCAGCATCTCATAAAATTCATCTTCTCTGCCTCAAACTCATTCTGGTAATTTGTTCTAACCTCATTCCTTCTTATATTGTGGCTTCAATTGCCTCTACATGAACTCATGAAAGAACTCAACTCCACTGCACTGAACTCAATAATCTGAACTGCACTGAACTGACTGAACTGATCTGAATGACCACAAAATGAACAGCCACAGTGCTGCTTTGCAACTGACTCCACAGTGACTACCAACTAACTACCTCAACTCAACTCAACTCAACTCAACTCAACTCAACTCAACTCAACTCAACTATACTATACTGTCTTCTCTACTGAACTCTCTACTGTACTCTATTATATTGTGTTCTCTACTCTCTCTACTGTACTCTATTCTACCTCTCAACTCCACTGTTCTACTTTAAGTAGCTTCTCTTTCCTGTGTGTTCTTGTGAGAGTTGGGTTTATTCCGTTTCTGACTCATACTGTTAAATCTTTCTTTGATTTGTTGCCTTGTCCGCCACTCAATTAAATGTCATTTTCAAACATGAATACATCATTCTACAAGTTAACTTTACCTACATTGTTTGGATTAAAGTTGTATACTAAGGGTGTGTCTGTGTTCTAACCAGAGGTGTTAAAAGTGTGCTGGATTAAAATTCTATACACACAAGATCCCCCCAAAAAAGGCTTCATGTTCACATTTACTATAACAACCAATCTTCAAGCCTTTCAATTTGAGTATATAGTCTGAAGTAACTGAACAAAGCAGGTGAGTAGAACAGGAATGAGAAGGAAGAAAGGAAAAGTATTAGAGTGAGAGGGAAGAAGAAGTGTTATATGTTCTTGAATTCACATACTAAGCATGGATTTAAAAATTGTATCATACTCACTGAGGATATTTTTCTCTACTATTCTTTTTTCTTATGTCTGTCCAATTTTGATATCAGAGTAACATTGTTTTCAAATAAAGACTTGCTAGTCTCCCTTCCCTTTTAACTTACTTGAATATGTGGAAATTTTGGTATTACATCTTCCTTAAATCCTATGTAAAATTCAGCAGGGATTCTGTCTGTCTTTGAATCTTTCTTTAGAGATATGATTTTTAAATTATAGCTTCAATAATTTTTTTTCATATCTTGTTTTTTTTCCCTCATATTTTTGTATCATCTGGCTTTAATTTTTTTAAAATAAATAACTGCTTCTTGAAAAGATTATCAAGTTTCACAAGCTCCTAGTCTAACTGACCAAAACATGAAAAAAAAAAAAAAGGACAAAGAGGAAGCCCAGATTAATAATTAGTGATACAACAAAAGGCTTTGGAACAGGCTATCCTAAAAACCAAGGTTTGGGGTTTTTTTTTGTTTCTGTTTTTTTTTTTTTTAATTTGACATTTTTATTGAGGTTTGGTTGGTTGATTGGCTATCGATGCAGAAGACTGTTTCTGTTTTCTGTCCTATTGCATGATTCTGAATATTATGAATGTTTGTTTTTAAGCCAACATTGAGCTGGCTCTCATTTCTTTGGCTCTGTAGTTATGTTTTTAAAACAGGTATTATGATGTTTCCAACTTTACTCTTTTTGTTGTTGTTGTTGTTCAAGGCCGTTTGGCTAGACTACAATTTATATATTTCAATAGTAATTACAGACTGTATCTCTCTTATTCTGTGAAGAAAATCATTGGTATTTGGATAGAAGAGCTCTGAGCTTTTAAATCTTTTTGTGCATTCAACTTGGATTTAAATTTAAATGAGTCATATACTTAGAATGAAATACACTGGACTATATTATACTAAGCTTTACATACTTGTTTTATTTATATTTCTGAACAATTTAAGCAGTAGTTTTAATTTCGCTTTGTTTTTGTGATATTCTCTTAATGTTGCTGTCTGATTGTGTTATATGGAAGTGTATTTTGTTGTAGGAGGATACTTTTTGAAGTTTTTCTTTTATTTGTTTTCACCTCTTCTATACACATTTTCTCATTAAATGAACTTCCTAATTCATAGATCATTAGTCATGTACTTTCCAAATATATGCTAATATTTTGGAAATGTTTATATATTCTCCTTTTACTAATATATTCTAATTTATTATCTTTTGGCATAAAATAAATATTCTAATTTCAATAATTTAATAATAATTAAATGAATTATATGTACTTTTAAAATAATGTATGGACTATTTGATAATGCTGTAAGTCTACTTGAAGATATCAGATATTTCTGTTTCTCAATAAACTAACCATACATCAAGAGAGTGGACAACATTCAGATATCTATGCTTTAATTTTTTTTAATTTATTTTAATTTTATTAATTACACTTTATTCACTTTGTATCCCCCTATAAGTCCCTCCCACCTCCCCTTCCGGTCCCACCCTCCCTCCTCATTCTTCATGCATGCCTCTCACCAAGTTCACTGATAGGGGAGGTCCTCCTCTCCTTCCTTCTGATCTTAGTCTATCAGATCACATCAGGAGTGGCTGCATTGTCATCTTCTGCATCTTCTGTGGCCTGGTAAAGCTGCTCCCCACTCAGGGGGAGGTGATCAAAGAGCAGGCCAATCAGATTATGTCAGAGGCAGTCCCTCTTCCCATTACTAGGTAACCCACTTGGACACTACACTGCCATCTGTGCAGGGGTTCTAGGTTATCTCCATGCCTGGTACTTGTTTGGAGTATGAGTCTCTGGGAAAACCCCTGTGTTCAAATTTTCTGGTTCTGTTGCTCTCCTTGTAGAGTTACTGTCCTCTCCAGATCTTACTATTTCCCACTTCTTACATAAGATTCCATACACTCTGCCCAACAGTTGGCCATAAGTCTCAGCATCTGCTTTGATAGTCTGCAGGGCAGAGCTTTTCAGAAGCCCTCTGACAGGTTCCTAGCTTGTTTCCTGTTTTCTTCTTCTTCTGATGTCCATCCTCTTTGTCTTTCGGGATGGGGATTGAGCATTTTAGTCAGGGTCCTCTCTCTTGATTAGTTTATTTAGATGTACAGATTTTAGTAGGCTTATCCTATGTTTTATGTCTATATGAGTGAGTATAACCGTGTGTGTTTTTCTGATTCTGGGACACCTCACTTATGATGATCCTTTCTAGGTCCCACCATTTACCTGCAAATTTCATAATTTCCTTATTTTTCACTGCAGAGTAATATTCCATTGTGTAAATGGACCACAATTTCTGTATCCATTCTTCAGTTGAGGGGCATCTGGGCTGTTTCCAGCTTCTGGCTATTACAAATAAAGCTGCTACAAACATGGCTGCTACAGCTTGGCTGAGCAAATGTCCTTATTCTTCAGTTGAGGGACATCTGGGCTGTTTCCAGCTTCTGGTTATTACAAATAAAGCTGCTACAAACATGGCTGCTACAGCATGGCTGAGCAAATGTCCTTATTGTGTACTTGAGCCTCTTTTGAATATATGCCTAGGAGTGGTATGGCTGGATCTTGAGGAAGTGCTATTCCTAGTTGTCTGAGAAAGCGCCAGATTAATTTCCAGACTGGTTGTACAAGTTTACATTCCCACCAGCAGTGGAGGAGGGTTTTCCTTTCTCCACAACCTCTCCAGCATGTGTTATCACTTGAGTTTTTCATCTTGGCCATTCTGATGGGTGTAAGGTGAAATCTCAGGGTTGTTTTGATTTGCATTTCCCTAATGGCTAGTGACTTTATGATATCTGTGCTTTAATTTTTATATATTCTATAACACATAGCATGATATTTAAATAAATGACAGAATTAATAATGTCACATTCATATTATCTTTTATTGGTAGTACTGAGCAATGATTCTAGAATACTGTGCATGTTTTGAAGGCCATCTATCACTATTCATACCATTTGTTTAAATGATTTATTTTATTTTTTAAATTAAATTTTTTTTATTATTAGTTACAATTTATTAATTTTTTATCCCAGCTGTAGTCCCTTCTGTCATTCCCTCCCAAACCCACCCTCCCTCCCTCATCTCATCCCTGCCCCTCTCTAAGTCCACTGATAGGGGAGGTCCTCTTCTTCTTCCATCTGACCCTACCATCTCTTCAGGACTGACTGCAATGTCTTCCTCTGTGATTTTCTCTTGTGCTAGATGTAGTTATCATCTTTATATATCACATTTTATCTATTTTGGATTTCCTTATGGGGTCTGTTCATTCCACTTGTATCTAATATAATCATTCCTATGATTGAATGTAATTCAGATGTGGCTTTCTATATCCATATTCTAATAGAAGTAGAGGACAGAACAGTGACTCCCAGAGAGGACAGAGAGTCAGTATGAGAGATAGAAAAGGCTTGACTAATGAATGCTAAGTTACTTCTAAATAACAGGGATATTTATGCTTGTATTTATAGTATATAGTAATATTCATTTGAAACAGATGACAGAAAGTATATTCGATTTCAGCATATAACTGTAAATACTTGATAAGATATTATAGACATAAAAAATATGTCCATGTGTCAAAATGTCAATGCATTTCTTATGCATTAATGTATCAGGTAAAAAACTTAAAAACAAGTTATCCTTTAGAAAAAAAACTCTGAGAATTCTTTGTAATGATGTTATTGCTAGGAAACTACTCTTATTTATTACTCTAAGAGTTTGAGAGTCCTTTTTCTTCAATACATTTCTGGTTATACTTCTAACTAAAATTATTGTAAATAAATTCTTGTTTAATTTTCTTGAGATCATATTATAATCGCATATTTTTTCTTTATATTTTCTCATTCCAAACCTTCCTAAGTAACTTCTTTTTTTAATTAAATTTTTATTTTTTATATTAGTTATAGTTTATTTACTTTGTATCCCAGCTGTAGCACCCTCCCTCATTCCCTCCCAATCCCACCCCCCTCCCTCATCCCCTGCCCCTCTCTAAGTCTTCTGATAGGGCAGTCCTCCTTCCCTTCCATCCGACCCTAGCTTATCAGATATCTTCAAGACTGGCTGCAATGTCCTCCTCTGTGGCTTACAAAGACTGTTCATCCCTCAAGGGTGGGGGGAGGTCAAAGAGCCAGCTATTGAGTTCCTATCAAAAGCAGTCCCTGTTCCACTTACTAGGACACCCAATAGTATACTGAGTTGTCATGGGCTACTTCTGAGCAAGGGATCTAGGTTATATCCATGCATGGCACTTGGTTGCAGAATCAGTATCTGAAAAGAACCCTGTGCCCAGATGTATTTGTCCTTCTGGTGCTCTTGTCCTCTCCAGGTCTTACTAACTGCCCCTTCTTTCATAAGATTCCCTGCACTCTGGCCAAGGTTCAGTTATTAGTCTCAGCATCTACTTTGATACACTGCTAGGTAGAGTCTTTCAGAGGCCCTCTGTGATATACACCTATCCTGTTACTTGTTTTCTCCTTTTTCCAATGTCCATCCTATTTGTCTTTCTAAGTGAGGATTGATCATCTTACCTGGGGTCCTCTTTCTTGTTTATCTTCGTTAGGTGTACAGATTTTAGTATGTTTAAGTCTAGTATCCACTTAAAATGAGTATATACCGTGTGTGTCTTTCTCCTTCTGCGATATCTCACTCAGGATTATCTTTTCTAGTTCCCACCATTTGCCTGCAAATTTCACAATTTCCTTGTTTTTAATAGCTGAAAAGTATCCCATTATGTAAATGTATCACAATTTCTGTATCCATTTCTACATTGATGGACATCTGGGTTGTTTCCAGCTTCTGGCTATTACAAATAAAGCTACTACAAACATGGTTGAGCAAGTGTCCTTTTTGTATAATTGAGCATCTTTTGGATCTATGCCTAGGGGTGGAATAGCTGGATATTGAGTAAGCACTTTTCCCAATTGTCTGAGAAAGCACCAGATTGATTTCCAAAGTGGTTGTACAGGTTTACATTCCCCCTAGCAAAAGAGAGGTTTCCCTTTTCTCCACAACCTGTCCAGCATGTGTTGTCACTTGAGTTTTTGATCTTAGCCATTCTGATGGGTGTAAGGCAAAATCTCAGGGTTGTTTTGATTTGTGTCTCCCTGATAAATAAGGACGTTGGGCATTTATTTAAGTGTTTCTCTGTCATTCTATATTCCTCTAGAGAAAATTCTCTGTTCAGCTCTGTACCCCATTTTTTAATTGAATTGCTTGATTTGTTGCTTTTAACTTCTTTAGTTCTTTATATATTCTGGGTATCAGCCCTCTATCAGATATAGAGTTGGTGAAGATCCTTTCTCAGTCTGTAGGCTGTCATTTTGTTCTGATAACAGTGTTTTTTCCTTTACAAAAGATTTTCAGTTTCATGAGGTCCCTTTTATTGATTGTTGCTCTTTTTTTTTCAAGATCCAAGGTTTATTTTTTTATTTTTTAATTTTTATTAATTACACTTGATTCACTTTGTATCCTTCCTGTAGCGTCTCCAAACATGCCCCTCCCCAAGTCCACTGATGGGGGAGTTTCTTCTCTCCTTCCTTCTGACCCTAGTCTATCAGGTCTCATCAGGAGTGGCTGCATTGTCTTCCTCTGTGGCCTAGTAAGACTGCTTCCCCCTCAGTCGGAGGTATCAAAGAGCAGGCCAATCAGTTCCTGGCAGAGACAGTCAGTCCTTGTTCCCATTACCATGGAACCCACTTGGGCACTGAAATGCCATGGGCTACATCTGTGCAGGAGTTCTAGGTTATCTCCATGAATGGTCCTTGGTTGTAGTATCACTCTCAGAAAATAACCCTGTGCCCAGATTTTTTGGTTCTATTGCTCTCCTTGTGGAGTTCCTGTCCTATCCTGGTCTAACTACATCCCACTTCTTTAATAAGATTACCTGAACTCTGCCCAAAGTTTGGCTATAAGTCTGAGTATCTGCTATGATATCCTACAGGATAGAGTCTTTCAGAGGGCCTCTGTGGTAAGCTCCTGTCTTGTTCCCTGTTTTCTCCCTCTTCTGATATCCATCCTCTTTACCTTTCTGAATGGGCATTGAGCATCTTAGCTAGAGTCCTTCTTCTTGATTAGTTTCTTTAGGTGTACAGATTTTAGTATTTTTATCCTATATTATATATCTAATACAGACTTGTCTGTGAGTACATGCCCTATGTGTCTTTCTGCTTCTGGGACACCTCACTCAGGGTGATCTTTTCCAGTTCACACCATTTACCTGCAAATGATTTCCTTGTTTTTTTATGGCTGAGTATTATTTCATTGTGTAGATGTACCACAATTTCTGTATGCATTCCTCAACTGAGGGGCAACTGAGTTGTTACCAGCTTCTGGCTGTTACAACTAAAGCTGCTACAAACATGGTTGAGCAAATGTCCTTGTTGTATACTTGAGCGTATTTTGGATATATGCCTAGGGGTGGAATAGCTGGATATTGAGAAAGCGCTATTCCTAATCGTCTGAGAAAGCTCCAGATTTCCAAAATGGTTGTACAAGTTTACATTCCCACCAAAAATGGAGGAGGGTTCCCCTTTCTCCACAACCTCTTCAGCATGTGTTGTCATTTGAGTTTTTGATCTTAGCCAACCTGATTGGTGTAAGGTAAAATCTTAGGGTCGTTTTCATTTGCATTTCCCTGATAAATAAGGACATTGGCCTTTTCTTTAAGTGTTTCTCGGCCATTCGATATTACTCTATTGAGAATTCTCTGTTTAGCTCTATACCCCATTTTTTAATTGCATTGCTTGATTTGTTGTTTTTTAACTACTTGAATTCTTTTTATATACTGGATATTGGCTCTCTGTCAGTTGTAGGGTTGGTGAAGAATCTTTCCCAATCTGTAGGCAGTCTTTTTGTTCTGACAACAGTGTCCTTTGCTTTACAGAAGCTTTTCAGTTTCATGAGGTCCCGTTTATTGATTGTTGCTCTTAGGGCCTTTTATCTTTGTATTCTCCTAATGAAGTTTTCTATGTGCCAAATAGTTCTATGCTCTTCCTCACTTTTTCTTCTAAGAAATTTAGTGTGTCTGGATTTCTGATCCACATGGACTTTAGTTTTATGCAGGGTGATGAATATGGATCTATTTTCATTTTTCTGCATGTAGACATCCAGTTAGACCAGCACCATTTGTTGAAGATACTGTCTTTTTTCCATTAAATGTTTTTGGCTTTTTTGTCAAAAATCAAGTATTCATAGGTGTGTGGGTTTATTTCTGGGTCTTCTATTCATTTCCATTAATCCTCCTTTTTGTTTCTATGCCAATACCATCCTGTTTTTATTACTATTGTTCTGTAGCACAGCTTGAGATTGGGGATGGAGATACCGCCAGATGATGTTTTTATACAGGAACATTTTGGAGATTCTGGTTTTTTTGTTTCTCCATGTGAAGCTGAGAATCTCTCTTTCAAGGTCTGTAAAGAATTGTGTTGGTATTTTGATGGGAATTGCATTGAATTTGTAGATTGCTTTTGGCAGGATGGTATTTTCACTATGTTAATCCTCCCAATCCATGAGCATGGGAGATCTTTCCATCGTCTAATATCTTCTTCAATTTCTTTCTTCAGATAATTAAAGTTTTTTCAAACAGGTCTTTCACTTGCCTGGTTAGTGTCACCCCAAGGTACTTTATGTTATTAGTGGCTATTGTGAAGGCTGTTGTTTCCCTTATTTCTTTCTCGGCCCTTTTGTCTTAGATATACAGGAGGGCTTCTGATTTTTTTGAGTTGATTTTGTATCCAGCCACTTTGCTGAAGATATTTCTCAGTTGAAGGAGTTCTCTGGTTGAACTTTTGGGGTCGCTCACATATACTATCATATCATCTGCAAAAAGTGACACATTGACCTCTTCCTTTCCGATTTGTATTCCCTTGATCTCCTTTAGTTGTCTTATTGTTTTAGCTAGCACTTCAAGTACTATTTTGAAAAGATATGGAGAGAGTGGGCAGCTTTGTCTTGTCCCTGATTTCAGTGGGATTGATTTAAGTTCCTCTCCATTGAGTTTGATGTTGGCTATAGGCTTGCTGTATATTGCCTTTACTATATTTAGATATGTTCCCTGTATCCATGATCTCTCCAAGACTTTAAACATGAATGGGTGTTGGACTTTGTCAAATGATTTTCGGGATCTAAGGAGATGATCATGTGGTTTTTCTCCTTCAGTTTGTTTATGTGATGGATAACATTGATGGATTTCCGTATGTCGAACCACCCTTGAATGCCTGGGATGAAGCCTACTTGGTCTTGGTGGATGATATCTTTGATGTGTTCATGGATTCGGTTTACAAGTATTTTATTGAGTATTTTTGCATCAATGTTCATTAGAGAGATAAGTCTGAAGTTCTCTTTTTTTTTTTTTTTTGTTGGGTCTTTGTGTGGTTTAGGTATCAAGGTGTCTGTGGCTTCATAGAATGAGTTTGGTAATGTTTCTTCTGTTTCTATTTTGTGGAATACATTGAAGAGAATTGGAGTTAGCACTTCTTTGAAGGTCTGGTAGAATTCTGTGCTGAAACCAGGGCTTGTTTTTGGAAGGGAGACTGTTGATGACTGCTTCAATTTCCTTGGGGAATATATTCAATCTTTCTACCTGATCTTGACTTAATTGTGATAGATGGAATCTATCAAGAAAACTCTCCATTTCCTTTAGATTTTCAAATTCTGTGGCATATAGGCTTTTGTAGTATGACCTAGTGATTGTTTGGATTTCCTCAGTGTCTGTAGTTATGTCCGCCTTTTCATTTCTGATTTTGTTGATTTGGATGGTGTCTCTCTGCCTTTTAGTTAGTTTGTCTCTCTTGTTGATTTTCTCAAAGATCCAGTTATCGTTTCAATTGATTCTTTGAATAGTTTTATTTGATTCTAATTTATTGATTTCATCCCTGAGTTTGATTATTTCCAGCAGTCTGCTCCTCTTGGGTGACTATGTAACTTCTAGTTCTCTTTTAAATGATTATTTTGTATTCTTTTATTGTTGTTGTATAAACATATATATGTTTATATATATATATATATATATATATATATATATATGTATATATTTTAGGAAACCTCTATTGTAGTAGGCATTTATATGCTTTGTCAAAGGACATTACTGTTACCCATTTCCATCTTCCATCCTCTGTGCTGCATTGCAACCTTTGTGATATTTAATACATATATCTGTGCTTATTATATATTCCTAAATATAGAAATACTGTATACTTAGTCTATATGTTAATTGTTTGTATATGTTTTCAGCCCTGCACATTTATCGTTGGATAAAGATTTTCCCCACTCTAGGGAAGACTATTTCTTCCACTTTTAGTTCTTGTAATTGTGGAGTGCATAATACTAAAACTAATATTTTTTGCTGTTTTTTAATACTTAGAATAATGAGTCATATCAAAGTTTTTTTACACTCACTTGTAATTGTGAATATTAGTCTAGTGAAAATAAATGTAACATTTTGGATTAGGAGGATGGAGACAAACCTCCTTGGTGAAAGGACTTTGTTATATATTTCTAAAACGAAATAGAGGGACAGGCTTAATTGTGGGCACAAGGGTCTTTTCTGAGACTGATATTCCAACCAAGGACCATTCATAGATATAACCTTTTTTTTTTTGCCTTTTTTTAATTTTATTTTTTTCTTATCAGTTACATTTTATTAACTCTGTATCCCAGCCGTGTCCCGCTCCCTCATTCCCTCCCAATCCCACCCTCCCTCCCTCATCTCCACCCTGCCCCTTTCCAAGTCCACTGATAGGGGGGATCTCCTCCCCATTCATCCGATCCTGTTTTATCAGGTATCTTCAGGACTGGCTGCAAAGCCCTCCTCTTTGGCCTAACAGGACTGCTCCTCCCTTGGGGGGTGGGGAGGCCAAAGAGCCAGTCATTGAGTTCCTGTTAGAAATAGTTCTTGTTCCCCTTACTATGGGAAACCAATTGGTTACTGAGCTACCACATGCCACATCTGAGCAGAGGTTCTAGGTTATATCCATACATGGTCCTTGGTTGAATGTCAGTCTCTGAGAAGACCATGGATATAACCTAGAACCCCTGATCACATGTAACCCATGGCAGCTCAATATCCAAGTGGGTTTCCCTAGTAAGGGAAACAGGGACTGTCTCTGACATAAACTCAGTGATGGGCTTTTTGACCATCCACCACACCGAGTGAGGAGCAGCCATGCCAGGCCACAGAGGAGGACAATGCAGCCAATCCTGATGAAACCTGATTGGCTAGGTCAGATAGAAGGGGAAGAGGACCTCCTGTATCAGGGGATTTGGGGAGGGGAATGGAAAGAGATGAGGGAGGGTGGTATAGAGAGAGAATGAGGGAGGGGATTTCAGCTGGGATACAAAGTGAATAAACTGTAATTAAGACAAAAAAATAAAAATTTAGTAAAAAAAGAACTACCTGATCCTGTGAGTAAAGAAAAAATGAATAGTATAACATCCATTTTGGAAATCAAATAAATCCACTTTGCACATTAGAATGTCTAACATGCTTCATAATTCAACAAAACAATCAGATACTAGAATGTTCATGGCGTTTCAGTGAAATAAATATGTGAACATTTGGTAAATGCTGCAGACTGGGAAAACTCAGAAGATCATTTTATGAGATTAAAAGACATGACTTATGAACAGAAAGGAAATCATTTATGTCATTTTGTATTTGCATAAAAGTAATCCTGAATTTAATACATCAATCATTCTTTTTTGGATGCTATGATATGCCTGGTAAATGAATACATTTTTAATGCTTGCATGGTTGTTTTTTGTTAGCTTTGTTTTTTTTTTTTTTTTTTCTCCATTTTTTTTTTTTTTTTTTTTTTTGTACTGTAAGTAACATTAAATCTGTAAATTTATCAGCTGGCTTTGTTCAAATAGCAATAATTTCCTGTTTTTCTTTATATGTCCACTAGATTGAGGAGAAGGATTTGAAAGAGACATTTTATTTGTTTACGGCTGAAGCTCCAAGTTCTCTAACTCTCAGTTTATTTTCCAGTTGTGGTTCTCTATGGTAATTACTATCAATTAAAAAAGGAAGCTTACACTATGATGGATTAACATTGTCTTTATTAGTAGAGCAATATGTCATTAGGAGTTGTTATATTTTGATTTTTATTTAGCAAAATAAAACAGTCATTTTGCCTTTGGGTCCCATGACTTACATAATCTCAGTTTCTTGACTGTGACAGTATCAGGTATGGCGTCCATCTTAAGGAGCTGGGCTGAAATCCACTTAAAAGTATTTGCTTACTCCTATCACATTTGTGGCCCTATTACATTAACGTGTGTATCGTGCAAGTGAGTCACTATTGTAGGTGCCAGGGTTCATGGCCTGATGAGATAGATGATTGCTCTCCCATCTGGTAGTCTCTACAGCACTATGTACACTGTTCAATAGAGATAAAACTTCCAGTTGAGAACCAGTTTGATTTCTGGATGTGGATTTAAGTATGTTTGTTTGTTTGGTTAGTTCTTTGTTTCAGCAATAGAGTCTGACAGTCAGATTGTGGTAGGTAACTATAGTACTGGCAATTGCCTATAATGTTTGGGTGGTCTGTAGGTCTCCTTTGGCCAACTATTAAAATTCATGCATCCTATTCCTGGTATTTGGTATTTGAATTCATATGCTGTCTAGTTTGGAGTATTGTATTTCACATTATAATATAACCCCATTTAAATTTATTTTCTAAATGTATAGATTTCAGGAAACCTCTGCAGTGGCAGGCATCCACATGGTTTGTCAAAGGCCTTTACTGTTATACATTTCCATCTCCCACCCTCTATGCTGCACTGCAACCTTCATGATATTTAATACTACCGTTTTAATCTCACCTTTGTTTCTTTTTTCTCCTTTATCTCTCTCTGTTGTAACTAGGTAAAAACTGAGATGTCAAAAAACAAACAAACAAACAAACAAAATGTGAGGATCTGAAAAGCTCATGTAAAAGGTCGTCAACAAATGCTTCACTCATCAGTCTAGCTCACTAATTCACGATTGTAGCAAACTTGAGCACAATAGCCTCAACAAGAAGACATGGTAACTATGAACGAATAGCCACTGTGGGGACAGCAACGGAGACCATTCCCAAGCCAGGCTTTTCTCTCTAAAATCCAAGCCATGAGTGTTGGCTCATAGTTGGAATCCTAACTTGGGAGTCTGAGGCAGAAGTTTCACGGTTTGGAGAACTAAAGAGTAACATTCTATTTAAATAAAACAAAAATTGCAAAAAAAAAAAAAAAAAAAAAAAAACCTACGTTTCTTCTGCAATAGCATTCCTGTGTGAGGCCAACATAGGCTTGGAAAACTGGTGCTACTTCGTAGCCATCTCAAAGTCAGAGTGATGTTTGGTGCTTAGCACTTGAAACTGAGCTTGGTCTGGACATCATCCAGAATCTGCTGCAGTTCCTCTTCATCAAAACATTCTCTAGAGGGGAAAAACAAATTCCTCCTCTGTACCAGATACCTGAGAAGCTAGGGTCAAATGGAAGGGGAGGAGGACCTCCCATATCAGTGGACTTGGAAAGGGGCAGGGAGGAGATGAGGGAGGGAGGGTGGGATTGGGAGGGAATGAGGGAGAGGGCTACAGCTGGGATACAAAGTTAATAAACTGTAACTAATATTAAAAAGATAAAAATTTAATTAAAGAGAACACTCACAAAAACTTCAGACCCAAAATATATCCTACCTAGAAGATGGTCAGGGATAAAGTTAGAGCAGAGAATGAGGGAATGTCCATTCAATACCTGATCCAAGTTGAGACCCATTCCACTGATGAGAGACAGCGCCTGACACTACTAGCAATATGCTGCTATGCTTACAGATGGCAACCTAGCATGGTTATTCTATGAGAGACCACTTCCAGCAGCTGATCTAATCAGATGCTGAGACTCACAGCCAAATGTTAAGTGGAGTGCAGGGATCCTTGTGGAAAAGTGGGGGGAAGGAAAGGACAGATGACTTGGAATGGACAAGAACTCAACTGAGTTAACTAGCAACAGGGTCCAGGGGGCCATGCAGAGACTGAGGAGTCAATCAAAAACCATGCCTGGAGTGGATCTAGGCCCTCTATGCATATGTAGTCAATGGGCACCTTAGTCCTTATGTGGGTTCCCTACTAAGGGGATCAGGGGCTGTGACTTGGACTCTGTTGCCTAATTTTTGTCCACTTCCTTCTGGTGGGTCTGTCTCCCCAGGCCTCAGTGGAAGAGGATGCTTTAAGTCCTGATGTGACTTGTCGAGCTGGGGTGATTAGGAAGGGGTATTCCCTTTACCGAGAAGTAAGGATTCTGTTGCTCACCTTGTTGAGCTCCTCTCCTTTCCAGGTCTTACTATCTCCCCCTTCTTTCATAAGATTCCCTGTACTCTGCCCAAAGTTTGGCTATAAGTCTCAGGATCTGCCTTGATACCCTGCTGCATAAAGTCTTTCAGAGACCTTCTGTGGTAGGCTCCTGTCCTGTTTCCTGTTTTCTCTCTCTTCTCATGTCCATCCTCTTTGCCTTTCTGAATGAGATTGAGCTGGAGAGGACAGGAGCTCCACAGGGAGAGCAACAACAACAAAAAAATCTGGGCACAGGGGTCTTTTCTGAGAATGATACCCCAACCAAGGACCACTCATGGAGATAACCTAGAACCCCTGCACAGATGTAGCCCATGGCATTTCAGTGTCCAAGTGGGTTCCATAGTAATGGGAACAGGGACTGTCTCTGACATGAACTAATTGGCTTGCTCTTTGATCACCTCCTCCTGAGGGGAGAGCAGCCTTGCCAGGCCACAGAGGAAGACAATGCAGCCAGTCCTGTTGAGACCTGATAGAATAGGATCAGAAGGAAGGAGAGGAAGACCTCCCCTATCAGTGGATTGGGGAGGGGCATGTGTGGAGAAGGGAGAGGGAGGGTGGCATTGGGAGGGGAAAAGGGGGGGAGTTACAAGTGAATGAACCGTACTTAATAAAAACAAAAATAAAAAATAAAAAAGGAAGTAGGGAAGGGAGGGAGGGGGAAGAGAAAGGAAGGATGTGACTGAGAAGGATGGGGCTATGATCTGGATTATAAAGTGAATTAAACACACACACACATACACACACACACACTCACTTGCTCCAGACTTAAAATCAGAGCTTTGGATTCCTCAGCTTTGGATTACAAAAGTCTTAAGAATGAGAACATGGAATACTCAGGTAAATGGAAAAAAAAAAGAAAAGAAAGAAAGAAAGAAAAACTATCCCAAATGAAGTCTCTCAGAATCCCAAAGACAAACACTGTATTTATTCACTCAGGTCCGTGTTGTCTGTTAGTATTAACTTAACTTTTAATTAACAACTACCAACCAAAAGGATAAGAATGACATCAGATAGCACTGAAAGCATGTCCCAGAAATATTACTGTTTTACTTTAATCTATTAACCAGATATTTCCACCAACATATTTCAAAAGTGTCTTGATTTATGATTTTATTTGCTCTGTTATAAAGCTTCTTTAAACTGTTACTAAATTAGAATATGGAATTTGTTATAACCTGGGTCATGGTCATACATAATTGATTCCAAAACAAACTTTCACTTTTGTTGTAAAAAAAAAAAAAAAAAAAAAAAAGATTTCTGTAAGCAGGCTTTAATCCATTTGACCACATATTGAGAGCATAAAAAGAGGCAGAGAGGAGTATTGGATTACCTTAGCAAGGGGAAATAGAATAGATAGTTATGGATGGCTGATGGACAAGTGAGATTGGGCCTGGCGGATCAAATGTGGAGGAGGAGGGAAGAGCAGGCAGAGAGAGGACATATTTCTAAGGACAGCTAAAACTAGGGGCCTTTTTAGCTGTCATATTGAAAGTTAATATACTACCAGAAGCTTCTCAAAATACACACAATGTGAAGGTGACCTAAGTACAACTGCCAAATAGTTGCGGAGATTAATTCCCAACTGGACATCTCTTACCATCAAAAGAAGCTTCAAGTTCCTGGAATGTGTTACATCTAAATATCCCCATGCTTCCTAAAATGAAAGCTGTTGGAAAATCTGCTGGTTGCTCTCCACATACGGACAGCAAGTTCGTATTGCTGTAGACAACGCCTACATAACTCATTGAGAGGTCAAGCTGGTGCCTATACAGAACTTTCACTCCCCATGCATGAGCATTACTGGTGCTAGACAGTGTAGCAGAAAGCCTCTTGTAGCTGTCTTTCTTTTTCTTTCTTTCTTTCTTTCTTTCTTTCTTTCTTTCTTTCTTTCTTT
>NW_026592666.1:1258773-1336771 GCF_907164565.1 Psammomys obesus
TTTCTTTCTTTCTTTCTTTCTTTCTTTCTTTCTTTCTTTCTTTCTTTCTTTCTTTCTTTCTTTCTTTCTTTCTTTCTTTCTATTTGGATGTTTAGGCCTCTGCCTCCCTCCCAGCAAACCCCCAACCTTAAGTAGGAGAGAGAAAAGGTTAGTGGAGATGGGGGGCAGACTCCTTTATTCATCCAGGCTATTTAGGGTTAAGGGGTTCTTTGAGGGCTCTATACCAGTCTCTATCAACCACAGACACAGCTAGCAGGCTCCTCCATGCTGCTGTGCCACAAAGCGTTTCTCTCCGCTGTCTGTTCCAACAGCCATAACATCTCTGGTCTCTGGTCTCTCCACACTGCTACACCTCACACTGAATGCCACATCGAATACCTCCACAAGCACATCCTCTTCTCTTTCTTGCTCTTATATTTATACTCTCAGAACACTAGACCACACCTCTCTGTGCCTTACTTGGAAGGGCATTACCAGCTGGCAAAGATCACACTCTGCATGAGACAATTAACATGTGTGGACAAACTATAGCCCAACTATGAAACAACAAACATATTTACATAACATAACTGAGTTTACAAAGAACCAAAATTTCCTTTTCAAGAAGTTACTCTGGACTTACTAAAGGAGAAAAGTAAATAGTAACCGTGCTTAAACTCTTCTATGTACAATATGACAAAGACAAAGACTGGCTAAATAGGCAGTCTAAAACTTGAGCAGCTTTTTATGGAGAAGCAATGTATGAACAGTGGCAATGCTCTGTCTGTTTTTGACTAAAAGACACTACATAGTTCCAGGTTTTCGTGACAACCTATAAAAGTTCCTGCTCAGCTCTGCACGCTCATTCTGTTGCTTTCCATGCCTCAGCAGCATGTGCATTTTAGAGTTAAGGAGTGTCTTAGCTGTTTCAGACTATTTGGGAAAGATTATCTAGAGGTTGCCTGAAGAGGAAGTTTCTGGTTTCCTTGGAAACTCAGTTGTTTCATGTGAATATATTGTTTGTTTTGGTCCAAAGTGTGTGATATGGGAATGTTTTTGTTTGTTTGTTTGTTTGTTTTTTCTCCCAAGGTAAACAGGCCTGGTGAGAGAGGTGATGCTGGTTAACTGAAAGCTACCTCATTGGAGGGGCTCGTTTTTTGTGAGCTGCAAAACATCCTCCTGTGGACTTTGAGAAGGGTTAAGTAAAGGCCCACAAACAGTGAGAGGATGCTTTCTGCATCTCTACACTTTTGCATTACTACGCTTTGCGGATGGTTCCATCATTAGCTGGTCTTTGCAGAAAGAAACACTGCAGAGAACTGCTGCTTTGGTGGAGTGTTTCCAATTAGGAGGACTTGTGTCTTTGGGCGCAGTTTTGCTGTTTTTTTTACTGAGTCCTCCACTGCTACTGACAGGTGTGCATGTTGTGGTGCTGCTTTGCTGTTTGACTAGACTGCTGGTGTGTTGGTGACTAATACCCAAAGGAACCACTGACCCTAATCATCAGGAAGAAGATAAAAGAGGTGTACAACGCTTTTCCCTATTAATCTGCTACCTAAGGTGGGAGTGGGGGTTGGAAGGGAGGTAAAAGTGTTTAAGAACCTTAAATGAAGTGATATTCGAAAAATCTAAGCCTACATTTGCCTTCTACTTTGCTAGCCTTCAGGTGACTGCGGCCTGTCGCCACTGCTGAGGATGCACTGCACACACCTTTATCATTTTATAACACTATATTCTAGTTTCCCTTACTTGAAAACAAAGGTAAATGGCCTTAGCCCTAAGAGGCTGGGTAGGTTTCAATTACTAGGAATAAACTCCCACATCGTTGGTGGCCTTTTGTCTAATTAAACAGCTCTTGGTTACAAACAAGATATGACTGACAATTTTTGCGATTTTATGCATATCTTGCCTTTGGGCAGAGTGCAGGAATCCTTATGGAAGAAGAGGGATCAAGGACCATGCATGAAGATAACCTAGAATCCCTGCACAGAAAGAGTCCATGGCAACTCAAACTCCAAGTGGGTTCCCTAGTAATGGGAACAGGGACTGTCTCTGACATGAACTCAGTGGTTTGCTCCTTGATCACCTCCCCTTGAGGGTAGAGCAGCTTTACTGGATCACGGAATAAGACAATGCATCCAGTCCTGATGAGGTTTTAAACCTATGCCAACAACCCTTTATATCAGTCCACTGGAACAACAATAAAAAAATTTTCTTACTATAAAGGTGAAGTCTTGGAACAGTGTTATATCCTAAATCAACTTCATATTGGATGCTTTAGCTCAGAGTCAGATCAGCCATACAGGGGCACAAAGAGGAGGTCAGTGATGAGCATAATAATTACAGCACAATAGACTGCATCAATAAATTAAAGTCAAGAATCCATGATACTGAAAAACAAAAACAGAAAAAAATGATTATGTTTTTGGGAATTCAAAATATCAACTCTACTTACTACAGGGCATAAGAAAAAGAGTATATATTTCACTGCATATCAAAAACCACAAATATGCATGAAATACAACCTCATATCTATATTCTAGTTTTGTCAAACATTCAATGATAAATGAGCTTTCATTTTAGAGTAATTCTGTATTGTAAGTATAAGTAAATACATTTCTGCTAAGGCTATAACATAAAAGGTAGTCTCAATTTTGCATAACTGAAGCAAACATATAATCTATAACATTATTAAATAGTCCTATACAAAATGGTGTAAAATTAATCAAAATAAAGATCTAATTACCACTTATCAAAAACATAATTGGGAGTGAAATATGCCAAAAGGGTGATGCAACCACCCTCCCTTAACCCATGGAAAATTACAGAAAAAAAATATCAAGAATCTTATTTAAATCATAAAATGCTGAAAATTTAACATTTCATTTAAGCAAAAATATTTTAAATAAATTAGAAAATATTTTGTTAAACAAGAAGAATTAAGATAATGTTCAATCTTAACATTGCTAATTTGTATCATTAATTCTCATGAAGATACTTTAGTTTCTAACATTTAACAGTATAATTGTCCAAGAACCCTACCCCTAATTTGTTTTCTCTCCAAACGCTTATTAAACTCATAATCGTCTTAAAATCCCTGAAGCATGCATGGCTCAGCAAATGCTTCTATAATCAGTATATGCATCTAATCTTTCGAGACGTTGGGCCACAACAGTACAGTACATGCACTGAATTCAATATAAGAATTATTTGACAAATGAGTCCATTTTACTGGATACAACTCTGCGGATAGTGTTATTTACTCAATCAGTAAGTGAAATGAAAAGTGTTGTCTTATTTTCTGAAGCAGTGTTTTAGCTTCTTAAAAATCAGTTTTATTACACATTCAGTTATGGACATTGGGAAAGAGCAAGGCTTAAGCAAAGGGTATTTCTACCAGCTCTTAGGCACAGCAATTTCAAGAAAGTCATGGAGAAACTGAGAATTTTTTAAATTAAGTGGCAAATATTTTGATTCTTACATATTTCACTCAGAAAACTTAAAAAGGGGTATTTTTAAGGTTTTCTTATTGCATTTTTTTAGAATTGAAATTTTATACATCCCTCTCAGTTTTATCTAAGGCACAGTACAGTTAAGCAAAAGGACAGCAACCTTAAGATAAGGATTATCCTAGTTAGCAATAACTGTCAACTAGGCACAACCTATGATCATCTGAGTTGGTGTCAACTCAGTAACTGCCTTGATCGTGTTGGCCAATGAACATTTCTATGAGGGATCATCTTCATTGTTAACCGAGATAGAATGGCTTTGCCCAGGCTGTCCAGAATCTTCCATGGCTCTTTGGCCCTGGGATCTACATAAAAGCTGGAAAAGTATGATTGTATGAGCAAGTCAACAAACAGAGTTCTACCATAGTTTCTGACTTCAGGTTCCTCTTATAAGTTCCTTAACCTCATAGAGAACTTACTTATAAAGACATCCGATGCAAGAATAAGAGCTTCAAATTCTCTCACTTTCTGTATATTGTCCAGTTTCAGGTATTTATATTAAAACCATATATTTCAAGAAGTATCTTCTCAGATAAGGGCTGAGCAATATGATGATGTCATTACTGCACTAGTTTATCATGAAGATTGTCAGTGTTGTAGGTAGCAGAACTTTCAGCTGAGGTGTCAAAATAGATTCATGTTTTCCTGCTGACTAGTGTTCATGATATTGAGGGATTATTTGTGTGCTACCAGAGGATAAATTAATTGTCAGTATTTGTCTGTTCTTTAAATTTAAATAATTAATTTTATTTAATTGTCTGCCTGTATGTTGTAGGGGTTGATGAGACATGCACATGAGTACGCTTGCCTATAAAGGTTTTGTTTTGTTTTGTTTTGTTTTGTTTTGTTTTTTAAAGGCATCAATGTCCCTGGAGCTGGCATTACAAACAGTTGTGAACTACGAGGAATGGATTTTGAAGGTGCAAATGAGCCCAATGAAAGTGTAATGTGTGCACTTAATGTCTGAGTCTTTCTTTGGCATTGGTTTTATTTCTTATAATTTGCAATTGTTTTAGAAACTATGTCTTATTGTATGTCAATCTGACCTTAAATTATGTATATTATTTTGTATATATACCAAGAAAGATCTTGAATTTCTAATCCACAATCCCTT
Organism: Psammomys obesus; assembly: GCF_907164565.1. Lineage (NCBI taxonomy): Eukaryota > Metazoa > Chordata > Mammalia > Rodentia > Muridae > Psammomys > Psammomys obesus. The sequence continues at coordinate 1,263,376 of NW_026592666.1, forward strand.
CTCAGTATTTAGACTATAGCATGCACCATTTTGTCCATTTCATGTTGTGCTGAGAATTGATTCTACGGTATTGTTCAAAAGGCAGGTATTGTAGCAGCTCAAACACATTTTCAAACCTGGCTTTATTCTTTTATGACACTGATAAATTTTTCACTAAAATTCGGTTTAGAACATTTTAAACTATCTTCCCTAAATATAATGCTGCATACATTTTAGGTGTTATTCTGGGTTTATAACCGACTTTGTGTTTTCCTAGTAACTCCTTCATATATATACTCTTCTAGCATTCATGGGTGATAAATTTTATATTCAATAGCTTCACAAAATACAAATGCAGTCAGCTTCGTGATTTTTAAAATTTGTTTTGAATATTTCTAATATGGATAAAATCACGTATTAAAATATCTAGAGGTAAACTTGTCATTGGAATTATACAAACAACAATATATGTTTATTTCCATTCACAAAATAATAACACACATTGAGAATTAACTTTGTGGAACATATTGGCAATAGGATTAGCTCTACAGGCAAACAAGACACCGTTTATATCTTCGAGGTGATAAAGAAATCACAGAGGAATTCAGCATCAAGCATAAGATTATGAAAAGACATATTTTTGAATTACAGACTTACTGGTCAGAGAGTGAGACAATAAAATCCACCTCTCAGGACAGAAATGCTTCTCTTTTCAAAACATTGTGTATCAAATGTGTCAACTCAGAGTATTACTCAATATTATGTTGTGATTTTTAACCTCATGTATTCCATTTTTAGTAATTTTCTGAAAATTTTGTCTTTTCTAATGAATAAGATTCATTATGATTTAACTGAGTATGACATATGTTAATGGCAAAGCAACTGTTTGATATAATTTCATCTATACCCTTTCATTGCTTAAGAAAATATTTGCTTACATGTGGAAAACTTGATTATGACTCAAAATATATACTCCCTGGCTTACCTATATTAGCATCTAGCAGTAGAAGGAGGCTAATTTCTAAGCCTCTGAGATCTTTATAAAACAGATCTCAAAGTACACAATTAACTCAAAAGTTAACAATGAGATAGGTTCATTCAATGAGCTAGTGAACAAATCAATAGATCCATTAAAAGTTCTCTTGACTGAAGGATTATCTGTACACTCTAACAAAGTGTTATGTGTGTGACCACAACAAAGACAACCTACATGCATGTAATATCTTCTTGAGTAGATTATGAAGTTTTAGAGGTGAAATATTCTGACAAGTCTGAACTTTGTTTTCACAGGGCTTATCCACAGCTGGCTAGTATAGGTGTTCTTGTAGTGTTCCATAGTCAGAAAATCCATTGATTATTAGCTGTCACATTTTCTCTTCCTGATTTGGTTTGATGTAAGAACCATGTGTTAGGGCATCCTTCCTTCTCTGTGATACATGTACACAATATTTTGGCATACTGTTAAACTAAACTTGTTTTTTATTTAATTTTATTTTTTTATTATTAGTTACATTTATTAACTCTGTATTCCCAGCTGTATCCTGCTCCCTTATTCCCTCCCAATTCCACCCTCTCTCCCTCATCTTCTCCCTGCCCCTTTCCAAGTCCACTGATAGGGGGGGACCTCCTCCCCTTTCAGCTGATCCTGTTTTATCAGGTATCTTCAGGACTGGCTGCAAAGTCCTCCTCTGTGGCCTAGCAGGACTGCTCCTCCCTTGGGGGGTGGGGAGGTCAAAGAGCCTGCCATTGAGTTCCAGTCAGAAATAGTCCCTGTTCCCCTAACTATGGGAAACCAATTGGTTACTGAGCTACCACGGGCTACATCCGAGCAGAGGTTCTAGGTCATATCCATACGTGGTCCTTGGTGGAGTGTCAGTCTCCCCAGATATATTTGGTCCTTGTGGAGCTCCTATCCTTTCCATGTCATACTAACTCCCCTTCTTTCATATGATTCCCTGCACTCTTCCGAAGGTTTGGCTATGAGTCTTAGTATCTGCTTTGAAACACTGCTAGGTAGAGTCTTTCAGATGAAACTAAACTTGTGTATTAAGTTCCTTTTTCACACATTCATAGCTTTTATAATTCTGTATCTATGATTTCATGAACGCAGACAAATATTTTCAAAGTCATCTATCATAACAGTTTGCACTGTGACCAATACCTCCCTGAACTTCAGGTAGAAATATGGCTCCCAGTTCTGCTACTTACTTAATTACACCATAATTGGTAGCTGAAACAGGAAACTGTCAATGTGGAAAGACTCAGATGTTTTCTTTTCCCCTTTTGCTTTACTCTGAGATTTTCAACTTTCAATGTATTAAATATTTCAATAAATAAAAGCATAATAGATAGCATGGATGTGGGAAAAGAAGCCCACAAGTATAACTTTCAAGGTATAGTTTCTACAAAAATTTAAATGAATACAGGATGTTAGGAGACTTTTGGTATAGAATGACCTGGAAATTTAGTTTTAAAATAACCCTGTAAAACTAAGAATAATCTCAGTATAGAGCCAGCAGGTCTTAACTCAATTTTTAGGAAAAAAAAATTGTTCAGTCTTTGAAAGTTTAACTATATTAAGTGTGTATGACAAATTATTTCTTCCAACTTACGGAGTGTGACAGGTAACTTGGGCCAATCCCTTCCTTACTCCAAGTGATAAAAGTGAAATTCAGAGTCACATTTCAGGTTTTTGCATCAATCGAAAGTTGGTGAATAATTCCTGTGGATAAGTGGATAAAGTGAAACCCTAGATATGTAAATAATTATGCCTAAGTCTGTGGAAAGTCTCTCACTGATTCAGCTGACATGAAAGTATCTTTATGAGAAACAGAAACAGGATGTTGGAAATAGTGTTATTTTAGTGACACAGCATTTGGAGCCTGAGTGCAAGCCATCTAGCTACCCCTGAAAATAAAAACCACCAAGGCACTTAAGACCCTGTCCCCAGGACATTATTGTCTTTGACAAACATGTTCCTAGTTTTAGTCAGGAAAACATTTTCCTTCTCCATATGTCAGGGCATCAGGAAACACCTTGGACCAATGCTGCTTCCAACACAAGAACCTTAAAGACACAATCTCCCTTTCTCCCCAGCTAACAATAGACAATACCTCCTTAGCTAGGAGCAGGGCTTCATTTCCCCTCTGCCATCCATGCTGAGAATTTTGTTGTTTTCCTTGTTGGCTTGAATCTTCACTAGTGTTTTTCATGTTCTGACAGTCAGTGTGAGTCCATATGTGTGACTGCCCTATGTTGTTTGCAAAACACAATTTCTCTGTAATGAGTCACTGTCTCATCTTACACCCTTTGCACTCCACTCTATTGAGCAGTCACTAAACCTTGGGAAGAGGGCACATGATAGAGTTGTCTCAATTAAGGATGAGCTTTCAGCAGCATCTTATTCTCTCATCTTCACCAACTATTGGTGTCTGGTAGTCAGTATGTACTGTAAAAAAGATTCTTTAATGAGGGATGAGAGCTGCATACCTGCTCACTGATGTTCCCTGTGGCTCTATTTGTAATAACCCAGAAGTAGAAACAGCCTACATGTCTATCACTTAATGAATGAAATGATAATGAAATTGTGGCTCATTTACATAAGAGAATGTTATTTTACTATTAACAAAAACTGGTCAGGTGCCTAGCTCAGCTTCGCTGGGTTCTCTAGATGTGTTGGGCTCTCTGTTTCTGGCCTAAGTGAGCCAGTGTGCTGGGGCGCTGGTGGATAGATCTTTGTGACTAGAGCTACTCCAGTGTGCCTTGTGAGGACACAGAGGAAGATGATGCAGCCAGCCCAGATGAGACTTGATAGGCTAGGGTCATATATAAAGGGAGGCAGTCCTCCCCTATCAGTGGACTAGAGAAGGGACATAGGGAAAGAAATGGGAGGGTGAATGGGACTTAAAGGAGATGGAGGGAGCTACAGCTAGGATACAAAGTGAATAAACTGAAAGAAATAAATAAGACAAACAAACTGTGAATTTTGTAGTTAAGTGTATGGAGTTATGAATGACTCATTCCAAATGAGGAACATAGACCTAGAAAGCTAACTACATCATCTTTCTTTTTTATTTATAAATATTAGACTTAAACTTTCAGGTATGTGTGTTTTATTTGTAATTTTATAGATTTCAGAATTTATAAGAGGTAATCAGAAAGCAAGAGTTAACCAGGGAAAGACTCCAAGGCCTCAGAAAAACACTAGTTGTAGTCAACTGAGAAAAGGTGAGAATTGGAAAGGTGGCCATGCCCAGGGGAGAACAGACCAATTGATTTTCTAGTGCTAAAATGTCAGCCATGAAAACATGCGTGCAGGTAGTAGTAGCATCATACAGGCTTTATATTTAGGAGTGTGTCTCTCTCTCGCATGTGTGTCTCTGTCTGTCTCTCCCTCCCCTCTCGCTTCAAAGTCTTGTGGATTTCTTAATGGAAAGAGGAATGATATTAAATTTAGAGAACAGAACATTCTTACTTGAAGCTAACACTCATCCTAAGTCATAAGATGCTCACCATGTATGACTGTTTGGTTAATTTTAAAGAGAATAGTGAGAGTGGCATGAACGTCCACAGCCTATCTCATTCATAAAAAAACATGCAATTTTAATTATTTTATCAGTAGAAAGAGAATATTATGATGCTAGTAAGATCTTTTCCATTTCATGTTGTTCTTGGTTTGACAGGTAAAAAAACCTGTCTTGATTTAATGTATATACCTCATTTGTTGGATATATTAATTCACTTCTGATGAGAACTGACTGGAAGGGAACTTCAGTCATGCCTATGTGGACAACAAATGCCAGAATTCATTAAAAGATAAATGTACACAACGGAATACTACTCACCTTTTAAAAACAAGGAAATCATGAAATTTGCCAGCAAATGGATGGAACTAGGAACTATCATCCTGAGTGAAGTAACCCAGAGCCACATGGAATATACTAACTTATAAGCAGATATTAGCCATATAATAAAGGATAAACATATTAAAAATCTACAGACTTAAAGAAGGTAATCAAGGAGGACCTTATTGAAGGTGCTTAATTCTCGTTCAGAAGGCAAAACAGGATAGACACAGGAAAGAGTTGAAGAGAGGAAGCAGCCTGGGAGTCTACCATAGATGTCTTCTGAATGACTGCACACAGCAGGTGATTGAAACAGATGCCGCGACTCACAGGCAAACTTTGGACAGAGCTCAGGGAGTCTTATAGAAAGGGAGGTGAATAGAAGGACCCTGAAGAGACAGGAGCTACATGAGGAGATCAACAAAGCTAACAAATCTGGACACAGAAGGGCCTACAAGAGACTGATCAACCAACCAATGACCATGCAAGGAGAGGTCCTAGACTTCCTGCTCAGATGTAGCCCATAGGCAGGTCAGTCTCTATGTAGATTCCCTAGTAAGGGAAATAGGGGCTGTCTCTGACATGGACTCTGTTGCCTGCTCTTTGAGCAATTTTCTCTGGTGGGGTGGCCTTACCAGGCCACAGAGGAAGAGGATCCATGTAGTCCTGATGAGAACTGATAGGCTAGAGTCAGATGGTAGATGAGGGCTCCCCATTGTGTGCAGATAGTGGAAGAGAGATAGTGGAGAAGAGTGATGATGGGTGGGACTTGGAGGAGACAAGGGAGGGGGTACAGTTGGATATAAAGTGCATAATTTAATAATAATAATAATAATAATAATAATAATAATAATAATAATAAACTCTTAACCTGATGGTTACAGAAAGCCATTTCCAGCATCAGTCCCTTTTAGTACATCCCTACTAACTATACTGTTAAAGGTGAGGGTTTTTTTGCCTTTTTATTAATTATTATTATTTATTGCAGTTTATTCACTTTGTATCCTGGCTATGGCCCCCCACTCTCCTTTCCTCCCAATTTCATCCTCCCTCCCTCTTCTTCCCCTATGCCCCTTCCCTAGTCCACTAATAGGGGAAGACCTCTTTCCTTTCTGTCTGACCCAAGCTTATCAGGTCTCATCAGGACTGGCTGCATTGTCTTCCTCTGTGGCCTGGCAAGGATACAACCCCAACAGAGAAGTGATCAGAGAGCCTGCCACTGAATTCATGCCAGAGACAACCCATGCTCCCCTTTCTAGGGAACCCACTTAGAGAATGACTTTATGGGCTACATCTGAGCATGGGTTTTAGTTCCTGTCTACACATGGTCCTTGGGATTTAACAGACTGTTTTTCATTTCAGTCAAGGCTATTCCAAAGAGGTCTACTTCCCAAGAATGAGTCAAATTTACTGCTACTGGAAGCAAGGTTAGCATTGGATTCATAAATTACTGATTAGAATCAGGATACCAGAAACTTTCTGCTACTTTTGTTCTCATTGCTAGTCATTCAGTTCTGTTTCTAAATTTTTCTGATATACTTTTCTCCACAAGTTTATCACCTCTGAATTAAAATACTTATAAAAATGACACCAAATATCTGTACACCTAAAGAAGCTGAGCTAGAAGGAGGACCGTGGGTAAGATGATCAATCCTCACCCAGAAAGGCAAACGAGACAGACATTGGAAGAAGGAGAAAACAGGAAACAGGACAGGAGCTTACCACAGAGGGCCTCTGAAAGACTCTACTCAGTAGTGTATCAAAGTAGATACTGAGATTCAAAACCAAACTTTGGGCAGAGTGCAGGGAATCTTAAAAAATAAGGGGAAGAGAGTAAGACCTGGAGAGGACAGGAGCTACACAAGGAGAGCAAAAGAACCAAAAAATCTGGGCACAGGTGTCTTTTCTGAGACTGATACTCCAAACAAGGACAATTCATGGATATAACCTAGAACCCCTGATCAGATGTAGCCCATGGCAGCCCAGTCTTCAAGTGGGTTACCTAGTAAGGGAAACAGGGACTGTCTCTGACATAAACTCAGTGGCTAGCTCTTTGACCGCCTCCTCCTGATGGGGGGCAGCCTTGCCAGGCCACAGAGAAAGATAATGCAGCCACTCCTGATGAGACCTGATAAGCTAGGGTCAGATGGAAGGGGAGGAGGACATTCCCTATCTGTGGACTTGGAGAGGGGCATGGGGGAGATGAGGGATGGAGGATGGGGTTGGGAGGGAATGAGGGAAGTGGCTAAAGCTGGGATACAAAGTGAGTAAACTGCAATTAATATAAAAAATGAAAATTTAATTAAAAATTGATCCCTATTTACTGACCTCAATTCTGTGATGTTAGCCCAGGTGTTTACATTAAAAAATGAAGAGACTTTAGATATGTTTTCCTAAATTTCACTCATTAGAACTATACAAAGTACCTAAGTAACTATAAGGCCAGCCTGTAGTTTAATGCAAAATATGTAACCACAAATAAGTGTAGAATCCAATAGTAAAAGTTCAGATTCAAAATATTATGAGAGGGAATAAGGACTATTTCTAACAGGAACTCAATGACTGGCTCTTTGACCTCCCCACTCCCCAAGGGAGGAGCAGTCCTGTTAGGCCACAGAGAGGGCTCTGCAGCCAGTCCTGAAGATACCTGATAAAACAGGATCAGATGAATGGGGAGGAGGTCTCCCCCTATCAGTGGACTTGGAAAGGGGCAGGATGGAGATGAGAGAGGGAGGGTGGGATTGGGAGGGAATGAGGAAGCTGGACATGGTTGGGATACAGAGTTAATAAAATGTAACTGATAAGAAAAAATAAAATTAAATAAAAAAATATTATGCGGATATCCCAGGATTAAATTTAAAAGGAAATATTCCTTTTGGAGTTTATATGATCCTTTAACACTTAAGGATTTAGAATTAAAGTAAACATAAAATTCATAAATATTTTTACCGTTGTTTCTTAGTATGTTAGATTTTTTTTCTTATCTGACTATCCTTTTTATGGATACAATTTTTTTTTTCTTTCTGTAATTAAATGTTTAAGAATACATCAGAACTTCCATTTACAATCTTAATTTCTAGATTTGAAACTCAGTATGGTCCTAGTGAGCTATAAGCATTTTCAGTCTTTTGGCTGCTGGCAATGAAGGTCTGCTATACAAATGTTCTCTTTTGTCTTGGAAACTTCCTGCTTTCCTTTGGCTTAGACTCAATGCATATTTAATTCCTTTTAAAGCAACCTCTTTTAGAATATAAACTAATTAGGTGATCATGTGTTGGTAAACATATTTTTCTCTTTCTATTTTTGACAAAGTGAAGGAGATAACATACAGTTCAGTGATAATGAAAACTCAGCCTAGACTGAGATGTAGAAATAAAAATTAAAAATCAGTTGAAGAAAGTAGGTAAATGCAAATTTTCTTTAAGGGTGAAAGGGGAAAGGCATGTCTATAAGCTACACAAAAGATTTTTTATTTTTCTTTGTTTGTTTTTTTCTCCTAAAAAAAATAGTTATGGTATTTTCTCTTTAAAGTTAGAAAACAAATAATTCATGACTGTCTGTGTTGTTATTTTCTTACCAGTGGGACTTCATTTCCTTCTACTGATACACATAAGTAGCTCAGGTCAAGAAAACTGTCTTCCTTTCTTTTATGATTAACATGGAGATCCTCCAGAAATCAAATCTTCACTCCCTTTAGCTTTACAGTCATGTTTAGTAAGAGTTACTTTAAACTGTACTTCTAGGTAGATTTCAGATATGCCTATGAATTTGATAAGGGCAAAACATTCAGGCCAACTGGAAGATATCTATGTTTTTATTTTTGTTTTTTAATTTATTTATTTTTATTATTAGTTACATTTTATTAACTCTGTATCCCAGCTGTATCCTGCTCCCTCCTTCACTCCCAATTCCACTCTCCCTCCCTCATCTCCTCCCTGCCCCTTTCCAAGTCCACTGATTGGGGAGGACCTCCTCCCCTTTCAGCTGACCCTGTTTTATCAGGTATTTTCAAGGCTGGCTGCAAAGTCCTCCTCTGTAGCCTAGCAGGACTGCTCGTTTCATTTTTTAAAGATTAACTTTTGTTTAGTAGTTCATAAAATGCACACGAATGAGTCACTCACAAAAGTCTGTTAGTAGTCCCTAAGTGAACAGTATTTGAATGAACCACAACACACCATTAACCTCTCCCTCCTCATGGATAATTTATGCTTCTAAAAGCAAGAGGGTTCTACTGATAGTTGAAGCCTTGGAAAGTTAATTTTTAATTACCTAGTGGTAATATTTATACGTCATTATAATACACTACGTATAGTGAAAGATAGGAACTGTAGAGCTGACCCTTGCAATGGGGGCATGGAAGAGTCAGCCCTGAGAATATGAGTGTGGAAGAGCTGGATCCACAACTTGTCTGCTGGGCAGTGGCAGGCGCAACGGAAAGATATCTCTGGTACCTTCTCCTTTGGCAGGTGGGAGACCTGGCCTTGGGGTCATGAGAGCAAGAGAGCTGCCCTTGTCCTTCATCTGCTGCAGCACTCCTGAGCTCTCCTGGATAACACAGTAGAAATGGCCTTTGACGTGGAGGTTGCAGATGAGCTACCCCTGAGGGCATGAGCAGAGGAAAACCAAAGAGTATCCTGGTCCTTTTCTGCTGTGCAGCAGCATAGATGAGGGAAAGATGTCCTTTTCATCTCTGTCATCCCTTGACACCTAGGCAGGAGAGATGGCCCTGGGATTATGGGAGTAGAAATGGATGTCTCTTGCCTACTGCAGCACTTAGGAGAGCATGACCTGCACCTTTCCTGGGCAGCACAGTTGAGATGGTCCTAATGGCCCAGGTGATGATCATCCAGGCCAGATGGAATGAGAGCAGGAAAACTGGCTCTGCCTCCTGCTGGTGTTAACATTGGATGGGCCGTCCTGGGAAGGACAGGAGACCTTGCTGGGTGGTATGGTTATGGGAGAGCTGGCAGGCTGACCTGCTCAGATACCTCTCAGGCCTAGATCCAGGATTCTGAATTGGCCTATCTTAACATCTAACGTCATTGATGAACTATTGGATTGTGTGAAGAGTCCAGTCCTACAGATCCAATGAGCTACATGACACAGGACAACAACAGAATATCCAAAGGAAGGCCCAGTATTGCTAGTGTGACTAACAGAAGCCAGACAGCAGTACCAGACCAAGGACTCATTACAATGAAAATTCGTAAGTAAAGCAGTATAGGCAAAAGGGTATACTTTGAGACACACTGTGGCACACTATTGCTTCTACAATGAGATTTGTATTCTCCCTCTGTTGAAGGAAAGAATGCATGGAGGACAGGTATGAGGGGAAGGGTCAATGAGTGAGACTGGGGTGAATGATGTGAAAATCACAAAGAACCAAAAAAAGTTTTAAAAAGCCATTTCCTTTTGAGATATCTTTCTCAGGTAACTAAGGAAAAGCCACCACCATTTACAAATGGGCCCACCCTCCACTGTAAGAGTGACTAGATTTTGATTATACTTCCAGCTGACAACTGAAATGTCTCTTTTTGTTAAACAAAATTTAATAGACAGTCTGACCTTCAAAAAGTGGCCCTAATTAAATCAAGCAAACCTGCCCTTTCCAGGAAAAAAAAAAAATGGTAGCAAACAGTAATTGCTATAACTTAAAGAAGTGAATACTGATGAGGAAACAGAAATTAATTTATTCTTATATCTCTTAAGTGCCTAATATTTTTCGTACATCATTCAGGTGTTAGAATATATGAGGATGACAAAGTGGCAGGCTCTAATCCACTCTGAGTGTGTCTGCACAGGGCAGTCATCGGGTTCAAATAGAATTCTGAGTTATAGAGTGTTTTTCTTTACCTCCTTTACACTCCGAATTTCAATTTTCCAAGAATAGCCAATGTCATCATGAATATCAATATAAGTGACAGGCAAATAGAAGCATGGAGATTATAACATAACCTCTCTTCATGCTGCAAGATCCTCTAGATTTGGAATGTTGCTTGTGAAATGTCTATGTATCAGCCATGCATGCTTATTCCATATGTGTTTTACATATTAATTAGGATATTATACTGATTTAAGAAAATACTATATATTTATAATGTAGTTTAACAAGGATTGTTGATAACTCTAAATCAAGCTGTGGACATCCTTTTAAAGTTGTTTAGTTCATAGATAGGAATACCATGAGAATAATGTATTTAATGTTTTGTTGCCATATTTTCTATATCTGTATAAAGAATATTACCAGGCCACAGAAGATGACAATGCAGCCACTCCTGATGTGATCTGATAGACTAAGATCAGAAGGAAGGAGAGGAGGACCTCCCCTATCAGTGGACTTGGGGAGGGGCATGTGTGAAGAAGGGAGAGGGAGGTTGGGACTGGCAGGGGAGGATGGGGGTTTATGGGGTGATACAAAGTGAATAAAGTGTAATTAATAAAATAAAAATATAAAGTAAAAAATAAAAAGGATATAATTATGACAATTCGAAGCAGTGCTCCTGATGTGAACTTTTATAATTTCAGGAGTAATTTTTTTTAACCAAAGCTAAACATTTGCAAATATCTGAGATCTGATTTCTGAATATTAATAAGTTTCTTCACTGGACATCAAACAAGAAGAGGACAGCATGGAGGTTAAGGCGTGATGCAATGATCATACAAGGGTGAATGAAGTGCAACAAAAATACAATACTTTATTTCTCTAGTTGCTTTCGTGTTTCCTGTACACATATTTAAACTTTATCACTTGAATCTCTTTATTGGAGAATTTGCCTATCACTTAGGAGTGCTTACTGCACTTCCAAAAGAACCAACATCATTTCAGAGAGCTAACAACCCTTGTAGCTGCAGCTCCAAGAAGACTGAAATCCTATCCTGGCCTTCTCTAGGACATATGTGCCATGCCTTTCCTCACATACCCACATGACAACAGTGAAAAGGGTTTTGACCTCAAAGTTTACTCTCAGAAAGTTAATAAGTAGGCAAATAATGTGATTATATTGTGTTTCTTGTTGTATCAGTCAGACTTTCGTTGCTGTGACAATAAAATACCTGATAAAAATCACTCAAGAGGAAGAATTGTTTATTTTGGAATATAATTTCAGAGGTTTTAATCCAGTGTCTTTGGGTCACAGGATGGCAATAAAACTATGGGGCAGAGGCTGTCTGTCTTAAAGAAAGCATGGAGACAGGGAATAGAACACTGATGACTTAACTACTTCTAAGGAAAGCAAAGAGTAACTCTCTTGCTTCTTGTAGCAAAACTTTCCAAAGTTTCCAGTTCCTCCAAAATTGCAGCACAGATGGTAAATAATCCTGCATCATTGACTCTATGGAAATTTTTTTCTCATAAAATATAACAATATTTAACTAAACGATGTTGAACATAATAAAATAACAAAATATGTTTCTGGTAGTATATGATAAATCAGCTTGAATAAAATGTATCAATCAGGAATTCTTTCCAGGATAGATGAAGATTATTGATTTTGACACATGGTATTTCTGTCTAGAATTTCTAATTTCTAGTCATAATTTCATAATGTCACATTTACAAAGCCTTTGAGAGTCTTCTCAGAGAAGAAAGTATGACATTTCTACACAGTCTATCAAAAAAAATCAAAAAGGACTACAAGAAGAGATAGTTAATACTTCTTGATATTGTTTGAAGTTTGAAGTGGACACGAAAAATTTTACCTGATGGTGGTTGCCTTTTGCAGGAACTTGGCATTGTTATATTTTGTGTGGATAACATCAAGCATTAGCATCATTTTGTCTAGCAGTGAAGAAAAAAACAGCCACAAGATATTTACATACCTTAGGAACTCAATGACTGGCTCTTTGACCTCCCCACTCCCCAAGGGAGGAGCAGTCCTGTTAGGCCACAGAGGAGGGCTTTGCAGCCAGTCCTGAAGATACCTGATAAAACAGGATCAAATGAATGGGGAGGAGGTCCCCCCTATCAGTGGACTTGAAAAGGGGCAGGATGGAGATGAGGGAGGGAGGATGGGATTGGGAAGGAATGAGGGAGCGGGATACCGCTGGAATACAGAGTTAATAAAATGTAACTGATAAGAAAACAATAAAATTTAAAAAAAAAGAAATTCAAAAATGCAAAAAATAAATAAATAAATATAGCAGGAAAAAATTTGTAATGAAGAAAACAAGGTTAAAAGCTCAAAAAGGAGTTTTCCATTTTAAAGAACCTAGGTATGAGCTTTTTCATGACAGACAGGGTATAATTATTTTACAATCTTTACAAAAGTGTCACATAGTAAATTGTGCTGGATAAGATAAAACTAAGATTTTCATAATTTTTTTTTCACTGTGATTGACAGAGGCTTAAACTGTTGAAAACTTGCCAAACTGAGGGAGATGAAAATTTTAGAGGGAAAATGGGATTTTGGTATGAAAAACCTATGAAGAATACAGAAATATACCTTGAGACATGAAATAAAAAAAAAAAAGATACATTGATTTTTCTTTCAGCTCACCTGCAGAAATGCTGTATTGATTCACCAAAATGGGACTTTATAATAGACAAAATCCATATGATCTGGTAATAGAGTATTTTAGTAATGCTGTTAAAATGTACATTGGAGGTTCTAGAGAGATGGGTCAGTGTTAAGAACTCTTGCTGTTCTAGCAGAGGACCCAAGTTCATTTCTCAGCACTTATATCTAATGATCATGACCTGTGGCAGCAGATTCCCGGAAACTTACACCTTCTTCTCACCTCCTTAGCCACCTGAACATACTTGTCTGACACACACACATATACATATAAGGACAAATTTAATAAAGAAATACAAAAATGTACCAGGGGTACTGTTCTGTACTAAAATTTCTAAAATATTCCCAGTACCCACCACAAAATTGCTATAGTCAATAAATACAGAAAAAAAAAACGCCTGAAAATATGCCTAAAATATTTTATACAGTAAGGAATTCATTTCAAGTATAATTCATTATCATTGAAATATTTATATTTCCACTGATAGGGAAGGTCCTCCTCCCCTACTCTCTGACCCTAACTTATCAGGTTTCATAAGGACTGACTGCATTGTCTCCCTCTGTGGCCTGGCAAGGCTGCCTTGCCTCACCAGGGGGAGGTGATCAAAGAGGCCACTGATTCCTTGTCAGAGACAGCCCCTGCTCCTGTTCTAGGGAACACACATTGAGACTGAGCTACCTATGGGCTACATCTGAGCAGTGGGGCTAGGAGAAGTGTCTAAGGAGAGAAGGGAGAGGGAGGGTGGGACTACAGCTGGAATATAAAGAGAATAAATTGTAATAAATAATAACTAAAAAGAAAAAATTTTTTATCTTTCTCATAATTCTAGTTATTTCAGTGCTATAAAAATCTGGAGACTAATAAATGAAGGAAAAAGCTGAGATGAGCTGCAAAACTAACATTCATCCATCTAAAGGGATGAAATGAATAAGGTGTCAGAGTGGATCAGCTTATTCTATATTTCTGATTAGGTCCAGATGATGACTGAATCTGGAACAATATATAATTTACAGAAAAGAGGATGTGTTACTATTCTGTCCAACAACTATAAGTGCCATACTTATGCTTACCTTGGACAACCATATACTGAAATTCTTTCATTTAGAATGATGACAATTAGAGGTAAGGCCTTTAGCAAGTTTTTGATTACCAATTTATTTTTATTTTTATTATTTTAAATTCTCATGCCAGTTACAAGACTGAACATTTGCTAGACCTCATAGAAATGAAAATAATGCACTTTGAGATCACTTAATACATAACCTCCATTCCTTCCCTCAACCTGTTTGTGCAGAGAAACAGCTGGAATTGAACTGAGGTTGATGGTTGGCATGGAAACTTAGTGCATTGGAAACTTCTTAAAATACGTAAAAGTGATCTTAATGAGTGCTTCTACTAATGGGCCATACAGAGTCCCAACGGTCCATCTCTTTTCATCAAAGAGGACTTCCAGTAGTGCGACTGGGCTGCAGTCAATTGAGTTGTTAGTCAAAGGAGTCCTATGACAATCCTTAAACAACCCAGGCTGTAGCTAAGACAATGGGCCACTCTACTCAAACTGACTACAGGATCCTATTGCCTAGAACAACACCCACAAGCTTGTTGAAAAGTCAATCCTACACAGAATCTTCACTCCTGCATCCTAATGTTTGTGATGTGAGAGAGTACCCTATAGACTGCCAAAGGGAAATGTAAACACCAATTCAGTCACAGAACTTTTGACCTAAAATCTGTTCTCCCAGCAACATATGCTTGGACAACGATGGCACAAAACTTGTGGAAGTATGATATGACTTAAGCCCCGCTCTACAATTTGGAACCCATAGATGATTCTTCTTGGGTAACAAAGAACCAGGGAGTAGGCAACCAAAAGACCTATGATAAAACCAAACACTAGTAATCAAAAGAATGTATCAATAAAATAGCATTTGATGATAGCCTATTATAATCATAGATCAGTGCCTTATTCAGTCATCATCAGAGAAGCTTTCTCCTGCTGTAGATAAGAGCAGATTCAGAGACTGACCCATAGTCAGACATTACTAAGAGAAAAAGTCCTTGGAGCACATGGCTGTAAATGGGATGTCTCTATCAATCTCTGTCCTTAGAGCTCAGTGAACACTGAAGAAGAGAAAGCAAAAAGAGTCTAAGAACCAAAGTGAATGAAGGACATAAAAACAAGGTCTTCTTAACAGACTAAGCAAGTTTCATGCGAACTCATGAGACTTAAGCAGCAGGAGAGGATGTACAGAGGCTATACCAGGTGCTCTGTGTATATAGCTCTCAGCTTAATATTTTCATGGAACTCCTGTGTGTGTGAACAAGTGGGTCTCTGATTCTTTGCCTTCTCTTGGGGACCTTTTTCTTAGATTGGATCGCCTTGTCCAAGCCTCAATGTGTTGAGTTTTGTTTTGTCTTACTATGTTTTATTTCATTGACAGAAAGAAAGGAAGGAAGGAAGGAAGGAAGGAAGGAAGGAAGGAAGGAAGGAAGGAAGGAAGGAAGGAAGGAAGGAAAGAGGGAGGGAGAGAAAGGAGGGAGGGAGGGAGGGAGGAAGGGAGAGAAGGGAGGAAGGAAGGAAAAGAAAAAAAAAGAAAGATGAAAAAAGAAAAAAGAAAGCCATAGGATATGATAATAGGGATGTAGACATCTCTGCTGTTGAAAGGAGAGTCTCAGAGTTTTGTGCTTAGCAGTATTGCATTTTGTTATGACATGTTTAGTTGCTATCAATGGAAGGCCTGCTTTTTTTTCTGAAGAAAAATGGACAAACAGTAAATCTGGGGGAGACAGAGGGAGAAACCGAGAAGATGGGAGAGAGAAGAGGCTATGGCCAAGAGGTATTGTATGAAAGAAGAATAAAGAAGATAAAAATAATTTAAAAAGATAAATTATATTACCAGTGTACAAAGCACACACAAAAGCAATACATAAGTTAACAGACAAGCTAAAACTTTCCAAATATTCTTGAAAGTACTTTTTGAAAACAAAGATAGTCTGGCATTTCTAGACTCTTTGTTTAATGCATTTGTTCTTTTATTTGAACAATGAGACCAGCAGTCTAAGTAATTATATTGGGTTAGCTGCATTCCTTCCTTCCTTCCTTCCTGTTTCTTTTTCTTCTTCTAATCTCTATTACTATCCAAAGAATAAAAGAAAGAAGACTTAACCTGCTATTCTATTATATACTCAGCCTGTTTAGCTTGCTGTAAGGAAAAAATGTAACAACCAACCTTACTGTACCTTGTATTATCCATGTAACTAGTTTTTACAACTTTAGTTAATTCATGACTTTAATCTTAAATTATAAACTCTTCCGTGCCCTGGCCAATAATGTATACATATATATAATATATATATACATATATGTAATATTAATATATTATATATAAATATATAATATACATTAATAATATATATATATGTGTGTGTGTCTCCTGTGCTACTAATTTGATGAACAGAGCCAACAAGTTGGAAGCAGAGTTATATAACAAATATTCAGCGTAAATGTTTAAACATCATACCTACAGCTTGATAATGTCTGTTTGCAGTTGTGTTTGTTGTTATTAGTCAGTTGGAATCAGTAAAGCTTCTTCTGTTGTAAAACTCTGCTTAAGATCTCTATGAAGAAGACAATGCAACAACCCCTGATGAGACCTGATAGACTAGGATCAGAGGGAAGGAGAAGAGGACCTCCCTTATCAGTGGATGGGGAGAGGGACACAGGTGGGGAAGATGGAGGGTGGGATTGGGATGGGAGGAGGGAGGAAAATACAGGAGGGATACAAAGTGAATAAACTGTAATTAATAAAAAGAAAAAAAGACCTTTGTGACGAATTCCACATCCCTTTCCTATGGCATTTCTTAGGAGCAGATATAATGACAATAAGACATCAGGCAGCATTTAGGCAGGCACAGAGACATAAAACACACAGATCACAGATAGGTTCATAACCACAAACTACAGATACATAGAAGATACAGGAAAAAGAAAAACTCGAGAATTAAAATCTGCATTCACTCTTGGTCACACTATTCAAGGGGATGAATTATTGTCTTTTCGCTCCTTAAAGTGACATTGATACATTTTGATGCCTCTGAGATTATCTTCAGAGTGCCAAGCAATATTTTTAAAAAAGTGATTGGTTAATAATAGGAACATCCTCATAATCCAAAAGGTGCTTTTACTCCTTCTACCATAAGGAAGAAACTAAACTATGGGAAACAGAATGCTGACCAGGTCTCTGCTAGCTGCTTAATCTTGAACTCTCTTGTCTTGAGAACTCTATATATTATTTTCTGTTGACCATATCATCCAGTTTGCATTATCTTACTAAATCAATCTAAACGTATTAAAATGCTCCCCAAGTAACAAGTGCTGCCATTACAGAACCCTCCCCACAAAGTTCTTTGCTCCTTGGAAGTAGATATCTCTATGCACCTTTCCTATCTGAATTTGTGACACTAAATCCAACCCTTTAAGTTTAATCTCTATGAATACTCAGAGCCACGGCCAGTCATGAAGATACTCTCTGTTACTTCACCTCAGTTACTACTATACCCATAACATAGCCTTTTCTTCAGATATCATAATTTATTTTAAATACCTTTTTTCCTGATAGAAGAGGAACACATCAGGAAGTAAGGATTTGTTTTTAGTTAGGAAACGTGTTAAAAGCACAATATCTCATTTAATTACTCACAATTACAAGATATAATTACTTCCTCAGCTTACATCATGAGAAATGAGTCTCCATCAAACATCCTGTTTCTTACTTTCCTGATTATGGAGGACAGATGATGATCCAAGAGTCTGTCTTCATGAACCTCAAAGAGGACACACTTGATAGTAAAGCAGAAGAATCAGAGATTTTTAAAATTACAGTGGCAAACAATTTAAAAAAAATAGTAAGGAGAAATGGCAGAACTAATTTTGCTTCATTGTAACTATCTCCTTAAAAATCTATGCAAAATGAAACAAATAAAAGAAAGAAAGTATGGAGAAAGCAAAAAGAATTTGAAAAATGGGCTGCTTAAATGTTTATGATTATTATACCTAAATTATTATTTGGTCAAAGTACATTTCCTACTTTTAAAACAAAAAAAATGTTGATGTTTTGAGGACAAAATATTAGATCAAAGATTATGGTTTTCAAGAAAGGCAGAGCTTCCTCCAGGATGATTCAGACCTACTACTTTCTGTAGCAAGATCTGACTTTATGTTTTTGTGCAAACACAGTCAAAATGTTTGAGCTATTTATAAATTGCTACCATTTACCTTTACAAAAAACTACATGCGAGATTATTTAATCTATGTTCACACAAGGAAAAGGTAGCAGAAATTTAAATAAGAATATGATCATTTTGATCAAC
This sequence comes from Psammomys obesus, assembly GCF_907164565.1. Classification (NCBI taxonomy): domain Eukaryota; kingdom Metazoa; phylum Chordata; class Mammalia; order Rodentia; family Muridae; genus Psammomys; species Psammomys obesus. Next base: position 1,282,083 of record NW_026592666.1, read on the forward strand.
ATATACACCCCATAATTGGGTTGCCTGGGGAGCTAAGGTCTACTCTTCCACTTTCTTTAACAAATGTGTTTGTTTAAGTAATGGTTTGTGTTTATTTATTTTTTACAATTATATTTTATTTTAAATTTATTTATTTTTTATTAATTATAGTTTATTCACATTGTATCCTAGCTGTAGCCTCCTCCCTCATTTCCTCCCAATCCTACCCTCCCTCCCTCATTTCCCCCATTCCCCAGCTCAAGTCCACTGATAAGGAAGGTCCTCCTCACCTTTCTTCTAACCCTAGCCTATCAAGTCTCATCAGGACTGGCTGTATTGTCTTCCTCTGTGGCCTGCTAAGGTTGCACCCCATCAGGGGAGGGGAGGAGAGTATTTTCACCAAGCATAAATATCTAAGTCATCCTATTTTTCTTAATTTTTTATTTTTATTTTTATATTAGTTATAGTTTATTCACTTTGTATCCCGGCAGTAGCCCCCTCTCTCATTCCCTCCCAATCCCACACTCCCTTCCTGATCTCCTCCCATTCCCCTCTGCAAGTCCACTGATAGGGGAGGTCCTCCTTCCCTTTCATCTGACTCTTGCCTAAGAGGTCTCATCAGGACTGGCTGCATTGTCTTCCTTTGTGGCCTGGTAAGGCTGCTCCCCCCTCTGGAGGAGGTGATCAAAGAGCTTGCCACTGTGTTCATGTCAGAGACAATACTTATTTATTCTTTAAAAATATGATTGATAAATAGCTAATAGTGTATAAGATCTTTGATTTTGTAAATAGTAGGTTTTGCTAGCTTTTGTAATATTAGAAGAAAAGTGAAAATTTTAAACCACTTCATTCTTTTAAGTGTCCAAGGGCATCTAGGTCCAAATCCTGCAATAAACAACATTATTTATATTGCACTGTACCAAATGCTGACTGAAGCCATGATAATACAGTAAACAATATTATCAGCATAAAAATCAGCAAAATAGTGCTTACACATTTTTGAACTGAAGTGTGCTGGGATTTCTCAGACCTTAGGTCTTCCACTTTCAGCACTCAAATTCTCTCAGGCTTAAGCTTTTGTTCACTCTCACTCAGACACTGGCAAATTCACCTCCTTACGACGAGGGTTCGGGTGAGCCTACTAAACCTCATGATGATGTTACATACCAAGGATGTATTTATTTACTATGAGTACCATAGTTTTTAAGGAAGAACTTCAGAGTTTTTAATTATGTGTATTGGCATGATTTTAGGAGCTAAATTAAAAATGAACAGGTATTTCATAATTATCTCAGAGTTTTTAACTTTTTAATAAGGAGTTGAAGTATAATAACGCGGTAATGCTGTATGAGTGTATTTTAAGATAGTATTTCTTTACCTATTTATTTTCTATTTTAATACTAAAGATAATCAATGGCAGTAAAAAAAAGAAAGCATTGTCCATATTATTATAATATTTTATGTTTTACGAAATTTGTCATGCATAGTTGACTTAGGAAAATAGAAACACTACAGTGAGGGAGAATTCACTTATAGAGAATAAATATATGAAAGGTATTTATTTCCCATTATGTGTAGCACTATTCACACATTGTTGTCAGCAGAGTGCTGTGCCAGGTGTATTATAAAAAAGAAAAAGGAGAACTTGGTTTAATTTATTTTTTGCTATCTAAACACTTTCTAGATTATATGTGTAGTTTCACTTTTGAATGTTGACTTAATTTTCTCTCCACAAAGCAAGCATGTGTGATTAAATTTTAATAATTGATAGCCTTTAATGACCCAATATTCAAGTGGAATATGAAAATATTCTCATAACATGTCCTTAAAGAACAAAGGCAAAATCATGCTTCTAAATCACGTTTGCTTTAGCTCCAGGCATGCAATTCTCATAGATTTTGACTTGCTATGGTTTTGACTTAGTATAGATTATCTATACTGGAATGTGCTAAGATTTTTTTATTTTCTTATCTTTTCCTCCTCTTTTTGCTAAAGTTAAATAAATTCAGGTATACAATGCTGCCCCTGAAACTGTAAATTTAGGTAGCTACTTGTGAATAGTAAAAAAAAAAAAAAAAAAAAAAAAAAAAGAATTATGTTAGTAACTAACAATCCTGGGATACTGTGGGCTTAAGGGTGAATTACTGAGGAGAGATGTGGGTCCCCATAATCCAGGAAAAGGAAGGAAATAGAACAAGAGAGAGGATGAGTGAGATACGAACTGTCTTGCCTATATCATTTTATAAGTGTAATAAGCGCTGGATGACCTTTAGGTTGCCTACTCTCCTCTAAGACCTGATTTCACTCAAGAATTTAGGTGTCAAGCATGGCACAATATCAGGTTATTATCTATAATCAAATTCTAGTATTCCTATAGTGTTTCTTTTGTTATTGATATCTGTTCCACAAGGATTACAGTAACAGTAACTACTGATGTGGCACAAAATACAATGTACATTATTTTTTGTATTTTTAATGTTTCACTATAGATAATTTATTAAACAAAGAAACATCAAAAGCTCTAAAGGCTGAAAACTTAATGACACAATTTTAAAAGGTGATATTGTTACAGGATTTATCAAAAGATTTTTTATTAAGTCTCTGAGGCACCAGCAGACCAACTCAGCTACTCTCTGGGCCTAGAATCTGCACTTGAAGTCTGTCCACACCAATATCTACCTCATCTACAGGCTGCGAAAGCCTGCAATGGAGCCGGTCATGCAGATCAAAGCTACAGATTGTCTGACTCTGGCAACAACAGATTATGAGAGTCTATTATTAATACTGTGTCAGAAACTAGAAACCTTGAACCAGACCAAGACTTGTTTCAATGACTCAGTTTGCTGAAGAAACAAATCACGAAGAGACAGGTCCGCAGTTTCTCAGCACTGAAGAAATAAAGAACAAGTTATAGACTTTGTTGGAGAAAAGCTGATATGAAGATGGAACTGAAACTTCCAGGGCCAACCATGTGAAACAGGAGAAAGGCACTTTCTGAGAACCCATTGCTAAGATGATTGTAGAAGAAACAAAGGAGCTAGCTCTAGAGATTTCAATGACATTATGAGGGAAAATTCATTGAAGCGATATGAAAGATAGAGGAATGGAACAGTGTGTGAGAGGTGGAGAGAGGCAGAACTACAGACGTGATGTTACATGTGTGAGAAAAGCTCACAGTGGATGGGTCACAGCTCCTTGCTGAGTAGGGCAACAGGGTGCTTGCAGCAGCCTGGAGCTCACTGAGAATCACCCCCTGAAGTCACTGCCCATCTTCATAATCACCCTGACTCTGAGCAAAAACAGAAGGTCCAAGAAAAAGAATGGTTATTTTCTGGATGAGACCTCCTTGAAAGACCTCTATGGTCTGTGCTGCCTGTCAAGGGCCATGTCAGTGGTCCTAAGGTAGCAGGGGTCTGAGTTGTTGTCCACGGCCTGGGTTACCAACAAAGGGTATGAAGATGCCTATGGTATGTGCCGTATACTAATGTTGACATGAGTGGCCTGCTTTGCCATCTGAGATCATGTTGATGTCCTTGGACTGTGCAGCCACCAAGGGACATGTTGGTGTCTATGATCTGTACTGTCACCAGAGACCATGTTGAAGTGTGTGGTCTGTGCTGTCTCTAGAAACCATGTGCACGTCCATGATCTGTGTTCCTGCTAACTGTAAAGGGCAAAGAAGCTACTTTTGTCATGGTATTGATGACCACAGACCCACCATATGTGTGTGTGTGTGTGTGTGTGTGTGTGTGTGTGTGTGTGTATTAGAGTACAGAGAAGTAAGAAGGACCTCACAATAGAAGGTTTTTACTGCTAGTAGCATTATGAAAATTATTTCATAGAAGTCAATATTAGTGTGTTTGAATGACCACTTCTTTTACCAAATACCAACTTTAGATTAATTTTTCTCCATCAAGACACAAAAAAAAAAAAAAAAAATCCAACTAAAATTGGAGCTACTAGTAAATTCATCATGTTAGGTTTTCATGATTTTATAATATCTGATTTGCTTCTTCTGTTTTGATTGAATGTCTCAGGTTATAGTAAAAATTATCCAGCCAGCAAAGATCACTACACTATTACCTACAAGTTCTTTGTTCTGTGACATTGCAGCTCTATATAGAGATTGACATATATTCTCTAACTCCTAAATTCTGAGCTGGTATGTGATTGGATTTGGCCATTAGAATAAAGGATGACCTTGAGATCTATAAGATTAAAAGTACATTCCATTAAACCTGCCAAGACACACTTTTTTAAAAGCCACCAAATGGGCTAAAGAGATGGCTCTGCTGTTAGGAATGCTTACTGTTCTTGCAATGTCTCAAATTTCAGTCCTAGCATTCACAGAACAGCTTGCATGCACTCTGCTGTACCTCCAGCTCTATTGAATCCAAAACTGTCTTCTGGACAAACAACACACACAATTAAAAATAAAGACTAAAAATCCACAAAGAACTCTGCTAAGTCCTAGTTGAAATTAATCCAAAGAAGACAAGAGAGGGGTAACACAATGGTCACAAGGAGAGAGCAAGGTATGGGAGAAAAAAGTTAGGAAACCAGAAGCTGTAGTAGAGAAAGAATAGGACCAGAGCCTACAATCAATGTCTTCTGAAAGATGCCACCAAGCAGGGGATTGAAGTAGATGCAGAGACTCACAACCAAACTTTGGGTAGAGCACAGGGAGTCTTATGGAAAAAAGAGAAGACAGAAAGAATGGAAGGAGACAGGAGCTCTACAAGGAAAGCAACAAAGCCAACATCTGGGCCCAGGACTATGGACTAGAGAAGACCTAGACCCCCTCCTCAGAGGTAGCCCATAGGCAGTTCAGTCTCCATGTGGGTCATTTAGTAAGGGGAGCAGGCACAGTTTCTGACATGAACTTTGTTGCTTGCTCTTTGATCACTTCCCCCTGACAGAGCAACCTAGTCAACCTACAGAGGAAGAGGTTCCAGGCAGTTCTGATGACACCTGATAGTCTAGGGTCAGATAGTAGGGGAGAAGGACTTCCCCTATCATGGGACCAGGGGAGAGGGATAGGGGTGTGACTGGGAGAAGAAGATGGAGGGGGCTACAACCAGGATACAAAGTGAATAAACTGAAAAAAATATAATAATATATTAATAAATATTTATTTTTTATTTATATATAATAATAATAATAATAATAAATTGGGCCAGGGAAGGAAATTACAAATTTACCTTATTCTATTCTCTATTTTTTAAATTAGAAGCTAATACTTTATTTATTGTATTTTTCATAATTTAAATATTTATTTTTTAATTAAATTTTTATTTTTCATATTAGAGTTTATTTAATTTGTATCCTAGCTGTAACCCCCTCCCACATTCCCTCCCAATTCCACCTTCCCTCCCTCATCTCCTCCCTGCCCCTCTCTAAGTCCACTGATAGGGGAGGTCCTCCTTCTCTTCCATCTGACTCTAGCTTATCAAGTCTCTTCAGGACTGGCTGCAATGTCCTCTTATGTGGCCTAGCAAGGCTGCTCCTCCCTCAGGGGTGAGGGGAGATCAAAGAGCCTACCATTGAGTTCATTTCAGAAACAGTCTCTTTTCCTTTAACTAGGGAAACCACTTGGATACTGAGCTGCCATGAGCTCTATCCAAGCAGGGATTCTAGGTTATATCCATGCATGGTCCTTGGTTGGAGAAACAGTCTCAGAAAAGATCCCTGTGCCCGATATATTTGGTCCTTGTGGAGCTCCTGTTCTCTCCAGGTCAAGCTAACTCCCCCTTCTTTCATATGATTCCCTGCACTCTGCCCAAAGTTGGTTATGATTCTCAACATCTGCTTTGTTGCAGGCAAATGGTGGGATCTAGAAAAGATCATCCTGAGTGAGGTATCTCAGAAGCAAAAGACACACATGGCTTATACTCACTTGTAAGTGGATACTAGACCCATAAGATAGGATAAACATACTAAAATCTGTATACCAAAGAAGATAAACAAGAAAGACAACCCTGGGTAAGATGATCAATCTTCACTTAGAAAGACAAATGGGATGGACATTGGAAGTAGGAGAAAACAAGTAACAGGACAGGAGCCTACCACAGAGAGCTTCTGAAAGACTCTTTCTCTATTTTTTTTTTTTTTTTTTTGACTACAGACCAAACTACAGAGTTTTTCTAACACTTACTTTGTGGTATTTTCATAGGCAATACCAGGGAGCCTCAGTGTTTTCAACTAGGAAATACTATAGAGTATACTACATTTCCTGATATATACTCTTCAATGTATCAACCAACCATGAGCCTCAAGTGCTATATGCAGCAAAAACAAACAAGCAATAAACCATGCATAAATCTAATTTACATTTTAGCTTTTCTTTAAAAATTGACGGTCAGATGAGGAGCTAGGTCTAGAATCATGGTTGTGTTCCATAATGTGAATTCTGGGAACCAAGCCTTGTTCTTCAAGATCAGAAAGTGATCTTAACTACTAAAACATTTCTGAAGATGCAAGTATAACATCTAAATCCTACACTCTTTGGAGAAATGCAAACAGTTTGAAATCTGGAGTCTCTTTTAAAATTCAGGATCTTTATTTTGGGTTCTTTAAAATCTTAAGTAACTTACAGGCTTTTTTATGCCAAGGAAGAAGAACCAATATAGTGAAAATAAAATCAAAACAAAAACAAAACAGTGCAAATTACACAGTGCCTCATGCCTGGGAATCAATATTGCCAAGGTTTCAAATAGCTTGGGAAGCACAGGCTCAGGCTGATTGCATTCCACAAATGCTATTGTCCTTTGTCATAATCTCATTTTACTGTAATTTCCAACATCCTGGGGTTTCCACTGACACTGAAGCTCTACCTTTACTGACAACCATTCTTGCCCCACGATTCTCTCCATGACCCCTTTAATCCAGGGTTTACCACTGCAAGCCAAGCTGTACATACTCACAATATACTCTTCTGCTCTCACATATGGCCAAACTCAGCTACTGTTCAAGACACCGTCAATCCTGCCGTACCCTGCGGGACACTTTATATATCTGTAGTTTCAGCTTCTAGCTTGAAATGCAGCCTTAAACTCTTTAGAACACAACTTCCATGCTATTACCCAGAGGAAATACTTCTCTTTAGAGTTCACTTTAATGGTGTTAGTCTCTTATTAATCAAGGCTGTCTTACTTACCTCAAGCTACCCAACATGATTTTTTTTTCAATAATCCTCATGAATCATGAGTAAATTTCTATGAAGATCTTATATATATATCATGACTCTACAAGAGACATTGCCAAATAAAAGCCTAAGAAAGCAAATTTGTTACAGTAAGAAATCACTGTATAATAACTGCTTGCTCAGTAATATAAAGAATTCTAGGGAATGAACCCTAGAAATAATGTGATTGAGGCTATTAGATTGTGACTGTGCTGGTTAGATTTGTTTTAAATTAACACCAGTGAGTATCACCTCAGAAGATGAAACTTCCATTGAGTAATTATTTCATCAGAGTGGTCTGTGGGATATTTTAATGATTCAAGCTAATAATTTATTGAGGTTTAAAAGAAGCATTTCTCCCTTAAAACATAATAAATTGCTTCTCAAAACTCAGAGGAAATTTTTATTCAAATTTTCTTTATTCTTAAGGTTGCACTACCCTTGATATCAGCTTATTATGAGGTTCAAGTAATGCTGAATGAGGCAGAGATATATGAATAGAAACTTTTTTGGGCATTGTAATGTATAGCAGCTATGAGAATGTTGCCTTTTTAAAAAAATCAAGTGTTGATTCAAAAGTTTATTGGGGTATTCCTTTAAGCTAGAAAATTTATAATATGGTTGGTAAAAGCAGAAATCAAAATGAGACACACACTATAGAAATATCCAACCTAATCACTGTAGGATTTAAAAGGAGATAGTCTTTAATTTGTCCATATCTTTTATGGCTGATAGCAGAGAAGTCATCAATAGTGAGTCCTGGAAAAACCACTTTTCTATAGTTTCAATGGCTTTAGTTATTCATAAGGCTTTAACAACCAGAGACTGTACGAAAATGTAAAATGGTGTGAATGCAGGAAAATAGGCAATAATATCTTCTAAAATGACTCTGTATGATTGAAAACACTTCAGGCGAAGGCATTTAACGTATTGTATGTCATGTTCAGGCAGATATTTTTGTATGAATACTATCTGAAATCTGCCATTTCGAGTTTTTAACAAGAGTTTTTACAATACAAGAAATGGGAAATTGGAATATTTTGCATACTTTAGTGGTTCTTTTACAATGTTTGCTGTGTTTCACAGAATATATAATTCCTGTTTTAAAATATAAGCCATAGTTCCTCTCCTTGTATCAGTAAATATAGTGAGACAACATAGCAGAAAAGCTTCAGAGAATTTCTTAATAATTGTTTTCTGTTATAATGAGAAATTAGATTTAAATATTATTTGATCTGAAAATATGCACCAAAAGTCAAAGTTTACAAAAGAAAATTTGTGACAGTGTCATATACTTTCTACAGATTAAACAAAGAAAAATAACTGACTTTCCAAAAATACTAAGAAAATTGCACTAAATTTTATTGTTACGCACAGGATAACTGCAGATGAAGAGGAGGATGAGGAAGAAGAGGAAGAAGATTCATTTAGGTTTATATTTCTTTGTTCCTTCAGAGTCTGGGCAGAAGCACATGGCTAGAAGCTAGTTTGTTTCTATACAGGGCCAGGAGGCTTCCAGAAACTTCCTCACAGTGTCTTGCTATACTCTTACTGTTTTTCATATATCCAGTGCTGAAATTTCATTCCCAGGACTTAGTGGAAAAGTGTAGAAAGATCTGTTATGTTTTATGTTTTGCTGTGTTGTTATGCTTATTGATTGAAATAAATTTATGCTTTAACTATACTAATATAACTGCTTAAATAGCACATTATTAGATCTTGAGGTGTTTTTATGGTTTAAGCTCTAACTAGAAAAATAAATAATTAACCAAATAGTCATATCAGCTGTGCATCATACAGGCATTTGGAAATGTTTCTCTGAAGATTGACATATGAAGTTGTAGATAATATATATTGTTGAATACAAATATTACCAGGGCCTTCAGAGTGCTTTTGAGTGTTTTTGAGATATAGCAACCCATGTGACATCATGTATGTATTCACTCTGAAGGACATGATCCAAGAGAATTTCTATCAGATATGAGAGTGATGTTTCATTGCTGAAAATGATAGAATTTCAGGCACAAATGAATATCATTTCTAAGGGACTGGTAACCCCAACGTTGTAAAATAAGCAATTCAAGGAAGAAAGTAATTATTCTGTTTAGTGTTAGGGGAAATACACCCATCCTTATGGGAAAAATTAGTAACAGAATAGTTTATAGCAAAGGGAGTACAAAGCTATTTGTTTAAATATATTAGATGCATCAGAATCAAAGAAAAGAATTTTGGCAAAAACTCAACAACATATGAGTACATGTCTCTTCATACTACCAGAGACACGGAACTATGGGATGAACTCAACAATACTTACAGAGTTCCAAATACAGCTTCATTTGAGGTATATATGCTTAGTCTTGAATGTATAAACTTTGAAGTCACATAAAACCAATCATAAAGTTTTCACATTTCCTAAAACCTTAGATCTGTACAGGGTAACTGACATTCTTCTGAAAAACACATTGGAGTCTCTCTATAATGTTTGACTACATATATATTTGCAGAAGTAATGTTTAAGCTGTGTTTTTCTCAGTTTCTAATCTCTCAAGTAATCATAATTTTAGTTTAGAGGTGCTCATTGACCATCAATGGTTCTTTTATTTAATCTTACTTATTAATATTGTCTTTCAGATTTTATATTAAATGTGATAGAATAATGTATGATGAAAGAAATGTAAGAAAATATATGTGTATGACGGCACAGAGAATGTACGTGATAGATGCAGCAGAGTTCAGAAATGCTCCAGAGGTATTAATGTGAGTTAGAGAGCTAATAAAGGCAAGAGGAAATATGACGGCTTGTTTTCTGTCAACACTGTGGTCATAATCAGGAGTCATTCTGGAAAAAAGTACCGCAGCTGATGAAATGCCTTCGCCACATTGCCCTGTGGACGAGCATATGGGGTGTTTTCTTTACTGATACTTGATAAGAGAGCCTCAGCTCACTGGAGGTCGTGGAACCTTGGAATGTGGGTCTTGGAGCTATAAGTCAAGTAGAGAAAGCCATAAGCAGATAAGCCAGTGAGCATCACTCTTCCATGGAGTAGGCTACAATTTCTGCCTTCAGGTTTCTACCCTTGTTCCCTAAATGACAAATTACAATTGGAAAGGTGAACTAAACCCTTTGTCTTCAAGTTGTTTTCAGAAATGGTGTTATGTCACAGCAACAAGAAACCTAACTAGCAGATCAGACAAGAAATGTCATTAAAATCTTGATGGGAAATTTTTATGTGAGTGGGATCCTATTTTGAGTTACAATGTGAAGTGAAGTTAACATTACAATCTTTTGAAAACATGTTTGAGGTGGAACCTAAGGTTAACAGTAGACATCTTTTTTTTTTCCTGCTAATTTCCATAGAGAAGATTCATGTTAAGTGCGCACATGGCTATTCATTGTATCTGCTAAATTTAGGACATGGATGGGGCATCCTATTGTCATAGATGAAGAGGTTGTATCTGTTATGATTGTTAAACCCGTGTCTCCGATATTTATGATTTGATATGATAGATTCTCAGATGTCATTATATATTGACATAAAGTAAATCATCAGTTTTAAACTCTTGTTGTTCTGGCAAATGGTAGTTATTTACTTGTATAAAGATGATAAACAATAATGCTTTTTTGGCACTTACACTCAAAACAGCCATTCGTGGTGTGGCTGTTAACCTATAAATGGAATGACCTAAGTTTGGTTATCGTGTATGTCCAAATACTCTTAACACAAACTTTAATCCTACATACTAACACTCTGACACAGCATTTAACCCTACAAATTAATCTTTCTAGTCATCATACTTGAACACAACATTAGTTATATTATATATGTAGGAAGATTTTATTTATAAAAATTTGGTTATTATTGCCAATATCAAACTTGAAAGTTGTTAAAGAAAGCTGTGATAGAACTAAACTATTCAACTCACAGTTGATACTAGTGACAATAGTTTTTAATTTCAAATGTGTTTACAAAAAGAAATGAATAGCTATAAGTTTATTTTTCATTTCTATTCCACTATGAAAGTCTGAGACACTAAAATACATATAGCCTTGAATTTAGTAGTCAATAATTTCACCTGCTCAAGACACTCTCATGTTTTATTCTAGTTTTAATATGTGAAACAAAATATAACAAAAAAGAGAAACATTTTTTCTATTTTAACATATTAAAGGAAATATAAAATCCAAGAATTCAAAATCTATTAATTATATATGTTATAAAAATACATAACTGGTAGAGATTGGTCTGGTTACAACTATTCTTGTCTTGTAAACCTTCCCAAGATGTGTTTATTGCTTGATTAAACAGCAATCAAGACATACTTGAGTGCTTGATTAAAAAACCACCCAATGGAGTGGGAGTGGCTAAGGTTCCCAGGCTTAGAAAGGACAGGGGAATCATGGGAGACAAAAGAACAGGAGAGAGGAGGAAGGAGAATACCACAATGTGTTACGTGGAGAAAAAAATAAAAGCCCAGATGGGCCAAGAGGAAGGACTCCAATAACGACATGAAAAGGCACAGATGAAGAATACAAGCAAGTATCATGGGATTATGGATGGAAGGTAGATCAGATGAGGGGGGTTAAGGTGAATGGCACTGGATGGGGGCTGAAAGACGGATGGTGAAGTTATTGAGCCAGTGTAGGCAAAATATCTGCCCAGCCCAAAGTAAATAAGGGAATTACAAAATCTAACAGATGCCTGTGTCCTCTTATTTGTAAAAGTGGGATTAATAATACTGCCATGACAATCTTAAAGCTAATAATAAGCAAATATAGAGTAACACTTGTTTTTGTTTACAACAACACATGACTATTAAAAGTCTGGATTTATAATATATGTAAACCAATATAATCCAGAAAAGATTTACATTTTCTGAAGTATATTCTAAAGCACATATATACGTGTGTGTGTCTATATGTGTGTGTGTGTATAATAAGAAATCTAACAGAAAAATTTGTTGTAGAATTATGTGGCTTTCTGAGAAAAATAAATTAGCATAAAGAAAGTACATGAATACTGAAGGCCATTGAAGTTTGTCTATCACGTAGAAATATTTGTTCATTCCCTTGTAGAAAAGAGAGATGGAAATACAATTCATATAACATCTGAATATCTGAAACAAAAGTATATTAGCTTTACTTTTTTTAAATCTTCAACATGCATTTCTTTAACATATAAATTTTCATGTTAAATTTATATAAAAGTGTCATAGTAATATTTCATTTTTAGTGGAATATTCATTACTCAAAATAAAATAAAACCTAAATATTCATATTTTAAAAGGAACGCATTCTGAAGATTGGTTAGATTCTATTTAGTTGTATGAAACAAAAACTTCCTAGGTAGATAAGTCCTAGAGGTAAACACATGTCCTAATTTCAGTAACAATTCATAATATAATACCCTTTAAATGAGCTAAACTTTCTAAGATTAACGTCATTACCCCGCATTTACTAAAAAATATCATGCCTCCAATTACTTAATCAATATCTTTTTCTTTCAAGATTCTTAATGACGTATTGTGAATAGGATGCAAATAAAACTTTTTTTGAAATAAGTCATGAGGAAATTAAAGAACAAATGACAGTAAGCACTAAACTAAAAGTAAATATTTCCTCTCTCTAGCAACTTCAAAATTCTCTAAACATTTCTTTTTGTATTTAAACAACAAAATGCTCTTTCAATATCACTAAATATTACTGTATTATCATAGGAATGGGATGTAACTGCTACAAGCCTGTAAACATCCTCACATTCTGCTGTAAGCTTTGCCTTTTGATGTCACCGAATTTCGTGGCAGTTGTACGTCAAGGTAGAAGTAGCTGCATTTAATAAGAGGGAAGATTCTGTTAACACAAGAAGCCACTATGCAGATATGAAGAATAGTATAAAAATGAAAATTCTGAACCACAGACATGTTGCTTGTGATAATGATACAAAATTGCTTTGTGCCACAAACTTAGGTTCATATTCTGTTGGAATATGTGAATTATGTGAATTCACAGTTATGGGAATTTGGAGTTGGTGTACTTTATTGTAAGACTTTGTCATTTCTAAGGCAGAATTGTTAGTGCTAAATGCCAGTAGTATACTTCACCTAAGGGGTAGGGGAGCGTAAGCTTACCTCAAACCTTGAATAACTTGTTCCATTTTGAGATCTACAAAACACAAGATAGAGTAATGGTAACAGCCCGTAATTTATTTTGTATGTGTGCACATCACACATCAATACATGTAAACACATACATATAGACTAAATAAAATGAAATAAAACAAAAAGGACATAGTCATTTACACAATGGCAAAATAACAAATAAAAACATGAATCTACTCTTATACATTATTAAAAATATGACACAGTTTTTTCTAGTGGAATGAAAACACTTTATCTCCTGTGGAAAACTACTACTCCCACTAAATTAAGCTTTCAAATTTAGAGAACGAACTAATTATTTCCAGATAAAATATAACATTGGTAATTAAATAAAGTAGTGATGAAACTCAACTTCCCAGGTGTTATGCTGTTGAAGCCAAAATAAAATATTGCTCACTGACTAAATAATTAGGCCAACCAAGTCATTTGGGATCTTACTTAAGAGAATATTAATAAGGATTACTTCGGTTTCATCACTCAAATTTTCTCCAAATACTTAATATAAATCACACTTACTGGCTATATTTTAGCTCATTTGGTGACCTGCCATCTTTTCAAAAATGTTCAGAGTACTGCCCACCCTGCTATTCTTCAGCCTCAGCAGCTATTTTTCTTTTCTTGTTACTTAAGGAGGCAATTTTTGTGTAAATCAAGAACAAAAACCATCCTTAAAGAAACACCATGGGATCTTTATAGCAGAATATAAAGCTTTCAAAATGAAGAGTAATGAAAGGCCAAATTTCATTTCCTTTTGTTTTCTTGTTGATATTGTATTGAAAACCTATGCTTTGTAAGCCTAAAACATAACAAAGCTCTATAAAAACTGAAAAGCCCTGTATGAATAAGGGATAGGTAGCTGTTTAAAACAACAAGGCATGGGAAAGAAATACCATTTAATGTCGATTTAGTTAATAGTTTATTCCTCTATATATTACTTCATGTGTGTTTTTTCTTTGGCTTTCCTCGCTACCGAATTCCGTTAAGTTTGCACGCTTCTACTGCCAATTCAATAAGACAATCAAGAGGGTTTTAAAGTAATGAACCTCCTTCTTTTCATTGCCTACTTTTTGTCATCCTAGAGAATTCTTGTTTAAACCCAGTCCACCCATTTACAAATAGTTAAAGGTTTTCCAGGGACTGTAGGTAATTCTTCATATTTGGTGATGTCAACATTCCTGTGGCTATATTATTTCAATCATATGTTCTCTATTCTTTCCTGTGATTTGTTCTATAGATTATCTCCACTATTACTCTGCAGACAACTGCAGCAATTGTCGTTAACTATTTCCCTTCCAAAATTACAGTATCAATCATGAGACTCCCTGCTCTCTGCCCAAAGTTTGGCTGTGAGTCTCAGCATCTGTTTTGATCCCATGATGGGTGGAGGCTTTCAGAGAATCCTCTATAACAAGCTCCCATCCTATTTTCTCTCTTCTGCCACTTCTGTTGTCTATCCTGTTTGTCATTCTAAATGAGATTTAAGCATCCTCCTTACAGTCCTCCTTAGGGTTTAGCTTCTTTAGGCCCGTAGATTTTAGTATGTTTACCATATATTGTACGGCTAATATCAAAGAGATCAAAGAGCAGGCCAATCAGTTTGTATCAGAGGCAGTCCCTATTCCCATTTCTATGGAACCCACTTATCCCAGGTATGCAGGGGTGGTTCAATATACGGAAATCCATCAATGCGATCCACCATATTAACAAACTGAAAGAAAAAAACCACATGATCATCTCCTTAGATGCTGAAAAAGCATTTGACAAAATCCAACATCCATTCATGTTTAAAGTATTGGAGAGATCAGGTATACAAGGCACATATCTAAACATAGTAAAGGCAATATACAGCAAGCCTATAGCCAACATCACACTAAACGGAGAGAAACTTAAAGTAATCCCACTGAAATCAGGGACAAGGCAAGGCTGCTCACTCTCTCCATAACTCTTCAACATAGTTCTGGAAATCCTTGCTAGAGCAATAAGACAGTTGAAGGAGATTAAGGGGATACAAATTGGAAAGGAAGAAGTCAAAATATTACTATTTGCAGATGATATGATAGTATACCTGAGTGACCCTAAAAAATTCTACCAGGGAACTCCTATAGCTGATAAACACATTCAGCAATGTGGCCGGATACATAATTAGCTCCAAAAAAATCAGTAACCCCACTGTATACAAAAGACAAAATGGCTGAGAAAGGAATAGGGAAACAACAGCCTTCACAATAGCCACAAATGACATAAAGTACCATGGTGTAACCCTAACCAAGCAAGTCAAAGACTTGTATGAAAAAAAAAAATCAAGTCTCTGAAGAAAGAATTAGAAGTAGAGATCAGAAGATGGAAAGATCTCCTATGCTCATGGCTTGGCAGGATGAACATAGTAAAAATGGTCATCCTACCAAAAGCAATCTGCAGATTCAATGCAATTACCATCAAATTACCAACACAATTCTTTACAGACCTGGAAAGAAAAATTCTCAACTTTATATGGAATAACAAGAAATCCAGAATTGCTAAAACAATCCTTTACAATAAAAGATTTTCTGGAGGTATCTCCATCCCTGATCTCAAGCTGTACTATACAGCAACAGTAATAAAAACTGCACGGTACTGGCATAGAAATAGAATGGTGGATCGATGGAACCGAACAGAGGACCCAGAAATAAACCAATACACTTATGGACACCTGATCTTTGACAAAGATGCCAAAACCATATAGTGGAAAAAAGTAGCATCTTCAGCAAATGTTACTGGTCTAAATGGATGTCTACATGTAGAAAAATGCAAATAGATCCATACTTATCACCATGCACAAAACTAAAGTCCAAGTGGATCAAAGACCTCAATATAAAACTAGATACTCTAAATCAGTTAGAAGAAAAGGTGGGAAGACCCCAGAACAAATTGGCACAGGAGAAAACTTCCTGAACAGAACACCAACAGCACAGGTTATAAGAGCAACAATCAATAAATGGGACCTCATGAAACTGAAAAGTTTCTGTAAAGCAAAAGACACTGTTGTCAGAACAAAACGACACCCTACAGACAAAGAAAGGATCTTCACCAACCTTATATCTGAAAGAGGGCTGATATCCAGCATAAATAAAGAACTAAAGAAGTTAAAAAGCAATAAATCAATTAATCCAATTTAAAAAATGGGGTACAGAACTAAACAGAGAATTCTTTGTAGAGGAATATAGAATGGCAGAGAAACAAAGAGATGTTCAACATCGTTAGCCATCAGGGAGATGCAAATCAAAACGACTCTAAGATTTCACCTTACACCCATCAGAATGGCTAAGATGAATAACTCAAGTGACAACACATGCTGGAGAGGTGGTGGAGAAAGGGGAACCCTCCTCCATTGTTGGTGGGAATGTAAACTGGTACAACCATTTTGGAAGTAAATCTGGCACTTTCTCAGACAACTAGGAATAGTGCTTCCTCAAGACCCAGGAAGTGGGTATATACCACTGCTAGGTATGTACCCAAAAAAGAACATTTGCTCAACCATGTTTGTAGCAGCTTTATTTGTAATAGCCAGAATCTGGAAACAACCCAGATGTCCATCAATGGAAGAATGGATACAGAAATTGTGGTATTTTTACACAATGGAATACAACTCAGCAATCAAAAACGAGGAAATCATGAAATTTTCAGGCAAATGGTGAGATCTAGAAAAGATCATTCTGAGTGAAGTATCCCATAAGGAGAAAGACAAACATGGTATATACTTGCTTATATAGACCTAAAAGATATGATAAACATAGTGAAATCTATACACCTAAATAAGATAAACAAGAAAGTGGACACAGGGTAAGATGATCAATCCTCACTTAGAAAGACAAATGGGATGTGCACTGGACGTAGGACAGGAGCCTACCGCAGAGGGCCTCTGAAAGACTCTACCTAGTAGTGTATCAAAGCAGATACTAAGACTCAAAACCAAACCTTCAACAGAGTGCAGGGAATCATATGAATCAAAGAAGGGGGATTTAGTATGACGTGGAGAGGATAGGAATCAAAGAAGGGTCAGTCAGTATGACGTGGAGAGGATAGGAGCTCCACAAGGACCAAATATATCTGGGCACAGGGTTCTTTTCTGAGACTGACACTCCACCAAGGACCATACATGGATATAACCTAGAACCTCTGTTCTGATGTAGCCCGTGGTAGCTCAGGAACCAATTGGTTTCCCATAGTAAGGGAAACGGGGACTATTTCTGACAGGAACTCAATGGCAGGCTATTTGACCTGCCCACTCCCCAAAGGAGGAGCAGTCCTGCTAGGCCACAGAGGAGGATTTTGCAGCCAGTCCTGAAGATACCTGATAAAACAGGGTCAGATGAAAGGGGAGGAGGTCCTCCACAATCAGTGGATTTGGAAAGGGTCAGGGAGGAGATGAGAGAGGGAGGGTGGGATTGGGAGTTAATGAGGGAGTGGGATATAACTGGGATACAGAGTTAATAAAATGTAACTAATAATAAAAAAATTAAATAAAAAAGTAAACAGGACCTTATGAAAATGAAAAGCTTCTGTAAAGCAATGGTCACCGTCATCAAAACAAAACGAATGCCTACATATTGGGAAAGAATCTTCACCAATCCTTTATCTGACAGAAGGCTAATAGCTAACTCTTCTTGAGAATGAAGCCTGACCTTGGATACAGTTGATACACTCAATGTCATGAAATTGAAAAAAAAAAAAAAAAAAACAACTTATTTTCCATGTACAAGAACCTATTAATTGCAAAAGGCTTATTTGTTGAGGGTGGGATATTGCCCCTATTTCCCCTTCTCAATGCAGGAGTTGTGTCTTCTTTGAACTTGTACTACTAGAGAAGAAATTTAATTTTATTATCACTATCACTATAACCTCTAAACTAAATATCAAATTGATTGCCAGATAAACTCAATGATATAATAATGGACGAAATATTTTATGAGTAACCAACCACATTCTGCTTTGACTTAAAGTTTTTTCCATGAAATGGAACTCATACCTCTAGTTTTTCATGAGGCCAAGAACCTGAGACCTAGTAGATCTTGGACCCTAAGGGAAAAGCTACTGTAGTATTTGGCTAAGTACATAACAATAAAAGATTCCTAATGACACATTATTATGCCCATCAATCAATGCATTGCTGACCTACAATTAGAGGGGTTTCTTCTCGCAGATGATGATAATTAATACAAAGATACTGTATGCTTCGATTTTTACCACAAACCTACTTTATTTGGGGTTCTTAGCTGCTTCTACCTCTCTTCCTGGCCTCTAACCAGAGGTAGGAGAGAAAGAAGAATATCAGGAAGAGGAGGGTTGCAGACCTTTTTAGAAGTAGCTCCTTGGGATGAGTCTATTCTTCCTTGTTCAGACACCAGTAGTCCAGTCCAAATGCCAACACCAAACAGCAACATGGACCAGCACCATTCAGCAGAAAGAGTAAGACTCCGATGAATCGAAACAAGTCACTGAAAGCCTCAAGACTCAGTTGAGTTGTTCTAAGTTCCCTAGAGCATTTATTTTTGTGAAGTGAAGTGTCAAAGAATGAAGACCAGCTAAGTGACATCAATCCAAAACGTTGTCTCACTGTCATTGGATATCTATATATATCTTCTCCTCAAAGTCCACACATGGATGTTTTCATCTGGTCAGAATAACACCCCTTTCCTGAGACAGCTCACAGAAAAACATCATGTGCCTTCACACAAGAAAGCTTCTAGCAAAACATTACATGATACCACTGAGTCTTCAAAGAAACCAGAAATTTCTATTTCAAGACCCTAAACTGAAAATCATTCAGAGAGTAAGAGACTTTGGAGGACTCTGCCCTAAGTGGGAGGTCTGTATCACAGCCTTCTCCTCAAGGCTCCAGCATCTCTGTGGAAGAAGAAGAGGGAAGATCTTAAGAGAAAGAGATGATGGAAAATTTCAAGGGAACAGAACTTTTCAGGTACAGCTAGTTGATGCACATATGAATTCACAGAGACAACCTGCCCAAGACCTTCTTAAGTTCAAACTAAATAGAATCCCAATATATGTGCCCTTTGAAACAGTATATTAATGTAAGTGCATGTATGTCTATACATATGTATGTATATTAGCTAAATTTATATTATATATATATATATATATATAAAATCTGGAAAAATATATCTTATTTAAAGTTACTGAATTATATATGTGTAAATCAGAAAATTATATATTTTATATTTATCTATATTGAAATTAGACTTACTATAAAAATATTTTCCTTTGAAAACATTCAAAATTTAACTTTAATAAAGACAACATAAGGTTTAAAAAGATTATGTAGAGTATATATTTTGTAAGATAATTGAATGTATGTATTTTTTTTATTCATTTGTATTTGTATGCTCCTGCTTTTCTGTTTGTCTGAATGTGAAAAATATCTGTACAGAGATCCAATCTAACCAAAAGAGCACATCTGGCCTCTTAGAAATAGAGTTTGACATGGTTGTAGACCATCAGATGTGGATAAAGCACACTGAAACTACATGGTGCTCGCAATTCCTGAAAGAGCAATCTTTCAAGGACTCAAATTATTTTAAAACAGAAATTTAGGTCTTAATGAATGCCCACACTAGTAAGGCAAGTAGATTTTAATACACTACTTTTTGTCAAACAGCACTCCATTATTTCAAAAATATTTAGCTAAAGATTTATGAGCGAAAAGAAAAAGAATTCCATCTTATTCATTAACAGAATGAGATGGTTATGCACTGCTTTTGATTTTCATCTCTGCTAAAGATATAACCAATGATTGGACATACAATAAAATGTGATGAAGGTTTTTTTTTTTTTTCTTTTTGTAACATTTTAAAAACATTTTGTCTGTCAAGACATGCCTTTTTACAGCCTAGCCAAGTTACTTTTTTTTTTTTTTTCTGAGAATCAGGGCATGAAGTTGAAAGTGTTATAAAAAGTGGCCTATAAAAACATAAAACCAGTGACCTGGGTAGATCGTGTCTATGAGGTAAGACCTGAATTGATCCTTGTCTCAGGTTTCATTGCTGTGGGGACTGTAGTTCAACCTAAGTGTGTTCTTTCAAGTACAGAGAGGGAATACAGGTGGCACTAACTTCTGATATAACAAAGCCATTCCTAATGGAAGATTCATGGCAGAGAACTTCATCTCTAGATACTGTATATCCAAGAGGGTGTGTTCTCAAATAGAAATTGCTTTATTTAGGAATGTTTATTTTCCTTTTAGTTTTGGAAATAAAACATACCTTGTATTGACATGTGCTGAGTTATCATTAATCCTTTCATCTCTCCAAAAGTTAACCATGTATATCCTGAACTGACCTGATGTGAGGTAGGGTCATATAATTTCTCATTTTTCTCTGACATTATTTTAACAGGATCTTCTAAAAGAGACTAAAATTAATGACTAGCAATAGTAAAAAAAATTTTAAAAAAGTTCTCAATGTTTTTAATTTTTCTAAATTGATTTTTAATAGACTATATCATGTTCACAGTTTCCCTTCCCCAACTCCTCGTTGATTCTTTCCACCTGCCCTCCCACTTTACATCCTTTCTCTCTCTCTCCCATTAAAATAAAAGGAGGAAAATAAACAGAACTTAAAAAGAGAAAGAAAAACGCACAAGAAAAAATTCTTTCACATTTTGAAAAGTCACTTTTCAATACAAATGATGTAATTTATATACATATATATGTATGTGTGTGTATTATAAACATATATGTAGATAGATACATAGACAGATGATCAATAGATAAGATAGATAGATAATAGATAGACAGATAGATAGATAGATAGATAGATAGATAGATAGATAGATAGATAGATAGATAGATAGATAGATTTACTTTGCTTAAATATAGGGTGGTTTCAGAAGTCTCCTTTGCAATTATTATATTTTTACATGTTAGCTTTCCTGACACCTAGCTTTTCAAACTCAGACTAAGTCACTATACAGTTTCCATGCTTCTTTAGCATGAAGTCAATGACTTGTGTGCCTTTCTAGCCTTTATAGTCACATTATCTTTTCCCGATATAACTCTTCTTGGGTACATATCTGTGTATATCTTTTTGTTTCTCATTTGGAAACTTGACTGATGTATACTTTGTGAATTGCACTCAACCTCAACACCACCAGTTCTGCTCATAAGTGACAGTAAATGTGCATGTCTTAAAGGGAAAGCAATTCCTCTGTACATATTAGTTTGGATTATCCTTTCCATCACTTTGTGAACTACAAACAGTCCTACCTTACCAGGGCTGGCTTCCATGTTAATTGGTTTCGTTAGGGACATGGTTTACTCATATTTATTTCACATTTTATTTGTGTTGCAGCACATGTTATAGTATGCATTAGCTGCATTTCCTGTGGAGCTTTTATTGAGGTATACAGTCATGCAGAGTTAGGTGCAATGTGACAGGAATGTGCTGACAATGTTGCAGGCAAAGGGCAAAGAATAGATGACTCTCCCAGTGCACATCACACACTTCCCACCATACCAAGCATCAAGCTTTCCAAAGAAGGCAGAAGAAAGAAAATTGGTTTAATGTGACATTTTTTATTTTTAAATAATTTTTCATGTATGAATTAATTTGACAATACCATTGGTTTCACCTTAACACTTCCTTTAAATGTGTGAAAAACTGAAGCTCAGAAGCAATGTTATATAAATTCACAAAAGTCATAGAGTTAGTATACTGTACAGCACAGAATGATGCTAAATCTTCTAAAAATTATCATATCTCCTGAATGTTCAAAAATTATAAATGAGTAAATTAAGACATGGGTATAGTCTGATGAGCTTTCTCGAGTCAGTTACTCTTATCTTGTTCAGTATAATGTTTTTATCTTGATCTACCCATATCTTACTACCCGAACAAATATGTTTTTGGTTAATTATTAGATTTTTGCATTAATTTATTTTTAGATTATCACAGCTTTACTTTACTATGAGTAAAATAGTTCTTCCAGTTTTCTTTTTTCAATTTTTTAAATTGATTACAGTTTATTCACTTTGAATCTCAGCTGTAGCCTCCTCCTTTACCCCTCCCAATCCCAACCTCCCTCCCTTATCTCCTCCTATGCCCCTCCCCCAGTCCACTGATAGGGAGGTTCTCCTCCCCTTCTGTCTGACCTTAGTCTATCAGGTCTCATCAGGACTGGCTGCATTGTCTTCCTCTGTGGCTTGGTAAGGGTGCTACCCCCTCATGGGGAGGTGATCAAAGAGCCAGCCCATGAGTTCATGTCAGAGACAGTCCCTATCCACCTTACTAGGGATCCCAATTGGAGAGTGAGCTGCCACGGCTGCATTTGTGCAGGGGTTTTAGGTTATCTCCATGCATGGTCTTTGGTAAGAGTATCAGTCTCAGAAAAGAGCGCTTGCCCAGATTACAACCTGGTGTAATCATGACCAGCTGGCATATTTCTTAGTTGTAGCTAATGTAAAGAATTTGGGTCAAAATGTACTGTATTACATACACAAGAGCTTGTTTGCAGATCTTGTCAAATCTGTTCTTTTTGAGTTAACATGAAATGATATGATATTCAGTAAATTCTGACTATTCTTGAATAATTCTAAAAATGAAATAATCTTAGACTCAAATTAGCATATAAAGTCTAAAATACACTTTTTCAGTGGAAGATAATGGACAAGATTAATCTTTGTCTATGGGACATAGTCGTCACTTGATCTGTTTTCTTTATCAAGCTGCATAAATTCTTTTAAATTGCAAGTTCTTGTGAAGAAGGTAATTGTATAAATAATCTAGTAATCCAATTTACTACTTTAAGACAAATGTCCTGTTATCTCCATCACTGGATAGTTTATGTTATTTGAGAGCAATTTTTATTCACCTCAGTAGATATCCAAACATTCCCTATTAGGACAAGAATGGGGGAGGGGGGAAACTCCCTACAAAGAGAAAAGGCTGTGTAAACCAGGTCATGCTAATGGTTTCAAGGGATAAGACATCCTTCAGCTATTTCTAACCATAACGGCTGTAGGCTTATAACAGAAGATGTGATATTAAATATCTTTCTCTTAAAAAAAATATTTCTTTTACACTTTCCATTCTCTTCTTCCAAACCTTCCCGTAGACCTCTCAATGCTCTCTTTGAAATCATGGCTTTTTTATTCATTGTGTTTTTATGTACATGTGCACACACACACACACATACACACACAAACACATACATGTATATACATATTTATTCCTAAATATGTAAAACACCCTACTTTATGTGTATATTATTACTTGCATGAATGTAAAAACTATACTTTTGGAAAATGAATTGTCAAAAGTAAACACATAAGGGAGCTCTTTGTACCATAAGTTTAAGATTAACATTAATTCAGTTTTTTTGTTTGTTTGTTTGTTTATTTGTTAAGAAACAATATTATAGGCTAGGATAATGTCCAGCTTGCTATTCACTTGAGGCTAACCTTGATTTCCTAATAACTGAACTTCCAATATTTTTCTATACATCTCTCAAGTACTGAATTGGAGCCTGGTCAAGCCTGGATGGTTCACTCAGCCTAAGGAAGAACAAAGACCTACTGTCTTGAAATGTTTTCTCTTACTGTCTTTCTATGTTTAATAAAGACATTAGTAATGTTTTCTGTTGACTAGACATATTCATTCATTCATTCATTCATTCATTCATTCATTCTCTCCCCTTTCATTCATTTTTCCTTCCCATCTTCCTATCTTCTTCTCTTGGTGTCTCACTTTTCTCACCCTTACCTCTTCCTTCCTCTACTTCCTGCTTATGTACCATTCATTTGGCACACAGACCGGCCCTGTACTGATCATCTTCCTCTGAGATTCTTCAATTAACTACATCTGAGGAAACAGATATTGGTGAGATAGGACTGGAAGGGAAATATATCTATATTCATGTTCAAGTCGATTTACTAAAAATACAGTTCCCCTAGCTAATCAGATCTCATCAAGATTGGTTGCATTGTCTTCCTCTGTGTCCTGGTAAGGTTGCACCACCCTCCCTCAGGGGGAGATGATCAGAGAAACAGCCACTGAGTTCATGTCAGAGACTGCCCTTGCTCCCCTTAGGAGGGACACTGCTTGGAGACTGAGTCTATGGGATACATCTGAGCTGGAGTTTTAGGTCCTCTCCCTGTATTGTCCTTGTTTGAGGCATCAGTCTCTGCAGGGTCCCACGGGCTCAGTTATTATGGCTCTGTAGAGCTTCTGTCCTCTCCAGGTCTTTCTATCTAGCTTTTCTTTCCTAAGAGTCCCTGTACTCTGCCCAAAGTTTGACTATGAGTCTCAGCCTCTGCTTCCATACCTGGATCAGTAGAGTCTTTCAGTTTCAGAAATAAGTTAGAGTTCCCCACTGAGAAGTCAGCCTGAGATGATAGCTGACACTTACCATTTTTTCTTTCCACTTTCTATTGCACCTTTCTCTTACTAAGTCTTAGAAGTGGACAAAGGCATTATCAGGATACCAGGTATATTTTTAGCTTCCTTATTGACTCAAAGTTTCTTTTTTTCTTCTTCTTCTTCCTCATCTTCTTCTTCTTCTTCTTCTTCTTCTTCTTCTTCTTCTTCTTCTTCTTCTTCTTCTTCTTCTTTGCATAGGCCAATGTTTTATTTAAAATTAAAATGTGGGATCTGAAACCATCCTAGCACTCACTCAGGCCAGTGGCTCAGAATTGCCTATATGTTCAGCTTCGGTGGATCTGTTGCCCTTTTATGGTATCCACAAGCACCTAAATAAACTTAGCATATACTCACACAGACAGACATACAAATAAATAAAAACATAAATTATAAAATATTTTCTTCTATTTCCTGAAGAATTTTCCTAATTTTGAAATATACTGCATTAGTGCACAGGCTTAAAAATGGAACTGAGGATTCTATCAACCCCACATTTCTTTACTGTATCCTTTCCTAACATCTACTGTAAATGTCTAAGCTCTACAGAAGCATGGAAGCACAAGCATTTAGTGGCTGCTTTTCAAGTCATATTTCCTCTTTTAAAATATATGGTAATAGTTGATTGACCAAAAATCTCTCTTCTCATGATTTCTGAAAATATTGTGATTGTTTTTGCAGGATAAATACTATGAAATTTCTTAATATGAAACAAGAGTAGAAGCACTAAGCATAAATTCAACCATTCAAAAACTTACAGTTCCCTTGGCAAAACAAGGAAAAAATTCTTCTAATGTGTAGCAGTGACAGTAACCTTTCTATGGTACATGGGGTTAATTATGCCATGTACCTTTTATGCTTACTTCCTTCTTGTCCACTGCCATAAAAGAAGCAAAAACTAACAAATAATTAGTCACGTTCTGAAGTTCAATGAAGTCATTGCAAAAAGAAACTAAATTGGAAAAGCCTGAAGTCATGGATACATTTCACACATGGCTTAATTGAAAACATATAAACCCTCTATGTTTTCTAACGTTTCTAACTGAATTAGCTTACTCTTCAAATTTTAAAGAAGAGTGTCCAATGGCATAGAGTGCTCAGAAAACTCATCACTTACAGCTATTTCTATAAAATTCCACTCTTACACTCTAAAGGTCAGCAGCTTCTGGATAGCGAGGTGAGTGGAAGGACTTTTGCTATAAAATAGCCTTAGGGAATCACAATTTTATGCAGGATAGCTTGCCAATAGATCAAGCACTGCATAAATCTTCAGCAGATGTTTCTAGTATAGGAACAGTAAGAAGGGAAATGAAATTCATATTTAGAGTAGGAATCAATCTTAATGTCACTGGCATCACTGTTTCCACCAGGTGGAAGGACAATGATGCAAGAAACTCAAGCTGTTGTTTGGTTTTCTACAGGAGTGATGGTTCTCTGCTATGTCTGTTATTGTTTGCTGCTGGCAGTGATTTTAGGAATCTGTAAGGCTATGCTAACTTGGGTGATATACATTCAATGTAGTTGGCTCCTTTGTGGTTTCTCTTCATGGTACTGCACCTGCTCTGTCTCACTGGGAAGTTATCAAAATGGATCGTTCTATCCATTTTTTCCATATATGATCTATGATAGCCTTGGCCCCATGTATCTCTGTACGGATTATATCCATTACATTACTTACTGTTGCCTCACCCCTGACTTCATTCCTACTCCCTGTTTAATCTTCCCATTTCAGTCCCCCCTCCAGAACCCCACACATAAGTATTACGTCTATTTTCCCTTCCTAAAGAGATTATTCCCTCTCTACTAGCCCACTCCTCTGCACATAACCTCTGTAGTCATATGACTGTAGCATGATTATCAGGGACATAACAGCTGACATCTACAAAAAAGTGAATGTTGCTCCAGGTGACTTTTTTGCTCTACTCATTTACCTGTAAATTTCCTGACTTTTTAAAGAACGAATAAATTTTATGGTGTAAATGTATATGTTATTTACCAATTCATTTGTTTTTGGATATCCGGGCTGTTTCCAATGTCTGGCTATTGTGCATTGAAAAGTTATAAATATAATTCAGCAACTGTCTCTATAAATAGGACCTAGGGTCCTTGGTGTATATATCCAAGAGTGGTAGAGCTGTATCTTGAGATATATCTATCCTCAGTTTCCTTGGAGAAAACCATATTGACATCCTTAGTAGCTGTACAATTTGGTTTTTCCTCCAACCAGCTTTGGAGGAGTGTTCCTTTTACTCCACATACTTACCAGGAGGACCTGTCATCAATTTTCTTGATCTTAGCCAGTCTGACTAAAATGGAATCTCAAACAAGTTTTGATTTGCATTTTTCTTATGACTAAGTGCTTCTCAACCATTTGTTTCCACTTTTAAGAATTATCTTTTTAAAATATTTAGTGCATTTTGAGTTGATCTACTTTTATGTATAGTTTTTTTTTCTTAGTTCTTTATATATTTTATATTTTAATCCCTATGGTGGTTTTTATTAGACTCATGTGTTTGAATGCATGGACCATAAAGGGTCTTGTCTGCCTGCAAGCAGCCATATTTCCTACCATGACAATAATGGACTAAATCTCTGAACTGTAAGTCAGCTCAAATTAAGTATTTTCTTTTTTAAGTGTTGTTGTAGATATGGTGTCTCTTCACATCAATAAAGCCTTAACTAAGACAGAAGTTGGTACCAGAATGGGGTATTTCTGTGACAGTCCTGACCATGCTGTTATTTGGAGGAATGCTGATTTTAGATTAGAAAAGCAATTGAACATTTTAAGTGGACCTTTTTTAAAATATAATTTTTAGTTTTTTTATATTAATCACAGGTTATTTACTTTGTATCACAGCCATAGCCCCCTCACTCATTTCCTCCCAATCCCACCCTCCCTCCCTCATCTCCTCCCTGTCTCTTTCCAAATCCACTGACAAGGGAGGACCTCCTCCCCTTCCATCTGACCCTAGCTTGTCAGGTCTCTTCAGGACTGGCTGTAATGTCATCCTCTGTGGTCTAGCAAGGCTCCTCCCTCTGGGGGGGGAGAGAAGGGTGTCAGCCATTGAGTTGGGCTTTAATGGGCCATTCTGGGAGGAGCATGGAAAGACAGTGGTGCTGAGGGTGATTTGCACTGTGGGGGTCTCATTCAAGATATTTCAGAAGAGAAAAGTTTTAGCATGTGGACCAGAGATTGTTCTCGTTATATTTTGGCAAAGAATGTGGCTTCTTTTTGCCTTTGACCAAGAACTCTTTCTGAGACTAAATTGAAGAGTTTTGGATTAATTCCATTGACAGAGGAAATATCAAAACAAACCAGTATTGATTCTGTTGTGTGGTTATTAGTGTTCACTCTTAAGATTTGTACTGAAAAAGATCAAACTGAGCAAGTAAAAATGTTTACAGATTGAGCAGAAAAGGGGCACAGGAAGTGGAATGGAGCTTAGTCCTGAGTTCAAGGTGATAAACAGATTTTAAAAATGCTGGATATTAAGTAGAATAAAGGGAGTAGTGATTTCATGGCAAAATCCCACTCAGCTAAATTTCCAGTTTTTGAAATGAACTAAAGAACAGCTTTAGATCCAGGCAAGATGGCAAATGCTTTTAATTCCAGCACTCAGAAAGCAGAGGTTGGCAGGTCTCTAAATTTGAGGCCTGCCTCATGTGTAGATAAAATTCTAGTTTAACTAAGATTAGTCAGTGAAGGAAACCATTAAAAACAGAAGACTGGTAAAGATGTGAATGAATGAGGGGCCATGTTCCAGTCTCAGCAAACAGCAGAACTTGGCAGTTTGAGCCACCTTGTATGGGATTTAGTATCAATTACAGATGAGTGGGGTTATGGAATCTTCTTCTGTGACTAAGGAAAGCTGCTGAAACCAGGCATGGAGGCTTTGATAGGCCATGCATGAAGCTGGGAAGATGAAGCCTGAATTGCCTTGGAGACGCCAAGATATGAAGATACCAAAGAGTTGAGATACCTGCCAAGGAGCTCTACTAACAGTAATAGAACCATCCCAAGAGAAAGAAGTGTGTTGGAGGCAACAAAGATGAAAGGATTTGGAGATCTGAAGAGTGCTTTGACATTAGACATGATGATGCAGAGTTTGGAGCTTGCCCAGCTGGTTTTCAGTCTAGCGTTGGCCCAGTATTGCCTCACTATGCTCCTTTTCCTTCCATTTGGAACAGTAATGCATATTCTGTAGCTGTATATATTGGAAATTTGTGATCTGCTTTTTTTAATTTTGATTTTGCAGAGGATTACAATTAAGAGATGGCATGAGTCTCAGAAGAGACTTTGAACTTTGGGCTTTTAAAAATGTTGGAGACTGTTTTAGATTATGGGGGCTTTTAAAGTTAGACTAAATGAATTTTGCATTAAGTTATGGCTACCAGCCTTTGCAGGCCAGAAAGTGGAATGTGGTGGTCTGATTAAGAGTGTCCTGGATAGGTGCATGTGTGTGAATGCTTGACCCACAGGGAGAGGCACTGTTAACAGGTTTGGCCTTGTTGCAGCAAGTTTGACCTTGCTGTAGGAAGTGTGGTCTCAGAAGCTTAAGCCATTTCCTTCCCTGCTGCATTCCACAGCAAGATGTCTGCCTACATGCTTCCATGTTTTCTACCCTGATGATAATGGCCTGTGAACAGTAAGGCAGTAGCAATTAAATGTTTTATAAAAGTTGCCATGGTCATGATGTCGCTTCACAACCATAAAACCCTAAGAAAATGACCTACTACATAAGTAGTTTTTAAGAAACTTTCTCCATTCTATAGCATGCCTTCTTTTCTAAATGATGGTGTCTTTCATCATTCAGTAGCTTTTGACTTTTATGAGGTCCCATGTATTGATTATTGATGCCATTGCCTGTGCTAACCGTATTCTGTTCAGGAAGTCTCCAGTGCCAATAAATTCAAAGACATTCCCCACTTTTTCTTCTATCAGGTTCAGTGAATCAGGTTTTATGTTGAAGATTTTGATCCATCTGGACTTGAGTTTTGTGCTGCATGATAGTATGAAGATTTTGGATTCTTTAACATTCAATCATCCCACTTAACCAGGATATAAACTTGACAATTTCAATTTTAAGATCTTTGAAAAGTTTTCAGGTATGGTGGTACACACCATTCATCCCAGCATTCAGAGAGGCAGAGGCAGGCAGATCTCTGTGAGTTCAAGGCAACACTGAAGTAACTCCAGGACAGCCAAGACTACATAGGGAAACCTTGTCTTGAAAGCAAAACAACAACAGCAAACCAGCAACAAAAAGAACTGTTGAAATTTTGACATGGACTGCTTCAAATATTTAGATTGCATTCAGTTGTATGGCCATTTTTCCTACATCAATACTATCCGTCCATGAACTTCAGTTATCTTTCCATATTGTGATATCTTCTTCAAATTATTTCTTCAAAGACTTAAAGTTTTTTTTTTTAATCATATAAGTCCTTTACTTGCTTGGTTAGAGTTACTCCTAAATATTACTTTGGTGATAAATCTACAAAGCTTTAGGTCAAAAATTGAGGATTTTCATGTGAAACTAGGAGAGAATTGCAGGTGTAGACAAATATAAATAAGCCCATTCTTTGTCCCTTGATACTTACAAAGAAAATAGTTGTTCTTTGTATTCTTATTACTTCCTGGTTGTGTGATTGACATACATATCAAAATCTCCAAATCTAAAATTATGCATGTATAATATTGGAATTACAATCACAATATTTACCTAATTATTTTCTATGAGTATGAAATGAGTCATAACTGATATATAGATGGTGTGTAGAATGTACCCAGCAAAAACTTAACTTCTAAGTCTTAGAGTTCCATCATGGAAATAGAAGTAAGAGATAGGAATAAAAGATGAGAAATAACTCCTGAAAGTTAGGCCCTGTCCTTCACATGCTCAAAGAATAAATAAATGTAACTTAAATATAAGTTTTACCAACATTTTGTTTGTGATTCCCTATTTATTTGTACAGTTTTTTACCTACTTAGGATGCTAGTTCATTCAGAGCAAGAACTTTGAACTTTCTGTAAACCACAATAATTGGTGTAGCTGTGGTGTTTTCTAGTTGTCGGTTCTTCTTTTTCCCACTCTTTATCCATTCTCTTCCACCGATTTAACTGCCTATCACTGGAAAGGAGAGAAAGATAGAAGGAACAAGAGAGAGAGAGAGAGAGAAAGAGAGAGAGGAAGAGACAGAGACAGCAAGACCCTGAATCTAATTTCTTTTATTTTATTTTTCTTTTTTGATCATGACTACTAACAAACTGCAACCAAGCCCCCTGAATGAAAAACAAACAACAACCCTTTCTATCTGGGATCTAGCACTTATATATACTCTGAAAAGTTTCCAGAAGGTTCCAAATGTGAGACAATCACAGACACTGTCTATAGCTGGCAAAACCACTCTCTGCTAGAGAACAAAGCAATCATGGTCAGCTGCCGTGAATAATTCGAAGCAGTACAACATCCCTACACCTGGGATTAAAATGAAAGCACATTCTTATAATATTTGAAATAAAATTTTCAAAATTGCCATACAAACTGGCTTATTGTGAGTGATTATTTAAAAGATTAACATGAATAACTGAACTATTTTAAGAAATAATTGTCTAAATTCTTTTCTCTTATTTTTGAAAAAAAGTTTCTATTTTTTATATTAATTACAGTTTATTCACTTCATATCCCACCTGTAGTCCCCTCCCTCAATCCCTCCTAACCTCCCCACCCTCTCTCATCTCCTCCCTGCCCCTCTCAAGACCACTGATAGGGGTGGTCCTCCTCCCCTTTCATCTGACCATAGTTTATCAGGTCTCATCAGGGCTGGCTGCATATACTTCCTCTGTGGCCTAGCAAGGCTGCTCAATGCCTCTAATTGTATGGTGTAGCTGACTGAATATTCATATTGTATTACTAACAGGCACATAGGGTTAGTTTAAAAATCATACTGACTCCACCAAATTTATAACATATAACATATAACATATAACACAATTAAAATAGAAAAATCAGAGAAAAGATGGGTAGGAGCATCTCTGTGACAAGCTGCAGGTCTAAATCAGAATAAGCCTGCTGGAGGATATAAGTTTGGGGGGGTGCTTTAGTTAACACTGCTAGTTTAAGGGACCTTGAAGACTGAAGAGGACACTCTTTATCTAGACTAGACTCCTAGTGGATGGAGGAGATCATCAACCCACCCACAAATACCTAAATCCAAAACTTAACCTACCTACAAAACCTACAAGGACAAGAATTGAACAGACAGAGATTAATGGGAATGTCTAACCAATGTCAGGCCCAAACCTAAGACCCACCCCATGGAAGAAAGCCAACCCCTATCACTATTAATGATACTCTGATGTGCTTGTAGACAGGAGCCTACCAGAGTTGTCCTCTTAGAGGCTCCACCCAGCAATGGCTGGAAACAGATGAGACTCACAGCCAAACACTGGTGAAGCATACGGAGTCTAGTGGAAAACAGGGGGTAAGAATAAATAGACCTAAAGGTGACAAAAAGCTCCACAAGAAGACCATCAGAGCCAATCTAGGGCCCGAAGGGGCCTATGGAGTCTGAAGCACCAACCAATGGTCTGTACCTACATTCTTCACTTACAAGTAGCTGATGAGCCTCTTAGGCTTCATGTGGGCTCACTAGTAACAGAAGTGGGGAATAGCTCTGACATGGAATATGCTACCTGCTTTTTTATCACTTCCTCTTGATGGGACTGCTTTACCAGGCCACAGAGGAAGAAGAGGAACTCAGTCCTTATGTAAATATATGATCTGGGGTGTCTAGGAAGGCGGGTTCCACTTTTCTGGGGATAAGGAGAGGGTAGCTATGGAAGGGAGGGTGGATCTAAGAGAAAAAAATCAAGAGGCCTATGGCAGCAATGTAAAATGAATTAATAGAAAATCAAAATGGAAAAATCTAAAAAATATTTAAAATATTTAACTATCATTATTTATTGTGCCTTCCCCTGTGTATCTTTTATTGCTACATTTAATTTTTTCATTCAATAATTCTTTTATTATAAAATTAAAATTAAAGTTGACAAAGGAGATTTTAATACTCCTTAAACTTAACTTGATTCTAAGTAGTGTTCTCCCTGAATTCTGGCTTCTGGTCTCTGTTTTCAATGCATTAATTTCAAGGATAACCATATATTTCTTTTCTACTCTTTTGAAATGGAAATATTTTTTAAAAGCCTCATGATGGGATTGTCTTCTTAAGGAGCCAGAGGCTATCTCTTTGAAATCTAATCTTCAAGAAATATAACTACACCCAAGGGCTGGGAAGAAGACTTGCTGTCAAAAGCATTTGATGTACTTGCAGAAGACCTGGGGCTGTTTTACACTGGGCAGGTCACAGCTGCCTGTAAGCCCACTTGCAGGAAACCAGTGTATTCTCGAGGCCTTTTTGGCACCTGTATTCATGTGGTGTACATACATACACTGAAAGGCAAACATATTCGCAACAGAAATAAGAGATACAACTTTTTTTAAAAAAGAGAGTCACTCCTTCTACTTGTTTTCATATAAATATGTGAACATAGATTATATGGGGAGTCATCCAAGTTATAAAGTTATTTACTATAATGGAGGTGAATTATTATGTGTTTTTTGTGATTATGCATTTTGAAATAGTTATTCATCTTCCCTCCTCTATTTGAAATTTTTGAGATTTATCTATAAGCTGTCTCTTGTCTCTAATCAATGTTTATTAATTTTATAGAAGTCAGAAGGAGAAAAGGATGTAAGTTCAGAGTATGTAAACTTAACTACATGTGGAGATAAAAAAAAAAATCACCAACAAAGAAATATTATCTTCTTAATTCTCATTACATTGTGCTCAGGCCCAGAAAAGTAAATGGCTTACAAAATGTCTTGTAACATCACTTTATTTTTTTCCATTTGGCTGTCTGAAATGAACTTTTTATCTCATTCTAGTAACTACAGATATGAAGTATATGGAAGTACATA
This sequence comes from Psammomys obesus, assembly GCF_907164565.1. Taxonomy (NCBI): domain Eukaryota; kingdom Metazoa; phylum Chordata; class Mammalia; order Rodentia; family Muridae; genus Psammomys; species Psammomys obesus. Next base: position 1,315,787 of record NW_026592666.1, read on the forward strand.
AATGGATGCAAACCCCCATGAAGTATATATGAAAGAAATTTGTTAGTGATTACTTTGTCATGGATCTTGCCCATTTATGAGTTACAATTTTAGTGATACTAAAGCTCTGTAAATAGCTCTGGAAAACTGGTAACTGATATTTGTCCACATAAATATTACTTTGGGTCTAGACAAGGTTTTAAATGCATTTAAAATTTATTTTTAAAACTCGGAATTCAGTTCAGTTGGTAGAGTGCATGCCAATCTCTCTAAATGGAAATATAAATATAACATTTACCACCAAGAATGACACGAATTTAAAGAGTGGCTTGAGAAGGCCCAAGAAGTTGATCTGATATCTGGGTCACAGCAAGTGTTGGATTGGTGTCTTTAAATTAGCTGTGTGATAAAAATTTTGTTTTATTTGTAAATTTATTGAAATAAAGTAGTTTCATTTAAAGCATTTAGTTTAAACAAATAATTATACTTTGCAAAAATGGGACCAGTGAACTATGAGATAAAGTGACATGAAACACACCACCATACAATATACTAATATTCTTGTTTGCTTGTCCATTTTCTTTTGTTTTTGATTGCTTGTTTGTTTAAAATTTAAAACGGCCCTGTCTTACCTGGGGCAGAGCAGATATTAAACCTGTAAACTACCGTTACTTCCCAGCACAGCCCAGGCTACCTCCCACTCGTAATTCCACAAATAATATCTTATTCCCTCATCGGGGCTATTTCCTCGGTCCATGCCAGTCATATGCTTCTCCCCACACTAACCCATGGTGGCATGCTTCCTCCCTCTTCCTCCTCCTGTCTCCTTCTCCCTGTCTCTGTCTTGGTCTCTCTCTGCATGATCTTTCTATCCCCAAAGCCAGAGGACCTTAGCCACACCTGCCTCTTTCTGCTCTGTCCCGGCCTTTTAATCAGCCAATCAGGGATATTTGGGGAAAATTACTTTTCATTGGTTACAGGAGATAGTTTAGTATTATAACAATTCTCATGGCAGGGAGGTAACCAGATTTCAAGGCACTGAAATCAACATTTGGAAATATAGTTGGACCTTCCTAAAACATCTGATCTTTCTGTCTAATTAACAAAGTCATTTTTAAGCTATATACAGTAAAAATAACTCTGAGATAATCATAAAAACCCATAGGTAAGACTTACAAACCTAATGTCTAGTCAAAAGTTATTTGGTAACCTTGAAAAAATATTATTTTGCCTATCTGGGTGAGTTTAAAATTTTGTTCCTAAATTATTCTCTACACAAGACAGTTCAAATCCTGACCGCACACAGCCTACCTCAAAGAAGATGGTGAGCTTCTAAGAACCTCCATACGGAGATGCTATCAAATATGGCAAAGTCACTGGACAAAGAAATGCCCTCATATATACCACTGAGAGTACATTGCCTAAAATGGGTTAGATGCAGGCCAAGTTGACTTCCAAGCTCTGCTAAGACAAGGTAAGCAAGTCCCTAACATTACCTGCTTCACAAATATCTGTCAGGTCTACTGGCCAAGAAGGCTGAAGATGATGCTCCAGCATTACATAAAGTTTTTAGGTGGCTGTTCAGGAAGCAAACTATCTCTGCCATTTTTTATCTTTCTAGAGCTGCTAGTCAGTACTTCCTATTTACTCAGGTAATTAATTTTATTCCTTCTCAAGTCTTTGGAGACTAGATAGTTAAAGTTTTACAATTAAGTTTAGTTACTTAGAGTTAAAAAGATGTTTTAAGTTCTAGATAGATGTTTTTAGGATGATAGGTATACTAATAGTTTTTAAAATTAATTTATTTTTTATTAATTACAATTTATTCATTTTGTATCCCACCTGTAGTCCCTTCCCACTTCTCTTCCCATGACCCTCCCCCAGTCCACTGATAGGGGTGGTTGGTCCTCTTCCCTTTTCATCTGACCCTGGCCTATCATGTCTCATCAAGGTTAGCTACATTGTCCTCCTCTGTGGCCTGGCAAGGCTGCACCCGTCCAGGGGGAGTAGATCAAAGAGCCAGTGACTGAGTTTAAGTCAAAGACAGCCCTTACTCCCCTTACTAGGGCACTCATTCAGAGACTGAGTTGCCATGGGCTACATCAGTGCAGAGGTTATGGGTTATAACCATGCATGGTCCTAGGTTGGAGAATCAGTCTCAGCAAAGACCCCTGGGCCCAGATTTTTCTGCTCTGTTGTTCTCCGTGTAGAGCTCTTGTCCCCTCCAGGTCTTTCTGTCTCCCCTTCTTTCATCAGATTCCATGAACTCTGCCCAAAGTTTGGTTATGAGGCCCAGCATCTGCTTTAATACCCTGCTGGGTCTGTTAGAAGAAAAAGTGGGGAAGAGCCTTGAACTCATTGGCATAGGAGACAACTTCCTAAATAGAACACCAACAGCACAGGTTCTAAGATCAACAGTCAATAAAGGGGACTTCACGAAACTGAAAATCCTCTGTAAAACAAAGGACACTGTCATCAGAACAAAAACAACAGCCTACAGACTGGGAAGGGATCTTCACCAACCTTATATCTGATGTAGGGCTAGTAACCAAATATATAAAGAACAAAGAAGTTAAAAAGCAACAAAACAAGTAATCCAACTAAAAAATAGGGTACAGAACAAAACAAAGAATTCTCAATAGAAGAATATTGAATGGCAGAGGAACTCTTAAAGAAATGCTCAACATCCTTAGTCATTAGGGAAATTCAAACCAAAAGGACTCTGAGATTAAACCTTACACTCATTAGAATGGCTAAGATCAAAAACTCATGTGACAACACATGCTGGGGAGGATGTGGAGAAAGGGAAACCCTCCTCCACTGCTGGTGGGAATGTAAACTTGTACAACCACTTTGGAAATCAATCTGGCATTTTCTCAGACATTTAGGAATAGTACTAACTCAAGATCCAGCTATACCACTCCTATGCATATATCCAAAATATGCTTATGTGTATTAATAGTTTTAACATAATATTGTATTAAGTTTTCTATAAACATGCTAAATTTAAATAAATAATATCATTCTTCATTATATAGAAAACAATTGCTGTGGATTTTACTTAATTTCACTACAGTATGATTAATCATGCAAACCATTTATGATTAGCATCTTATTTAAGAAAGACATTCTCCACTGGCTCTTTTTAACTCTTCCCTCATGCCTTTTTTTAATTTTTGAAAAACCTTAAGAAAACTATCTTTCCTCATTTTTTTTTTATTTTTTTTTTTAATTTTATTTTATTTTTTTTTTTTTCTTTTTAGTTACATTTTGTTAACTCCGTGTCCCAGCTGTATCCCGCTCCGTCATTCCCTCCCCAACCCCACACTCCCTCCCTGGTCTCCTCCCTGCCCCTTTCCAAGTCCCCTGATAGGGGAGGACCTCCTCCCCTTTCATCTGTCCCTGTTTTATCAGGTATCTTCAGGGCTGGCTGCAAAGTCCTCCTCTGTGGCCTAACTGCTCCTCCCCTGGGGGGAGGTGTCAAACAGCCTGCCCTTGAGATCCTGTTAGAAATAGTCCGTGTCCCCCTTACTTTGGAAAACTACTTGGTTACTGAGCTACCACAGGCCACATCCGAGCAGAAGTTCTAGGTTATATCCATAGATGGTCCTTGGTTGAGTTTCAGTCTCAGAAAAGACCCTGTGCCCAGATATATTTGGTCCTTGTAGAGCTCCTATCCTTTCCATATCATACTAACTTCCCTTCTTTCATATGATTCCCTGCACTCTGCCGAGGGTTTGGTTATGAGTCTTAGTGTCTGCTTTGAAACACTGCTAGGTAGAGTCTTTCAGATGCCTTTTGTGGTAGACTCCTGTCATAAGTTCAAGGCACATCCCATTTGTCTTTCTAAATGAGGATTAATCACCTTCGCCTGTGTCCACTTTCTTGATTATCTTCTTTAGGTGTGTAGATTTCATTATGTTTATCATGTCTTGTAGGTCTATATAAGCGAGTATATACCAAGTTTGTCTTTCTCCTTCTGGGATACTTCACTCAGAATGATCTTTTCTAGATCCCACCACTTGCCTGCAAATTTCATGATTTCCTCCTTTTTGATTGCTGAGTAGTATTCCATTGTGTAAAAATACCACAATTTCTGTATCCATTCCTCCGTTGATGGACATCTGGGTTGTTTCCAAGTTCTGGCTATTACAAATAAAGCTGCTACGAACATGGTTGAACAAATGTCCTTGTTGTGAACTTGAGCAAATTTTGGGTATATACCTAGGAGTGGTATAGCTGGGTCTTGAGGTAGCACTACTCCTAGTTGTCTGAGAAAGCGCCAGATTGACTTCCAGAGTGGTTGAACCAGTTTACATTCCCACCAGCAATGGAGGAGGGTTCCCTTTTCTCCACAACCTCTCCAGCATGTGCTATCACTTGAGTTTTTCATCTTGGCCATTCTGATGGGTGTAAGGTGAAATCTCAGGGTCGTTTTGATTTGCATTTCCCTAATGGCTAATGAGGTTGAGCATTTCTTTAAGTGTTTCTCTGCCATTCGATGTTCCTCTTTCGAGAATTCTCTGTTTAGCTCTGTTCCCCATTTTTTAATTGGATTACTTGGTTTGTTGCTTTTCTGCTTCTTTAGTTCTTTATATATACTTGATATTAGCCCTCTGTCAGATAAAGGGTTGGTGAAGATTCTTTCCCAATCTGTAGGCTGTCTATTTGTTTTGATGACAGTGTCTTTTGCTTTACAGAAGCTTTTCAGTTTCATGAGGTCCCATTTATTGATTGTTGCTCTTAGAGCCTGTGCTGTTGGTGTTCTGTTCAGGAAGTTGTCTCCTGTGCCAATGAGTTCTAGGCTGTTTCCCACTTTTTTTTCCAGCTGATTTAGAGTATCTGGTTTTATGTTGAGGTCCTTGATCCACTTGGACTTTAGTTTTGTGCAGGGTGATAAATATGGGTCTATTTTCATTTTTCTGCATGTAGACATCCAGTTGGTCCAGCACCATTTGTTGAAGATGCTGTCTTTTTTCCATTGAATGGATTTGGCTTCTTTGTCAAATATTGAGTATTCATAGGTGTGTGGGTTTATTTCTGGGTCTTCTATGCGATTCCATTGATCCTCCTTTCTGTTTCTATGCCAATACCATGCAGTTTTTATTACTGTTGCCCTGTAGTACAGCTTGAGATCGGGAATGGAGATACCTCCAGATGATCTGTTGTTGTACAGAATTGTTTTGGAGATTCTGGGTTTTTTGTTTCTCCATATGAAGCTGAGAATCTTTTTTTCAAGGTCTGTAAAGAATTGAGTTGGTATTTTGATGGGAATTGCATTGAATCTGTAAATTGCTTTTGGCAGGATGGCCATTTTCACAATGTTAATCCTACCAATCCATGAGCACGGGAGATCTTTCCATCTTCTGAGATCTTCTTCAATTTCTTTCTTCAAAGACTTGAAGTTTTTCTCAAACAGGTCTTTCACTTGCTTGGTTAGAGTCACACCAAGGTACTTTATGTTATTAGTGGCTATTGTGAAGGGTGTTGTTTCCCTAATTTCTTTCTCGGCCTTTTTGTCTTTGGTATACAAGAGGGCTTCTGATTTTTTTGAGTTGATTTTGTATCCTGCCACTTTGCTGAAGGTGTTTATCAGCTGAAGAAGTTCTCTGGTTGAATCTTTGGGTTCGCTCATGTATACTATCATATCATCTGCAAATAGTGACACTTTGACCTCTTCCTTTCCGATTTGTATCCCCTTGATCTCCTTTAGTTGTCTTATTGCTCTGGCTAGGACTTCAAGTACAATGTTAAAGAGATATGGAGAGAGTGGGCAGCCTTGTCTTGTCCCTGATTTCAGTGGGATTGCTTTAAGTTTCTCTCCATTGAGTTTGATGTTGGCTATAGGCTTGCTGTATATTGCCTTTACTATCTTTAGGTATGTGCCTTGTATCCCTGATCTCTCCAAGACTTTAAACATAAATGGGTGTTGGACTTTGTCAAATGCTTTTTCAGCATCTAAGGAGATGATCATGTGGTTTTTCTCCTTCATTTTGTTTATGTGGTGGATTACATTGATGGATTTCCGTATGTTGAACCACCCTTGCATTCCTGGGATGAAGCCTACTTGGTCATGGTGGATGATATCTTTGATGTGTTCTTGGATTCGGTTTGCAAGTATTTTATTGAGTATTTTTGCATCAATGTTCATAAGAGAGATAGGTCTGAAGTTCTCTTTTTTGGTTGGATCTTTGTGTGGTTTAGGTATCAAAGTGACTGTGGCTTCATAGAATGAGTTTGGTAGTGTTCCTTCTGTTTCTATTTTATGGAATAGTTTGAGGAGAATTGGTGTTAGTACTTCTTTGAAGGTCTTGTAGAATTCTGCGCTGAAGCCATCTGGTCCAGTGCTTTTTTTGGAGGGGAGACTGTTAATGATTGCTTCAATTTCCTTGGGAGATATAGGACTATTCAGTCTTTCTACCTGATCTTGACTTAATTTTGGTAGATGGAATCTGTCACGAAAGTTATCCATTTCATTTAGATTTTCAAATTTTGTGCCATATAGGCTTTTGTAGTATGACCTAATAATCGTTTGGATTTCCTCAGTGTCTGTAGTTATGTCCCCATTTTCCTTTCTGATTTTGCTGATTTGTATGGTTTCTCTCTGCTTTTTAGTTAGTTTGGCTAAGGGTTTGTCTATCTTGTTGATTTTCTCAAAGAACCAGCTTTTTGTTTCATTGATTCTTTGGATAATTTTATTTGTTTCTAATTGATTGATTTCTGCCCTTAGATTGATTATTTCTAGCCGTCTGCTCCTCTTGGGTGTATCTGCTTCTTTTTTTTCTAGGTTTTTCAGTTGGGCCATTAAGTTGTTTGTATGTGATGTTACAGATTTCTTCTTGTAGGCACTTAGTGCTATAAATTTTCCTCTGAGCACTGCTTTCAATGTGTCCCATAAATTTGGGTATGTTGTGCCTTCATTTTCATTGAATTCTAGAAAGTCTTTAATTTCTTTCTTTATTTCTTCCTTGACCCAGCTGTCATTGAGTAGTAAGTTGTTCAGTTTCCATTTGCGTGTCGGCTTTTTGTTGTTTCTGTTGTTGTTGATGTCCAGTTTTAGTCCATGGTGGTCAGATAGTATACAAGGGATTATTTCAATCCTTTTGTATCTGTTGAGGCTTGCTTTGTGACCAACTATATGGTCTATTTTGGAGAAGGTTCCATGTGGTGCTGAAAAAAAGGTGTACTCTTTTGAGTTTGGGTGAAAAGATCTGTGGACATCTATTAGGTCCATTTGATTTAGGGATTCTGTGGGTGCTTTTATTTCCCTATTTGGTGTCTGTCTGGTTGATCTGTCCCTTGATGAGAGTGGGGTGTTGAAGTCTCCCACTATTAAGGTATTAGGTTCAATGTATGATTTAAACTTTAATATTGTTTCATTTACGAATGTAGGTGCTCTTGTATTTGGGGCATAGATATTCAAAATTGTGATGTCCTCTTGTTGGATTTTTCCTTTGATGAGAATATAGTGGCCCTCCTTATCTTTTTTGATTAACTTGGGTTGAAAGTCTATTTTATTAGATATTAGGATGGCTACTCCAGCTTGTTTTCTGGAACCATTTGCTTGAAAAACATTTTTCCAGCCCTTTACTCTGAGGTAGTGTTTATCTTTGTTGCATAGGTGTGTTTCTTGGATGCAACAGAATGTTGGGTCCTGTTTCCGTAACCATTCTGTTAGCCTGTGTCTTTTTATTGGTGAGTTGAGTCCATTAATATTGATAGATAATATTGAACATTGCATGTTAGTTCCTTTTGTAATGGAGTCGATGATCTTACCTTGTTTCATTGCTTGTTTTCTTTCATTTTTGTTGGGATATTATCTGTATGCCCTGTTTTCTTGGGTGAATTCGTTTTCGTTGGATTGGAGTTTTCCTTCTAGTATCTTCTGTAGGGTTGGTTTGCTGTATAGATATTGCGTAAATTTAGTTTTGTCATGGAATATTTTGTTTTCTCCACCTATGTTGATTGAAAGCTTTGCAGGGTATAGTAGTCTCGGTTGACATTTGTGATCTCTTAGAGTCTCCATGATGCTTGCCCAGGCCCTTCTGGCTTTCATAGTTTCTGATGAGAAGTCTGGTGTGATTCTGATAGGTCTACCTTCATATGTTACTTGGCCTTTTTCCCTTGCTGCTTTTAATATCTTTTCTTTGTTCTGTAGATTTAGTGTTTTGACTATGATGTGACGTGATGTGTTTCTTTTCTGGTCTAGTCTATTTGGTGTTCTGTAGGCCTCTTGTATATTTATGGACATCTCTTTCTTTAAGTTGGGAAAATTTTCTTCTATGATTTTTTTGAAAATATTTTCTGGACCTTGGAGCCTGGAGTCTTCTTTTTCATCAATTCCTATTATTCTTAGATTTTGTGTTTTCATAGCATCCTTGATTTCTTGGATATTTTCTGATTGGAATTTTTCTGATTTTACTTTTTCTTTGAGAGAAGTATCAATTTCTGCAAGTGTGTCTTCAGCTCCAGAGATTCTCTCTTCCATCTCTTGTGTTCTGTTGGTGATGCTTACTTTTGTGGTTCCTGATCTTTTCTCCAAGTTCTCCAGCTCAAGAGTTTTCTCATTTTGTGTTTTCTTTATTGATTCTAATTCTGTTTTCATGCCTTGCACCATTTCTTTTATGTGTTTGAATTTGGATTCCTGTCTCTCTACGATGGACTCTATTTCTTTGTTCATTTCCTTTTTGTATGCCACTAATTTTTTCTCTACTTGTGCCTCTATTTGTTTGGCTATGTTTGCCTGTGTTTCTTTAAGGGTTTTGTCTATTTCTTCTTTCTTTACCTCCAATTGACTGGCCAACTCTTTGAAAGATTTGTTCATTTCCTCCTTATGAGCCTCAAATAATTGAGCAAGCATGGCTTTAAGGTCATTTTCCTGTGCTTCTGATGAATTGGCGTATCCATCGATTTTGGGGTTTGCTGGTGAAGTCATGATGTCCTGATTTATGTTGGAAGTGTTCTTTTGCCTACCCCTGGCCATTGGCTTATCTGAGACCTTCCCTGTTTGTTTTTGGATTCTGCCGATCAGACTGGTACTGTCTCTCTCTCGAGTCTGGAGAATTCTTCAGGAAGTTGAGAGAGGTCCCGTGTCCTTAGCGTATGCTGAGGACTAGCTGTACCTGTGGGAGGAAAGTACGCAGGCGCAAACAGAGGCAAATGCAAGCGTGCGTGCGTGCGTGCGTGTGTATATGTGTGTGTGTGTGTAAGTGGGTGTGGGCGTGTGTCTCGAGGGACAGAGTGATGGCTAATGTTGAACCCTTGAGTGTGTGGGAGGGGCTCTGCAATGTATATGTCACAGGCGCTAGTGATGATCGCAGCGCAATTTCTGGCATTAACTGCCTTAACTCCTCAATTAGACCCACAGAGCAGGAACTTCAATGTTCCAAGTGCCCCTCTGTTTCCCAAAGTGGGTATATGGGTGGGAGGGGGTTCGATGCCTGGCTTCTGTTTTAGAAGAACCCAGGATCAGTGGAGCTGCAGATTCTCAAGGGTTCACTCACTTACAGGCAGGTCACTTGGCAGAGAATGAGGTATCTGGGCTCTCTGCTCTCTGGTTTGGCCCTGCTTCTTTGATGTGCTCCGCCAGTTCCGTGCTGCTGTCACTGCCAGGTTATGAGGTCTTGCTGCAGCTGAAGATTTCAGGGTGGTCACGTCAGTGGGAATCGGGGTAACCAGCCTTTCTGTTCTCTGGTTTGGCCCTGGTTAGTCTTAAACTGGAGGACTGATGTGCTCTGCCAGCTCAGTGCTGCTCCGCTGCCAGGTTAGAAAGTCCCGCTGTAACTGGAGACTGGGTTGCTAGTCCAGATGCTTTCTGGGAAGTTCTGGGGTCTCTTTACTGTGCTCCCCAAGCTTCGGAGGCCCAGCGCCTGGTGTGTCTAGCTTGTATGGCGTTCCTGTCTGGTTTTGGTGAGTATATAGCATATTCTCTGTCACTGTGGGATTGGGCGGGCTGTACCGTCAGTGATGGCACTCCTGCGGAGCTAGTATGGCGTCTAGCAGACTCGGGCCCTGGGAGGATGGTGCAGCCGCCGCGCGTGAATCTGGGGCTCCGAGACACAGTACTGCTGGCCTTTGCCGATAAAGGGCTTGGGGCTTCGCCTCAGTGGCTGCAGGCCCCAGGCAGTTAGGTCTGCGCTAAGAAAGGCGAGTCTGCTGTGCTGAGGAGGAGGGAGGTCTGGGGGAGGGGAGTGCCAAGAGATCAAAGGATCGTTTCTCACCTTCCCCAAACAAGTCCCTGGGTGACCGGAGACCAAGGTTTTCACCTCCTGTGATGTTCCCTGTTGTTTAGAAAGTCTCTCCGTTGTTTCCCTGGCTTCAGAAGTTCTTCCACTCATCAACTCAGAACTTTATCTCTTCCACAGCTCGGAAACTGTGTGTGCTAGTCGCCATCTTGGCTCCACCCCCTCTAATTACACTTTATTCATTTTGTATCCCCCCATAAGCCCCTCCCTTCTCCCCTCCTGGTCCCTCTCTCCCCCATCCTTTCTGCATGCATGCCCCTCCCCATGTCCACTGATTGGGGAGGTCCTCCTCTCCTTCTTTCTTAGTCTTAGTCTTAGTCTGATCTTAGTCTATCAGTTCTCATCAGAAGTGGCTGCATTGTCAGGGTTCTAGGTTATCTCCATGAATAGTCCTTGGTTGGAGTATGAGTCTCTGGGAAGTTCCCTGTGTTCAATTTTTTTTATTCTGTTGCTCTCTTTGTCGAGTTCCTGTCCTCTCCAGCTCTTACTATTTCCCACTTCTTACATAAAATTCCATTCACTCTGACAGTCAGTTGGCCATCAGGCTCAGCATCTGCTTTCACAGTCTGCATGGCAGAGGCTTTCAGAGGACCTCTGTGGCAGGTTCCTAGGTTGTTTCCTGTATTCTTTTTCTTCTGATGTCCATCCTCTTTGCCTTTCAGGATGGGGATTGAACATTTTAGTTAGGGTCCTCTCTTTTGCTTAGTATGTTTAGATGTACAGATTTTAGTGGGTTTATTCTATGTTTTATGTTTATATGAGTGTGTATATACCATGTGTGTCTTTTTGCAACCCTGAGATTTCACCTTACACCCATGAGAATGGCCAAGATCAAAAACTCAAGTGACAACACATGCTGGAGAGGTTGTGGAGAAAGGGGAACCCTTCTCCACTGATGGTGGGAATTTAAACTTGTACAACCACTCTGGAAATCAATCTGTCACTTTCTCAGACAACTAGGAATAGCACTTCCCCAAGATCCAGCCATACCACTCCTAGGCATATACCCAAAAGAGGCTCAAGTACACAAAAAGGACACTTGCTCAACCATGTTTGTAGTGTTTGTAGCAGCTTTATTTGTAATAGCCAGAAGCTGGAAACAGCCCAGATGCCCCTCAACTGAAGAATGGATGCAGAAATTGTGGTACATCTATACCATGGAATATTACTCAGCAATGAAAAATAAGGAAATCATGAAATTTGCAGGTAAATGGTGGGACCTGAAAAAGATCATCCTGAGTGAGTTGTCCCAGAAGCAAAAAGACATAAATTCTTAAATTAAAACTTACTAACAGATTTTGTTTTATTTTACTTACATATGAAAAATTCTTTCTATAATGTGTATTTTAAGAAACCTGTCAAAATTTCTTTCTAATCTATTTATTGCTTCAGGTATGTTAGGAAATGTACATAAAACACTTTAGCAATTAGCACCATTTCTTTTCCTCTATGTGTAACTTAAATTTTACCTTAAGGTAAATAACCTCAACATTATTTAAATAATTGTAAATAGTTTAATATAAAATTGAACATGGAAATATGTATCATGAATTATATTAAAATCTTAGTAAAGTATATTTATATTTATATATAAACATTAAAGTAATGGAATGGAGACACTCAGTTGAAAATTCCATACTTACTTTATTCGACATGTCTGATTTCTTTGTATTTGATTCTCTTTTTCCTAATACTCATGCCTAATATCTTTTTGCATTTCAATTTTTATTGATTTTTTTCTGAATTTTACATTATGCACCCCAATCCCACTCATCTTCCTAAAGCTTCATACCCACCCTCTACGTTTGGAACCTCCACTCCCCACCAAAAGATAAATCTCATTGTGGAAGCAGCCGTCTGACACAGTCGTAATAAAAGCCACTCTTAATAAACTCATGAAAAGGAATGAATTCTTTAATTAAAATTTAATGGAAGTGTAGATTTTTGCCTGTTTGGAAAAAGTTAGAGAAAATATTTGCATTCTCCAAGTATATCACAATGATACTTAGTGCTTTGAATTATTTAGGAAACACTGGACTCAACATAGTTGCAGAACATGGAACGAAATCATAAAATTTCACAGCCATTTAAATTTAGCCTCATTGCTGATTATGTTATCTTTCTTACAAATTACCATGATTACAAGTGAGCATTCGCGATAGGAGACTTTCTCTTCTACTTTTAGTATGGGGATTAGAATAAATTCTGGTTGAAAATTACACATAATGATGTTGATAAGATTTGATTATCTAACATGCTTATTTTTGCTAGTTAGAGCTTAGACCATTATATGATCTGATGAGACTTTAATTAAAAGTGCATTTATCTCAGCAACAAATATGCCAGGAACTCCCATATGGGCAGCTCATGAAAATTAGTTATTGTTGGGAAGAAAAATATTTAAAATTACAAATATTTATATTTTGAAAACGTTACTTTCTTTTCTTGTTCTATGTTAAAGTGCCCTTAAAATTTTGTTAATAAAATGAAAAGGGGGTCATTGAATTCATAATGAAACCAAAAATCACTGGGACCAAACCTCTACTGTTTTTTCAAATATATTTCATTTTTATGTTTATTAATTACAGTATATTGATTTTGTATCCCACCTGTAGCTCCCTCCCTCTTCCTCTCTCAATCCCACTCTCCCTGCCTCTTCTCCACCCATGCCCCTCCCCCAGTCCACTGATAGGGCAGGTTCTCCTCCCCTTTCATCTGACCCTAGTCTATTAGGTCTCATCAGGCCGGTTGCATTGTCTTCCTCTGTGGCCTGGTAAGGCTGCTCCTCTTTCAGTTGGAGCTGGTTAAAGAGCCAGCCACTGAGTTCATGTCAGAGACAGCCCCTGTTACCATTACTAGGTTACACACTTGGACACTGAGCTGCCATGGGCTACATCTGTGCAGGGGTTCTAGGTTATCTTCATGAATGGTTCTTGGTTGGAGTATCAGTCTCAGGAAAGACCCCGGACCCCAGATTTCTTGGTTCTGTTGCTCTCCTTGTGGAGCCCCTGTCCTTTCCAGGTATTTCTATATTCTCTTTTTTTCACAAGATTCCCTGCACTCTACCCAAAGTTTGGCTATGAATCTCAGCATCTGCTCTGATACTCTGCTGGGTAGTCTTTCAGAGGCCCTCTTTGGTAGGTTCCTGTACTCTTCCCTGTTTTCTCCCATTTCTGATGTTCATCCCCTTTACCTTTCTAAATGAGGATTGAGCATCTTACCCAGAGTCCTTCCTCTTGATTAACTTCTTTAGATGTACAGATTTTAGCATGTTTATCCTATATTATATGTCTACTTTTTTAATTAAATTTTATTTTTTATATTAATTACAGTCTATTCATTTTGTATCCCAGCTGTACACCCCTCCTTCATAACCTCCTAATCCCATTGTCCCTTCCTCATCTCCTTCCATGCCCCTTAACACTAATACATAAATTCAAAAAATTGTTCATAATTAAAACCTTATTGAAAAGCTGACAGCAAAAGAGGATGTTATTGTTGTATACTTTATAAATTAAATGTGATTACATTGTCTTGGTGGAATAACTGAACTTAATATGGATTTCTGTGAAAAACACAAAATCAGGAACTTGTATAGATGATGTGTTCACTCAACTGCAGCAAAAAGCTGAAAAGCAATCAGCCTATCAATGTGTATCAAAGTTTCCATCATACTACGATCCTATTTTCAGTTTGCAAAATAATGGACAAAATAGGCATGCCACAACTGCTTTAACTAACAACGAGTTAACTAGCAGATTTAAAATTAGTGCTGTTAAAATTATAATAAAGTAAATCATTATGTATAGTCTATTACCTCTACTTTGTTAAGTGAGAGAAATTTGGTAGATATATGGTTAACAATTTAAAGATATATAGCATTATTGAATTTATATTTTCCATTATTTAATTGACTGTCCTTATTTCTGGTAAGAATTAAGATCTAAAGTTTTCCTGAGTAGTTTTCCAGATGGATTATAAAGCAGTAGTTGACAATAACATGTATCTCTTAAGATTATAGGAACATAAGGAGCTATAATACACAGAGCTATTATATTTGATATTGTAGTAGCAAATTTCAGTGAATTTAGTCATATATATATATATGCATGCAAATACTTATTAAAAGTAACAAAAATTAAACTGAACTGTTTAAAACATGAATAAACATAGACAGTATCTTGTATTTGGTTCTAGGATTAGAAACTGAATTTTAGTCTTGGTGAGAACAGTTAACGTGCTTTCTATAGCTTAAAGATATGAGACGCTAAGCTCATTGGGAAGCCTTAGAGTCTTCTGTAGTGTAGCAGATGAAGACTGAAAATGTTTTTCTCTTTCAAGAAAGAGACACAAATCGTCCTATTTTTGAATGAGAATTGGTCTCAGAAAAAAAAATCACTAAAAGAAAAACAGTATATAGAACTATTACTTTGAGGATTACAGGACGGTGCTACACAACCCTGGAGCATAGGCTAAGGTGTGCTGAAACATTCATTGAAGGCTCTGGGCCACAAGGAACATATTTTTGTGAACTTGTGAGCATAGCCAAGTCTAAGACCTAAGGCAGGTTACAGTAAGTCACCCTAAATTTGAACTCATCTTCAACTTTTTAAACTGCTCATCGGCCAGGTGAAATTTCTTTTATAAGATATTTGTTTTCAGACATAATAGTAGATAAAAAAAATAACTATTAGTATTTACATTGTAGTACATGATTTTAGTAACATTGTAAGACTTGTTTCAAGAAACAATTGAAATTCTTCATGCCTATAATCCCTGACTAAAGAATTTCGAGATTTTATTCAGTTTGCTTTATGGAGACATGGTCATCTATTCTATTTCAAAAGTGTAGCTTTTATATAGTATAAAATAGATATTACAAAATAAGAATCCATTCATTTTTTGAAAGTGTATTGATACGACTTTCCAGTAGCATTAGCTTTTCAACCTGCCATTATTTGTTGAATAACTTACAATGTTTCAATCTGTTCTGAATGTCAGAGAAAATATCAAAGCGTCAGACAGTTTCTAGCTTAAGATTTCAAAATGCACAAGAATTACTTTTGGATGCTTGTTTATTTATATTTTTGGTGAAGTTTGTATCCAAAATGTCTTTTTTTCAATATACCAATTTACTTTTAGTTTTTCTTTGAAGTAATAAATACCAACCTTATAAAGTGTACCTTAGAGATTGTAATAAAAAGTGATTATATTTATTGTATACTGAAACAATGAATATATATTTCAGTACATCATCTCGCCTCAAAAAATAGGAATTCAAAATAAAACTAAAGTATTTTTATCCTAAGTTCATAAATTTTCCTAGAGAGTTTCCACACTAATGTACCAGGCATGGATCTAGATTACTCATTTAACTAAAGTTAAGCATTTTTTAATGCCAGAAGGTTATAAGGAAAAAAAAATAAAACAAACACAAAATAAGAGAACTGCTTTGAGGTGGTCTAGAAGATAATGAAGAGCCACCTAGAGTACTCGATCAATAGAGCACTGCTCATGAAAACAGGTGTAAGGGTTGTGTGCCCACTGGTGTTTAGCTGGCTCTGTTCTGAATTTTCTGCATAATTTATCCCCCCCCCCAAAAAAAAGGCCATTTGAATAGTGGGCAGAAATGTTTGGCTTGTCTCAGTTCTTTAGGAATGAAGGTATCTATAAGGGCTTGCATGTATTTGATTACCAAATATAGACCTAAAGTCAGGTAAATATTATATAAATTTCTGTCATCCAAAATGTGTTTATACTCACAAACTGTTTAAAATATTTAGAGATAGAGTTCACTTTCCTAACTTTTTATTGAAAATAAAGTATCTGTAACTTGGAATAGAAGACATCTTACTCTAACTATAGAAAATATTTCTCTGAAGAAAACTGTACATCATAGCATCTAAGCTTTCCAATGTATTAACATTATTGCTTGCAAACCATACACAACTGTGATTCACTGAGAATATGAGCAATTTTTCAGCTACTTGTGCACTTTAAGGATTTTATAGTACAACACGCATATAAGAGAAGAAAAAAAACTTTTATACTCCCTATTATTTCTAAAGGAGATTAGAAATTTTTATAACATATGTTAAATGTTTCTTTATATATTTCATTTTTGAATAACTGAGCCAGGTTTGGTAGCACATGTCTTTAGTCCCAACACTTATCAGGCAGGCAGAGGTAGATAGATTTCTGTGAGTTCAAGCTTTGCCAGGCCACAGAGGAAGATGATGCAGCCGGCCCTGATGAGACCTGGATAGGCTAGGATCAGAGAGAAGGAAAGGAGGTTCTCTTATCAGTGGAATAGGGAAAGGGCAAAAGGTTGAAGAGGGAGGAACAGTGGGACTGGAAGCAGATGTGGGAGGCAGCTACAGCTGGGAAACAAAGTCATTTGGAACTGCACAATGATACCTAGTAAAAAAAAATAAAATAAAATAAAATAAAATAAAAAAATAAAAATAAAAAATAAAACGAACAAATAAAAGCACAAGAAATAAACATAATTGATTCAAGAAAGCATAACAAACAAAATTTTGCTGTATCATGATTGCATTACGTTTTAAATTAGGATAAACAAAAATCTCCTCAAATATTTATAATTTTATAATTTTCTTTTTCCTCTTTCTATCTTTCTGTCTTTTTTCTCTTTTTTATCTCTTCCTCCAAGTGATTAAAGGCATGTGCTGCCATCCCTGGCCAACATTTATCATCTCTTTTTTTATTTTTTAATTTTTATTATTAGTTACATTTTACTAATTCTGTATCTCAGCTTTAACCCATTCCCTCAATCCCTCCCAAACTCTCCCTCCCTCCCTCATCTCCTCCCTGTCCCTTTCCAAGTCCACTGATTGGGGAGGACCTCCTCCCCTTTCATCTGGCCCTGTTTTATCATGTATCTTCATTTATCATCTCTTAAACATTTAAAAATTCTTAAAATACATGTTTTCATTGTAGGTGACAATTCTTTTTGTGGTTTAGGTATTAAGGTGACTGTGGAGTCATAGAATGAATTTGGTAATGTTCCTTCTGTTTCTATTTTGTGGAATAGTTTGGAGAGAATTGGACTTAGCACATCTTTGAAGGTCTGGTAGAATTCTGCACTGAATCCATCTGGCCCACGACTTTTTTTGGAAGGAAGACTGTTGATGACTGCTTCTATTTCCTTGGGGGAAATAGGACTATTCAATCTTTCTATCTGATATTGACTTAATTTTGGTAAATGGAATTTATTAAGAAAATTGTCCATTTCTTTTAGATTTTCAAATTTTGTGGCATATAGGCTTTTGTAGTATGACCTAATGATTGTTTGGATTTCCTCAGTGTGTGTAGTTATGTCCCCCTTTTCATTTCTGATTTTGCTTATTTTCTCTCTGCCTTTTGGTTAGTTTGGCTAAAGGTTTGTTTATCTTGTTGATTTTTTTCAAAGAACCAGCTCTTGGTTTCATTGATTCTTTCAATAGTTTTATTTGTTTCTTGTTGATTGATTTCCGCCCTGAGTTTGATTATTTCCAGCTGTCTGCTCCTCTTGGGTGTATTTGCTTCTTTTTCTCTAGGGCTTTCAGTTGGGCTATTAAGTTGCTTGTATGAGATGTCACAAATTTTTTCTTGAAGGCATTTAATGCTATGAATTTTCCTCTGAGCACTGCTTTCATTGTGTCCCATAAATTAGGGTATGTTGTATCTTCATTTTCATTGAATTCTAGGAAGTCTTTAATTTCTTTCTTTATTTCTTCCTTAACCCAGCTATGATTGAGCAGCAAGTTGTTCAGTCTCCATGTGCTTGTAGGCTTTTTTCTAATTGCATTGTTGTTGATGTCCAGCTTTATTCCATGGTGGTCAGAATTCAATTTGTCTAGAATTGTAGAGAGGCTTATATACCAGCTAAATACCTAGTTCTACAGGAAA
Source organism: Psammomys obesus (assembly GCF_907164565.1). Classification (NCBI taxonomy): domain Eukaryota; kingdom Metazoa; phylum Chordata; class Mammalia; order Rodentia; family Muridae; genus Psammomys; species Psammomys obesus. The sequence continues at coordinate 1,333,921 of NW_026592666.1, forward strand.
CAATGAAAGATGCCATGAAATTTTATATTCTATCAAATAGATTGCTCTACTTTTCTTGACTTTGATGAATGATTTTGTTTTAATGAAAATGCAGCCATGATCCTTATGAACAACAATGACTGACACAGCAAATGATAATTAAGTGTGGCATTTATCTCTTTATGGTAAATAAACAACAGTGATCTAAGTGGCCTATGGCTTATTGAGGTCATAGTTCCTAGGGGAGGACCTACTACTTTTGCTTTTCTAAACCAGCATAATTCTTAATGGTATTCTAATTGTTTATCCTTATATCAACAGATAAGTGCAACTCTCAGCCCTCATAAAAAAAAAAAGCATCTCTTTTCAGCAGATGCAGATAATTACTGAAAGTGGAAATTTATCAAAATGAAGAGAACAACTTATTATCGGGTGTTCAGCTATAGTTGATAAAGTTACAACACAACACATATCTAAGTCTCAGGGAGCTTCACAGAAGAGCAGACAGAAAAATTGTAAATATCGGAGTACTAGGAAGTCTACTTTGATATTGTCTAATGAGTGACAGGGAACTTCCATCCACAATACTTCAACATGTTGACTATTAGTCACACCTAAGTAAGATTCTGTTATTAATAAGGCCAATAGAAATCATAGCAGGGAATTTAGAAAATTCATAGGGATCTACCCCTAGATAAAGTTACCAGCAAGTAACAACTTCATCATAATTCCATATGCAATAACAACAGGCAGTCATGAAATCATATACACACAATCAACAGCAAAAAATTAGGTTACACTTATGTATTTATATATCTGTATGCACACACTGATAATAACTTAATAAGAAGATATCATGAAGTAATTTAATAAAAACATATCATGACATATAGTGAGGAGATACATGTCAGGGGTTGGAAGAAGGGGAGATAAAACTAAATTTAAATTTTTAAAAGTAAAAAACAGAAAACAAGTGGTTTTGATATTGAAATGAAGTATCAAATACTTAGTTTATATTTTCAGAGCCTGGGAAAAGAAATTATATTTGATATATTTAACTATTCAAACTTCATATTTTTTTCATAGATTCTGATTTGTATGCTACTATTTTATATCTGGATGTTTGAACTGCTGGGAAAGTTTTGTGTTAGATATGCATATTTTATCTAAATATTTGAGAAAGGTATTTGTTTGTTGTATTAACAAATCTCAGTACCTTGTATTTAAACTAGAATGTGTATTGTCTCAGGACTAATCTAATAATAATTAAAACACCTTGTATCTAATATGAATATTTAATTATTTTACCTAGAAATAAAAGATTATTTGGAATGATCAATACACTTAAAATATTTAGCAGCAAATAGAGGAAATACAAAGGATAGATGAATTTTATTAAAAATCAGACTCTTTAAATAGCAATCCACTCAGTTTATTAAAATAGCATTTATTGCCTTTTTCTTCTTAGTAGCTAAACTGCATTAAGAAATAATCTATTTTCCGAGAGAGAAGAAAATTGTCAAATGAATATGCCTATTTCTTGAAAGAATGTTGTGAAGATATCAGACACTTAAATTTACATAGCCATTTAAGACAAAATCCTAGTAATGTGCCCCTCTTTCCTAAATACTGAGACTATCTTTATATGTCACCACACAGGAAAAAAAAATTATAGTGCATTTAAAAAGAAAATAACTGAGAAGAATTTGGTGGATGTAGTGGAAATGCATTATGATCAACACAGGATTTTGAAAAAAATACTCCAAGAAAATGGTAAGACTATTAATCATATATAGTGATTAGAACATAAATTGTACAGCAACAGTGATGAGGAATGTGCCAGCAAATAAGATTCTGTTGGTTTGCTCTTAATACAAAAAAGAAATTCAGTTAATTGAAAAGCAGCAAAGATCATCATCATTCTGCGACCTAAACCAGAAATCCACATCTGTCTGTCTGATGTACCTTGGTATAAGAATTCTGAAAACTAATATATTAAAAAGTTTAATGTAATAATAACTTTAATTTTATATAAAAAGTTTATAGCCAAACTTTGTGCAAAGTGCATAGAATTTTATGAAAGAAGGGTGAGATAGAAAGACCTGGAATGAAAAAGAAAAAAAAAAAAAAAAAAGAAAGAAAGAAAGACCTGGAATGGACAGGAAACTCCACAAGGAGACCAACAGAGCCAAAAAAAAAAATGGACCGAGGGGGCCCTGCAGAGACTGATACCCCAACCAAGGACCATGCATGGAGATTACCTAGAACCTTGGCACAGAAGTAGCCCATGGCAGCTCAGTCTCTAAGTGGGTTCCGTAGGAAGGGGAGCAGGGCCTGTCTCTGGCATGAATGAACTCAGTGGCAGACTTTCTGATCACCTCCCCCTGGGGAAGAAGAGGGTGTAGCCTTGCCAGGCCGCAGAGAAAAATAACACAACAAGTCCTGATGAGACCTGATAGGCTAGGGTCAAATAGAAGGGGAGGAGGACCTCCTCTCTCAGTGGGCTAGAGGAGGGACTTAGGGAGAAAACAGGGAGGGAGGCTGAGACTGGGAGGAAACAAGGGAGGAGGCTTCAGCCTGGATACAAAGTGAATAAATTGAAATGAGTAATAACCAAGAAAGTGAGTCATCTCACAAAGGAAGAGGATTCAGGCAGTCCTGATGGGACCTGATAGCCTAGGGTCAGACAGTAGGAGAGGAGGACCTCTCCTATCAGTGGACTAGAGGAGGGGCATAGGGAAGGAAGTGAGAGGGAAGGTGAGACCAGGAGGAGAGAAGGGATGGGGCTCCAACCAGAAAGAAAGAGAATAAAATAGTAAAATAATAATAATAATAATAATAATAATAATAATAATAATAATAATAATAATAA
>NW_026592666.1:1336781-1350661 GCF_907164565.1 Psammomys obesus
AATAATAATAATAATAATAATAATAATAATAATAATAATAATAATAAAGGAAAGTTATATTTTCAATAAGCCTGAACCAAGAAGAGATCGACAAGGTGATATGTCAGTTCCGGACTGAATAGCCCTTTGTAAATTGGTGAAGAAACAGCCAGGACCAAGGTACATTGTTTTGAGGCAGAGCAGTATAGAAAATTTGCTCAAAAGACTGTCTCTCCCAGCGTATTTTGTTTTCAGTTCCTGAAACTAAAAGATGAAAAGAAGTATTTTTCTTTATAAGTATACAGTTGAAGATACTGTCAAAAATCTCAGTTCAGTTCTTCATTAATATGTCAATTTTTGAAAAATTTTACTAAAATATGTTTTAGTATTATGGCAGGTCTTTATAATTTCCTTAATAATATTAGGTATACAGTTAAATACTTTTTCATGTATTTTAACAATATCCGTTTCTGAGCAAAGTAGAATAAATTTGAACTGATGAACGCAGAATTGTATTTATAAGGAAAAAATAACAACAGTGAAAAATAAAATAAAAAAACATGTCCATGTATTACATTTAATATTTTATTTACTACCTTTTTGTTGATTTTTTTCTTCGATGCACTTTCATTTATAATTCAGTATTCAACAACTCAATCAAATAACATATCTGTCCTGAAGTGATTTTGAATGGGTAAAACATTGGGGCATAAGAAATATTTTTTGCTCTGAGGACAGAGTAAGAATGTTTTGTATTACTTCAACAATATTTTACACCAAAAATTGCAATAAAAATATGCATTACTGTTCATATTCTGGTTAAATGACCATAAACACCTGCTTCTTGTTGGTAATGAAACATTGCTGAAGTAATATTCCCAAAATGCTGTTATTTGATTGTCATGACTGTTGCTGTAATCCAATTAATTGATCAGTTATGAAATATGAACTAGTGTAATAAAAGTCCATCCATTGAAGTAGTAACTACAAGAGAAAAGTATCTATTTTGACCATAAGCATATACTATCCTATATTTTTAACTACTGTCCAGAAAATTGAATTCACTAGACAAAAGTAAAATACACCTTATAGGAATTAGCATATCCTTTTATAAAGTGTGGTATTGTAAAACAATGAGAATCACTGTGTGGATATCACATACTATACTAGTATTTATTTTTACCATATGTTATTAGATTGATTATTGACCATACCTACATGTATAGATTTGTCCTCCCTATAACTTTTAGCTTCTCATCATAAACCATTTGCCTTTGCTGGTCTTCAGCCTTTACATCCACTATATGTCTACCGCCTTTTACCTTACCTTACCTTACCTTACCTTACCTTACCTTACCTTACCTTACCTTACCTTACCTTACCTTACCTTACCTTACCTTACCTTACCTTACCTTACCTTACCTTTGGCTTCAGCCTCCCAGGCCAGACAAAATAGTCTACACTTCTCCCACTAATACTGGCTTCTAAATTCCTACAAGAATAATCATATGCAGAGGCAGGAGGATCTCTGTGAATTGAAGGACAGCCAGGTGTGCAAGTTGAGTCCAGTATAGCCAAGGCTACACAGAGAAACCCTGTCCCAAATAAACAAACAAATATATATATTTGTTTATATATTTATAAACAAACATATATATATATATATATATATATGTACATATGTTCTTATGCCCTGAATTCTATTCAGGCCAAAGTTAGTAATGAATGATTCCACAGTCTTCCAAGAAAATAACCCAAGACATAAATATCCTTATAGTAAATTTCATTATAATAAAATCCACATTCTCGGTGTCACTTTCTCGGTGTCAGGTTTTTTTTAACTTTTATTAATTACACTTTATTCAATTTTTATCCCCCCATAAGCCCCTCCCTTCTCCCCTCCTGGTCCCACCCTCCCCCGCTTTCTGCATGCATGCCCCAACTCAAGTCCACTGATAGGGGAGGTCCTCCTCTCCTTCTTTCTGATCTTAGTCTATCAGTTCTCATCAGAAGTGGCTGCATTGTCAGGGTTCTAGGTTATCTCCATGAATAGTCCTTGGTTGGAGTACATCCAAAAGAGGTCATTTTCAGTTTTAATGTTACCATTACTTGATAAAACATTCTAACAACAACAACAACAAAAACAACTTAGAGGAGAGAGATTCATATGAGTTACCGTTCCAGGCTCCACACGATCATTGTAGAGGAGTGAGAAGTGGCAGAAGCTTGAGTTGTCTGGTGATATCACACCCACAGTCAAGGGCAGATAGAAATAAATTCACCTGTGTAGCTTGCGTACTCGCTTACCTTGCTTACGTACTGCTTGCTCTCAGGTTTCTTCTAATATATTTCAGTATACCTTGCCTGAGGCATGAGCACTATGACTTCCTACGTGAATTAACAGTCATGTTTAGAAGGCCTTAGTACAATAAGACATGCATATGATGAAGGCAGGTGTCATGAGCTTTCAAAGAAATGAGTTGGGTTTGATGTTATCCATGTGCAGTTCTGGTGAGTAATCTGATCAGAATTTACACATGGTCTAATAATTTGAGTGATGTTGAATTTAATAGTAATAAATTAATTTGTTTAGTGGATAAAATTTAAATGAGGATAGGACACAGGGTGAGGAATGGTTAATATTATTGTTCTTATCCAGGCTTAACTAAATATATATTATATATATATTATAAATATATATTTATATTAATATAATATTTATATATTATATAAATATAAATATATAAATATTTTTATATATTTAAATATTTATATATTTATATTTATATAAATATTATATTAATATATAAATATATTTATACAATATATAAATATATTTATATTAAATTTATATTCATATAATATTTCTATATAAATATATGGATTACTTGGTTTGTTGTTTTTTATTAGCTATTTTTGAATTATTTTTATTTTTATTACAGTTTATTCACTTTGTATCCACCCTGTACCTCCCTCCCTCCTCTCCCAATCCCACCCTCCCTCTTCCCCACTCCTGTCCCTCTCCCACTCCACTGATAAGGGAGGTCCTCCTTCCCCTCCCTCTAATCCTAGTCTATCAGGTCTCATCAGGATTGGAAAAAGTATAAATATGAAATTTTTTCCTTATGCTGTGAAAACTAGGAAGTGTTGTGGATATGTGTGTGTGTGTGTGTGTGTGTGTGTGTGTGTGTGATAGTTGTAGCTATTCATGGACATCAGAGGAACACGTTGAGTGTTTTCCTTTTTAACTCTGTATGTCATTCCTTTGAGATAGTCTCTCAGTGAACCTGAAATTCAATGTCTTCAAGCTAGGTTGGATGGCTAGCAAGTCATAAATACAGTGCTGAGATTATAGGAGTGCACAGCCATGTCTTGTAATTTTATATGATGCTGAGAATACAAATTCAGTTGCTTATAATTGATCATTAATCAGTCTTATCTATTGAGGCACCTCCTCAGGACAAGAGAAGGAAAATTAAACTTATAGAAAAGACAGGTGATGAAAATAGAAGCTGTGACTATTTGTTTTATTATTTACAATTTATTTACTTTGTATCTAATTGTAGCCCTCTTCTTCATCTCCTCTTGGTCTCACCCTCCCTCTTCTTCCTCTATCCCTCTTCCCTAGTCCACTGATAGGGGAAGTCTTCCTTCCCTACTGTCTGACCCTAGTCTATCAGGTCCCATCAGAACTGTCTGTATCTTCTTCTTCTGTCACTACTAAAGAGGTATTAGTATTATTAAAGAGAAAAATCCCTGCTCTTCTCAGAAAGATAAATATTTCTCTAAGAGCAATATCTCACCCAATGGGTGATTGATGCTATGAAAATAGAGAATTTAAGCTGAGAATGCTTCTAAAAGAGATTCATGTTTCAAACAACCACCCACAAAAGCATTTCCCAATGATCTATCTGAAGAATATGCCAAGGTTGACACAACACTCGCCCAAGGATATTAAGCTGTATTACAAGCTGGTAGCTTTATACCTATTTTTGCTGTTTTTACTAGCACGGTAGTTACAACAGTGGTGGGGTGATAGAGTTTTGTACTAAAGTTCAAGATGGCAGTTGAGGACAAATAATGTATGACAGTTGTTTTTCAAGGAGGCCTTTAAAGACAGTTTTATGAATCAGATAACACTAAACCTAAGTTCAAAACAGATTTCTGGGTGTTAGACGTTCCAGCAGTATGGGATGTCTACCAAAGTTCTAGGCATGAACTGGAGTGAGGACAGTGTGGAGGCAAGCAACAGAGGAGGAAAGATGGAACTGACCAAATCCTTCAGTAGTTCTACTTCACACTTCCTTAAGTAGTCCTAGATAATTGAAAGAGAGCTATAAAATTTAGTGTCTGCACTATTCTTTTTCAGTCTTACTTTGGTGTATTTATGTATATATGCATGTATATATTCTCCTACTGTCAATAAACAGTTCATTGGCTTATAGTTGAGGCAGGAAATAGAAGCAAAGATTTCCAGTAAAGAGAGCAAATGTTGGGGTAGAGAAAAGTGCAAGGGAATTTGCCTGAGATACTGAGGAGGACAGACAGTTGGAACCTGAGCAGAGGTAACCAGCCATGTGGCAGAACTTAGAATTGAATAAACAGGATATTCTTTTTGAGCAATTCATGGAACATGCCTACCTATATTGGCCCAGGTTTTTGTACTTATATTTAAGTTTCAGAGTGGGTATTTCTGGGAACAAGAATGAGGGTGAAAAACCCAGGTTATAGAAAGCCCTGTTTTACTATTTGGTTCAAGCATTCCAATTACTCCATTTGGGAATGATTTTTTTTTTTGTCTTAGTGTTTTATTGCTGCACAGAGATGCCTCAACTATGGCAACTTTTTTTTTAAAGGAAACCATTTAATTGAAGTTGGCTTATAGGTTCAGGCAGATATGGTGCTGAAGGGAGTTCTACATCTGACTCTTCAGGCAGCAGGAATTTGAGACACTGGGTTTTGCTTGAGCATTTGAAACTGCAAAGCCAACTATTAATAGTACACTTTCTCCAACAAGGCTACACATACTCCTTCTTACAAGGCCACAATTTTTAATAGTACCGCTCTTTATAACCCTATGGGGGACACATTCATTCAAATCATCACATATATGCCATTTTATATGTATTTCAAAAATATAACATGATCTTTGTGTGTGTCATGAAAGGAGGAAGACATAGGTTATGAGAAAAAAAAAATGGCCCCTGACAATTAATGATTACTCATCTTAGCTTTAAAGCTCTGTCGCATGTCCACTAGGACTCAATTGGGATAATGTATGCATTATGACTAAAAAATTGTGGTTGTGCATATTGTGCCACTGTTCATTGTTCTTTCAACACACTGAGTCCCTATCCACTATAACTGCATAAAGTCTTGCTGTCACCGACACAATTAACTTCCTTCAATTTGTTTTCAGATATTTCATAGGCTTATGTCACTTAATGGCAGACACTTTGACAATTTTATATAACAGAGCAGACTGCATTATGATCAATGCCTTGATAATTTGTACAAGAGAACTCATTTTTAATTAACTACATAAGAATATATTTTGAATAAGCTACTGTTACAAGAATATATGAAACCATAGAATATTAGTCTTGCTTTCTGGCTTGACTAATTCAAGAAAGCAAAGTGTTAAAGAATAAATCAATGACCCAGTTTTCTTAATATTCCTCATCCTCAAAAAGGCATTTATTGTTAGAGAGGGCATATTATTTTTACAGGTGTTTAAGATTAAACATTTAGAAATTACCTTATTGGACTGTCTACTTAATGTCAGTTTTAATGTCAGTATATCAATCCTAGAGAAAAGTATCGACCCCATTTAAAAAGTCTAATTTTGCACTGTATATATTTACATATAACTCACCCACCTTTTAATTATACAGACAAAACTATTTTTCTATTAGGTGTGTTATCTTAGAAATCTAATATGCTAAGATTAAAAATGTACCTAAAAGCAAAAGCAAAATCTAATTTCTCATATAATAAAAGTTTAAAGTTATTTGGGAAGTTTTCTAGTGCAGTTGTTAACCTAGATGCTACACAGTAATCCCTGCTACTCTATTTTAGAGTGAGTTCATTTCAGTTCTAAATGTTTGCTGCACTGACAGTGAAAATGACATGGGCATCATGTGCTAGCCTCCAACTACTCCTTACCACAGGCCTTATGTTTCGTTTCTTCTTCTTTTTATTTATTTATTTATTGACAGCCAAAAAGTCGGAGTTAATTAAGGAGGTTTGTATTTGTCTTTCAGGAAAATTTGGAAATGTCCTTTATTCCCAAGAGGAAGACCGAGAATCAGCCTAGTGGGCAAATGTGAGTGTTGACATATTTGATGACACATGTGTGATCATACCCCATTCTGAAGATGTCCATATCAGGGGGTTTTCATCTTAAATTTACAATAGCAGGGCTGTCTAGAAAGTTTTCATAAATATTAGACCAAAAGCCCTGCATCACATATATGAAAACTCTTAAAAACGGGCAGAGTGCAGGAAACCTTATGGAAGATGGATAGAGAAAGACCTGAGAGGACAGAAACTCCACAAGGAGAATAACAGCGCCAAAAACCTGGCCCAGGGGTCCTATAGGGACTGACACTCCATCCATGGACCTTACATGAAGAGGACCTAGACCTTTCTTCAGAGAAAACCCAAAGATGGTTCAGTTTCCAAGTGGGTTCCCTGTAAGGCATACATGGGCTGTCTCTGACATGAATTCAGTGACTGGTTCTTTGATCATTTCCCCTTGGGAGGTGCAGCCTTACCAGGCCACAGAGGAAGATGATGCAGCCACCCTTCATGAGACTTGATAGGCTATGATCAGACAGACATAGACAGAAAAGAGGTCCTCCCTATCAGGGGACTAAGAAAAGTGCATAGGGGGAAAAGAGGGAGGGTCGGTTGGACTGAGAGGAGACAACGGAGGTGGCTGAAGCAGGGATGCAAAGTGAATAAATTGTAATAAATAGATAGATAGATAGATAGATAGATAGATAGATAGATAGATAGATAGATAGATAGATACATACATACATACTTACATACATACATACATACATACATACATACATACATACATACATACATAGATGACTCATGATCTTCTATTATCTGCATATTTTTCTTGTGGTGAGATATTAAATGCAGTTGTCAATAATTTTCAAGGTTTGATTTTAATAGAGACCATATTTGCAAATCTCCCATTATATGAAAGAAATATCATTCAAGGAAAATATAAGTATTTCTGTGAAACAAAGTTCTTTTTAAGTATTAATACAAAGCATTTCTAAATATCTGATTTTTAAAAAATGGTTTTTGGAAGGTAATTAACATAAATCAAAACTCTTTCTCAAAAAAAATATGACCAAAAATGTTAAATTGACCTTAGAGACATTAACAAAAGAAAAAAATAACTTTAATAATTTTATTATTTTACATGGCAGTAGATGTTTCATAAAGTGTTGACGATTCAAAAAAGTGGTGAACACTGCCTGTACTGTATTAGGCTCAATACAGACTTACATTTGCTTAAAAGTAACATGAATATATAGGGAGTGTAAAGAAGATAGGAAATAATGCGAAAAGCTTATCTATAAAATATACCTTTTTCAAAGACGCATCATCATTGGAAAGCTTTTATATATCACAAAGAAAGCTTCATTAATTCATCTATCACATACTCAGAAAAAAAAAAAGAAAAGAGATAAGTTCTAGAATTACCTTTAGATCAAAATGTTCTTTTGCCAGAGGCATGCTTATGATGATTCCTTCTGAGGTCCTTCAGATTAGCACCGAGACAAATAAGACATTCAAAGATGGAAAAGTCCTACTTACTAAATTTCATATTTCAAATTTAATTTAACATTGAGAAATCCTATAAGCCTCAGACACAGTTACAGATGGAATCATGAAATCATATTATTGAGGAGAAATAATCAAATTAGACATGTATAATGAATACTAAAGTAAATGTTAGAAAGAAAATATGTTTAAAGATGAAGAGAAAGTTAGAGGTGGCTCAGGAATATTCAAAAAACACAGTTCATTTTATGGTGTGCATGTGTGTGTTCTTTACACTTTATTTTACACATTATTGCCTTGCATTTTTTAATCAAAGGGCAGTGCCTTTTGTTTTAACTTTCGAAAATATGTTTTAAGGTTGTGCCCAATATAACAGAGTTGTCGTATCACTGTCACTCATTAAATTTACATTTTATAAGTTCATTTTGATTTTACAGAATAGATGTTATAAAAATAAAATCCTTCAAATAGTGTTTTAATTGATGCATTCTACGGTAGCTGACAAATGCAATGTCTTATTTAGAAAAGTGGGCTTGGGGAGACCCGCAGTGCTAGTTCATTGGTGGTAATCCTGTGCTGCTTGAATGCAGAATCTAATTTGTGGTCACAAATGTTTGGGACGCTCTAAATTGCTTACAGTACTTCAGTAGGAACATGTGGTTACAGCCTGAGTAGTGGCATTTGTTTGGCAACTCACAAATGGTTTGCATTGTTTTAAACCATTTTGGCCACTCTCTTGTATCACTGATGTGTTTAGTCAATTTCAATAAGCAAAGTACATTGTAGAAAGAGCATTTTAAAGAGATCTACGTTTCTCAGTAAGTCCATCTGTCTCTAAAACATAGAAATCTTGGTCTAAAAATTTCTCACAGACGTTGTTGAAGTTTTTGATGAAGCAAAACATCTTTTACGTTTTAATAAGAATGATCTTTCCCAAAGTATTATGGCTTGTCTTATGGCTTGCAGCATAAAAATGCAAATATGAACTGTAAAATAAGCATAAATTAATGTTGTTAATAAAATTTTTAAATTCAGAATTCTTAATTCTTATCAAATATATAAACATTAGCATAAGATAGCCAGATATTTCATTTTTTGTAAGTAAATATGTGATTTTTTTGACATTTTATATTTACTTTAGGACACTATGTGTTCTCAAAATTTCAATGAGAACAAAAACATTTACTAAAGTTACTGACAATTGTTGCCATTTGAAATGCTTATCAGTACTACTATCATTTTAATTCCACTTAACATTTTTGTTTAACTGGTAATTCTTATAAACAATAGGAGAAAGAAATATGAAAAATCTTCTCATTTTTTACATTTAAAGATTTTAGGAGAGAAATGGCTTATTGGAAGTGGCATTTTTGTCAGCAACCTGAAAAAGAAATCAACGGCTGTGTAATAGGTTGCACATTATGTTCCATATAATAGGTACCAATGAAGTTGAATGGCCAATTTTTAGCTCACTTTTAAGTGTCAAATATGTATTATCTGAGCTTGAGAAGAGATTTCTCTTTAACATTTAGTCAAAACAGATTTGAGCTTTCTCTATGCTTCTAGAAGCTGTCAAGGTACTTCATTTAAATGATGAATAAAGTTATAAAAGGAAAACATACACTCTCCACAATCAGCGAATGTCAAATTTTAAGCAGTGTATTAACCCAAGTGCCCAGAGCGCATGGGAAAGAACATAACCCTGTCAAATTTTAGTACCATTTTAATGTCCATCTCAGACATGGAAATACAGGTAACTCAGTCATGAAAGAATGCAAGATTTAGTCTAACTAATATGGGGATGTATAAGAAAAATAGAATCTGGTGAGTTTATGTCTTTCATCATTCAACAGTGTGTAATATTTTAAATTTAAAAAAATTAAATCTGCTTGGGACATTATATTGAGTCTAATTTCTTAGTCTTCTCCTCAGAGTCTCATTAAATGACAAAAAAAATTCTAAAATGTAATAAAAATAGCATTTTGAATGAGTTTAGCTTTTTGTGTTATCTATAGCATCACATCTATCCATTTTTTTTCCTTCAGCTTCCATCTTTTTGCAGATATATTAGGAAAGTGACCCAGGTTCTAGGCCTCATATTAATTTGTGCTATGACCATGCAAAAATTAAATGTGATCAATGTTTTTCTGTGCTTTCCATCCTGCTCTTGCTCCTTATCTTTTCTTATTAAATTTATTCACTTTGTATTCTAGTTGTAGACCCCTCCCTCATCCCCTCCTGGTCCCACCCTGCCCCCCTCTTCCTCTCCTATCCTTCTTCCCTAGTCCTCCTCCACTACTGTCTAATCCTAGCCTATCAGGTCCCATCAGGACTGCCTGGATCCTCTTCCTCTGTGAGGTGGCTAGGTTGCCCCACCAGGGAGAAGTGATCAAGGGGCAGGCAACCATGTTCATGTCAGACACTGTCTCTTCTCCCCTTACTAGGGCACTCACACAGAGACTGAGCTGTCTGTGGGCTACATCTGAGCAGGAGGTCTAGGTCCACTCTATATGGTTGATGCATCAGTCTCTGTGGTTTCCCTGGGCTCTACCTTTTTTTGGCTTTGTTGGTCTTCTTATATGGTTCCTGACCCCTCTGGGTCCTTTTATATCCCCCTTCTTCCATAAGACTCCCTGCACTCTTTCCAGTGTTTATGTGCTATGACATCTAAGCTTTGGTATTGAGATCCACACTTTAACATACATCATCATATCCATAATCTCATAATCAGATGAGATTTCCTTCTAATTTGTTGATAACATTTTAAAGTCTACTCTGTCATAAAATCAAATAATCTTTCTTTAATTTATCCACACATAACTTACTGCTTCCTTTCCTCTGTCTTCCTGAATGTCATTATGTTCTTCTGTATGCCTCATTCATAATGTTTCTCTTTCTTTTTCATTTAATATTCACTTCAGGTTTTATATTAAGCATTATCATAAATCCTTTTGCAACTTACACTATGGAAATACTTCAATGAGTCCGATTTTTATACTAATCATTATTGTAGCTAGGCATACTCTCTCAGTTACATTTTTGGATTATGTTTTATTGATGGGTTGAAAGTCTTAGTGACTGAGCCTATATTTTTCATTATTATTATTACATTTATTAAAATTTATCTACTTTGTATCCCAGCTATAGCCCTCTCCATCATCTCCTCCTAATCTCATCCTCTGCCCCTCACCCCCACCATGTCCCTTCTCTAGTCCATTAATAAGGGAGGTCCTCCTTCCCTACTGTCTCACCTTAGCCTATCAGATCTGATCAGGACTGTCTTGACCCTCTTTGTCATAGTCTAGTAAGGCCACCTCTCCTGGGGGAGGTGATCAAAGGGCTGAGCCTCTATATTTTTTAATTCTTTTAATTGTCATGTTTTTTTTTCAGTGAACATAACTCATGTGTGTGTGTGTATGTGTGTTGTCCATTTGTGTGTGGAATATGGCTATATGGCATACTTAATATGAGACACAAATAGATGTACCCAAGTCTGGACATGAGCTTTTTCAATGAACTGACAAATGTTGTTACTCTTAAACATTACATAATATTTACATAATATTTAGATGGAGTCTATATTTTATCATATGTACATTACTAACCTACAGAAAGTAATTTAAAATGAATACATCTAGAGAAGCTTCTCCAAAAATTAACTCTCAGCAAATTTAGACCTCATTCCAATCGAAACATTTTTCATTAAAGATGACAACTGAGGCAAATTATATTATCATTTAGTAGTCACTTCCATCACTACCATTAATTTTGCTTAATGACATTAACCTTATACCTAATATCTAATAGTCAAATCAAATAACCACAATTCAATTTTCTTTTTTCCAAAATATGTACATTCCTTTTAACTGACTGTATTGTAATAATGTTTAACACTGTGCATTAATAGCTTGCATGCTGGGTACAACTTTCTGGTAGTTGTGACTGAGAAAAACATCCTTATCTGGACTTGTAAAAACTGTTTCTTCAATACCTCTGTTAAAAATAGAAAGAATGAACTCTTTTTTTTTTTTTTGTTTTTCACTTTATTTAATAAAAACAGTCTGTCTGCTATATTGAAAAGTAGTTAAAAAGCAGGCAATATCATATCTAAAGTCTACTTAGAGAAAATAATTGAACATTTTTTTCGTTTCATTGTCTTACTTTCATCGTGTTATTACAGGTTAATTTTTTTTTTATTTTATTTTTCTTTTTAGTTACATTTTGTTAACTCTGTGTCCCAGCTGTATTCCGCTCCCTCATTCCCTCCCCAACCCCACACTCCCTCCCTGGTCTCCTCCCTGCCCCTTTCCAAGTCCCCTGATAGGGGAGGACCTCCTCCCCTTTCATCTGACCCTGTTTTATCAGGTATCTTCAGGGCTGGCTGCAAAGTCCTCCTCTGTGGCCTAACAGACTGCTCCTCCCCTGGGGTGGGGGTCAAACAGCCTGCCCTTGAGATCCTATTAGAAATAGTCCGTGTTCCCCTTACTTTGGAAAACTACTTGGTTACTGAGCTACCACAGGCCACATCCGAGCAGAAGTTCTAGGTTATATCCATAGATGGTCCTTGGTTGAGTGTCAGTCTCAGAAAAGAACTCTTGAGAAGGACAGAATAATAGAGGATACCCAATAGTGCTACCTTACACTTATATTTTAGATCTAAAAATTCTGACAGCAGCCACAAATTTTCTCACCAGCATATATTACATATTCACCTCTGGAGATGCCACATTATTAAACCCCTTTAAAATAGCTACCATATGCCATGTTGAAATTTGCTAGGTTACTAGCCAGTTTTCTCATATGCCTTTCAAATTAAACAAAAAATACTCAAAATGAAAAAAGTACAATAAATGTCAAATGGTTTCAAAAACCATATATATCTCTAAGTATTCATAATTACATACAAAAACATATTAAAATATATGTTATATTAAGACACATATTAAAAATATATGTTTTTAATTGAATACAATTAGTGTAGGGTTTATATATATTACACATATGGATAAATAGAGGACATGAAATAAAGTAAATGGAATTGAATGTTTATGACATGAATTCAGTAAGAAAAATGTTTGATTTAAGTTTTTGGGTCTCCTTATCTTTAATTCTTTTAAGGTGAATGTTGAAAACTAACAGAAAGAAAGACTGTTTTCTCTATTAGATAATACATTTATGATTATGTGAAATAATATCATTAAGAACATCTAGTTACCAAGTTTTGGCAGTTTCTATGACTAATTTATAATTTTATTTAAATATGATGCTACATCTATTTTAACAATATAACTAAATATACCACGTTCTCATTGAACGAAGTAGATTCCAAGTATTAATGTGAATTTATGCCATAAACTGAGATATGGGAACCTTGAGTTAGATGCCAGGTTGGACCAGATATTGAATTTGAGGCTATCTTGGCTTCAAAGCAAGGCCTTGTTTAAATCAATGAATGAACAATATTTTAATGAATGTTAGTATTTATGGAAAATTTGGTTCATCCTGTATATCAAGTAACAAGAATTTTTCAGGCTTCTTGTACAAAGTCTATGTATATGGCAGTGCAAAAGCTGGTCACACTGCCTCCTTGAAGAGTTTTCTCCTGGCCCATGTAGACAATCCTCCCACTCTCCAGCCCCAGCTCCTGCTCTTCATTTTCCTTTCTTCTTGTCTCAGTGACCACAAGCCATGGTAGTTTGATGCTCAGAGCCTCACTATTATGAATGCTAATAATAAATGAAAAATAGTTTTGAATTAAAATATAATCATATCATTCATTTCCTCCTCCCTCACGCCCTTCTCAACCCCTTACAGATGCAAATTATGTCCTTTTCACTTTATTATTTATGCATATATATTTATATATGCATATATTATATATATATATACACGAGCCTGCTGGGTCCCCTAGTGTTGTTTGCATGTATTTTCTTTATAACTCACTCTAAAATATTAAATATTGAATAAGCAATTAGGGGGATCATCCCTAGGAAAGACTATTTTATCTCTTGCAACAGTTAATTGCCTGTTGCTTTTTTTCTTCCTTCCTTCCTTCCTTCCTTCCTACCTTCCTTCCTTCCTTCCTTCCT
>NW_026592666.1:1350671-1379407 GCF_907164565.1 Psammomys obesus
CTTCCTTCCTTCCTTCCTTCCTTCCTTCCTTCCTTCCTTCCTTCCTTTTTTTCTTTCTTTCCTTCCTTCTTTCTGTCTTTCTTCCTTTCCACATTTTTGGTTTCTTTCCAGCACATCATGTCTTCCCCTCTTTCTACTCACTCCTGTCAGCTCCAGCCTCACCACCACTAACATGCCTGCTCCAGAGTCACTCCTTCTCCATTTGCCTTCAAAAAACAGCCCACCTCCCAATGATATCCTCTGAACACAGCAAAGCAAGATATAAGACTTTCACAAACCTTCATAACAAGGTTGGACGAGGCACCCAGTAGAAAGAAAAGTGTCTTATGAGTAGACTGAAGAGTCAGACATATACCCAGTCCCACTTGTTTGAACTTCCACAAAACCACTAAGCTAACAACCATAAAGTATATGCAGAAGACCTTGCATAGACCCAGGCAGATTCTATAAGTGTCTTATCAGTCTCTGTGAACCCCTATGAACCTTATTGATTTCTATGGGTCATGTTCTTCTGGTGTCCTTGACCCATACAGCTTGTGCAAATTTTCCATTTCCTCTTCCACAAGGTTCTCCAACTTACAAGGGTAGGGAGCCCAGAGAGATTTTCAAATGTGGACTCTTTCCACATGTCTTAAAAATGAAAAATAAGAAAAAATAATTGCCAAATTGACTGGGCTTTCCTACCACTATTCCCAATTTTTTTTTCTCCATTTCATGGGACATTCTTTGTTTTGAGATTTTAAGCCTAGAAATACAACTTAATTCTAAAGATTTGGAGGAATGCCCAGAAATATGTGAACTACCTGATTGTGTGTGTATGATACATACACAATTTAGAAACAACTGTTCTATGGGAACATGGTCCTCTTGGAATCATATCACTGCCATAATATCCTTGATGTTTAATGGTGTGTTTTCTTAGGAGGAATATAGAGAAGTTTGAAAATGCATGCTAGATAACCCCTGCAATGTTTTAAGACAGGATTTACCAGTAATTCTGCTGAAGACACAGAATCCCAGAATATTTAGGAAAACATCCACAGTACATACTACATTGTGCACTTTCAGAGTTAAATGAGGACTTTTTTGGATATTTGAAATTGATTCAATGTCTAGTTTATGCCTTGAGAACTTGTAGAAGATCAGTTCTAAAGATTATAAACTAATGAATCTGGTACACAGAATCTGAAGACAGCATGATATTAAATTCTGACAAGGATATTTCTAGTTGATTGGGCAGACTCACAATGGTATTGGGATCAAAATGTTTACCAGGAAGAATTTTAAAACGGTTTTGTTAGAAATATTGGCAGGTTGAAAATTTGGCCAGGAAGAATTTTTATCAATAAAGAAACCAGCTTATGAATGGAAGCAAAGTGTTTTGAATCAAGAAAACATAATACCCGCTTTGATAATAAAACAGGGCACACCACCACTACGCCTCATTGCATGTTCAAAGATTTTTGGTTAAATGTCAGCACAGGGTAAACTACATAGAGATTCATCACCTGTGTTCAGCTATCATAATACAGAAACACTCCTGCACTCTTGATCTACATAGTCTTGTTTTTGTTTGAGTTCTCAAAAAAAAATGGTGTCATTAGAAATGCTAATTTTGGCTTTGAGCTACAGATGAAGCAGAGTGCTATCAGGAGGCCACTTCAGAGTATCAGTTTCATAGGATTCAATTGATAGAGGAGACCCATAGTGGGCTAACAGGAAGAGTGGCCAATTTCTCGCACAACTGTGTCACAGACAACTTTCTTGCTATAATTTTTTATCCTGTGCAGGCTGAGTCCTGTATGCTAACTATACTCAGGAGCTTGTCCCCTTAGCCTGTACTGCATGAAATCCATTCCTGAGCGAGGAGAACAGCAATGATTTATAGAGTTAAGAGTCGCGGGACAGCCTTGTGTTCTAGCAAGTGCAGTAAGAAGCAGCAGGATGGATCTGTTTCTCACTCCCGCCTGGCTTCAGCATGGGATCTGGCCACTTTCATCTCATTGCTCTGCAGTCTGTGATTCCACCTGTGGTACTTTAGGCTTCCAGAGACTGGCCAAGCTACAACCCACTCGAGGCCTCAGTCAACATTAAATCTAGCACATTCTGTTTGTAGCTGGCACTGGGTCTGACTTGGCTTGCCATCAGTGCATTGAGATTCTAACTCAGTTAGCAGAGCCTCTCAGTCACAGCATAGTGTATAGGGTCCTGGAGAAGGCAGCAGGATGTTCATGTCTCAGTATCTGTGTTCTGTATTCATGATTGCATTGCAGGATATGATAACAGCAGATGGAGTGCAGATGATGGAGTCCCATCCCACGGACATTTAGCCCAGGCTGAGCTTACTGCAGGCATGCAGCCCATCCAGGCCTTCAGTCCACACAGCAAGGCTGAGTACAAGCCTGCCTATTAGTTGGAAGTCGTGCTTTGAATTTTCTGTCAGGGGCAAGGGATTTGATCCTCCTGAGGTAGCATCCCTTGAGACGTTCCTCCCCCAGCTGTGAGCACAGCAGACTTTAGAACCACCAGCACCACCTCACCCTGGTGTCTCTCTGAGCTGCAATCTTCTCCAGGGCCTGATGTCGTCCTCTGTCACAGGGAAGGCTGGGCTTTGGTAACCCTTGCATGGGAGAAAAGACGTTCTGGAAACTTGGGGAGAGTGAGGGTAGAGATTTGTGTTTCATTAAAGACTGCAGGGCTGCCAGGCTGAATATGTGACACATGTCCCTAGGGTTGGTCGCATGGACCTGACTGTATTGTCTGTATCTTCACCTGCTCTACTCAGGACTGTCATTTAATTCCACAATCCTCTGAGGCCACTGTGGCCCTCTGACTTCTGGGTTTGGATATGGCCTCACATAGAGGAGACCATGGGGCCTATCCCATTCATCCAGGTCTGCCTTCTCTTGCAATCACATATCAGAGTCTCGGAAGCATGGAGCTGCACATCCAGCAAAAGCATGGTACACTCGGAAGGCCTGACCAGCTCATGTCATTACAGCATTTTGTCATTAGACCTCACAGTAGCTCTTTCTGGAGGCTGTAGCCAAAGGCCTGGTGTGGTGTTCCTGTGTGCTGTGAGTGATGTGCTGACCCCTGGGACAGAGTTGGCTTCTGTCTGGGCTCGTGGTGAAGGTCTACCATGTGTTCCTTTCAGCTTCCATTATAAGAAGAATAGGTGACAGGAATTCTCCAGCCTCTTGTTTCAGCTGTGCAGACACCCCTCTGGAGCAGCACAGAGGCTCCTAGACATGCTTCTTCAAGCCACCTCCTTCTAAACGATGGTTGCCAAAATGTATCGTTGTTGCCTTTGATCCAGTGCAGGACCTGTGCTGTGGGCCAGGTCTCCTGCATCTCCAGTACTTCCCTGTCCAGCTAGGGAAGACTATAGGCAGAGGCCTGGGTATAGAATATCCTGACCTTGACTCCACTT
Source organism: Psammomys obesus (assembly GCF_907164565.1). Classification (NCBI taxonomy): domain Eukaryota; kingdom Metazoa; phylum Chordata; class Mammalia; order Rodentia; family Muridae; genus Psammomys; species Psammomys obesus. Next base: position 1,354,105 of record NW_026592666.1, read on the forward strand.
GTAGCTGACAGGGTCCAAACTGATTGATTCCTTACATACCTCCCTCAGAACACAAGTTCAGGGGCTCCATTTTGTCTACTTAAGATGCCAGGGGCACAAGACATTGAAAGGCAGCTGCTCTGAACATCTTAGTAGAGTTTGCTTGAGGACCATCACTCCTCCTGCACATCTGAAACTTTGCTCCTTTTGAGCAGAGGGCCTGCTTTATTTTCTGCTGCCATCCCTGTGCCAGGTGGCTGGGATGTTCTTTGGGATCTCCACATTTTGGAGCTGAGCATTTAGAAATGCAATGAGAAAGCCAGGTGGTGGTCTTGTTCACGTTTAATTTCAGCACCTGGGAGGCAGAGGCAGAGGCAAGTGGATCTCTGTTTTTTTATGCCAGCCTGGTCTACAGCATGAGTTCTGCGACTGCCAGGGCTACACAGAAAAACTCTGTCTTTAGACCACCCCTTTCCAAAGAGAGACATGCCGTGAGTAGTTAAAGGCCATCTACCCGAGTACCTTATCTCTAACAGTGGGCTACATAATGTAAGTTAGACCTCAGCTAGTGACAGTTAGGGCTTGCCCATCCCTCAAAGTTCTGACCACCAACCCCCTTTCTCAAAGGGGGCAGGACTCTCAGCCTCCCTTTCTTCTCCATTCTTTGCCACCTAAGTATCCACTCCCCCTGATGAGGGCCAACATACAAAGTACACTTCTGTGCTAGGTTACTTTGTATTGATGTGACAGCCGTGATGACCAAAGCAACTTAGGAAAGAAAAGGTTTATCTGGTTCACACATCCTGATCATTAACCATCACTGAAAGAAAGTTAAGGCAGGAACTCAAGCAAGGCAGGGTCCTGGTGGCAGGAAGCAATAGCTAGCCTACAGAAAAGTGCTGTTGACTGGCTTGCTGAGCTGGCCTTCCAGCTGAGAGAATGTGTATATTATATAAGAAGACAATACGCAGACATGGAACATTAAAATAATTCTAAGGGAAAATGATTCTAAATTTAGAATGAATGTGTCAGAGGATATATTAGTGTCAGAGCTGAGAAATAGACATGCCAAGATTGAGATGAATGCATGTATTGATCAAATGTGTCTTTCTTATAGATGTATTGTCATCCGGCAAAGTGTGAGCAGAAATCTTTATTTATAATAGTTATTCACCTCAACAAAAAATCTATACATTCCTACATAAGGGAAGCTAGTAAAATTCTAACTGATACTCAAAAAGATAGTCTGTATTTGTGTGAAGTACTTATATGTGTATGGACTGAAAATAGGCTAAGATGCAAAAGAAAGGGCATTAGAATCACGGCACATTGAACCATATTCACAAAGACAATGAATATTTTAACCTTAGTTATTGAATTTATGGACATTTTAATGCCTTCATGAAGATCAAGAATTCTACTTGAACTCATTTAAAATAACTTTCAACTGACTTTCTTTCATACCAATAACTTCATCCTAGCCATAAAATTTTATTGTCAATCATTCCTAGTTTTTATTTTTACCCTTTAAAAATAGTTACATAAAACAGGAATGACCTTTATCTTTATGTACCAGTGCACTCCTTAAGTTTACATCCTAAAATTTATCATAAGTTTGAAAAAATCCATTATGGTTATTCAAATATCTAATTTTATATCACCAAGATACTAAAAATTTCAACAGGAAATTGAAGGAAGCAAAATTTATTATAAATATTAAACTGAGTAAAATATGAAATTTTGGGTGAATAGAACATGTCCAGATTCAGACTGATGAAGTCCTTACATTAACAGCTCTGAAAAACAGCATAGCAAATAACACAGACAAGATCAAGTCTTCTCTCCACACTAAAATTCAAGCTCCCTATTTTTGCATGTAGATTTCTGTCATGTGACCTAACTCCTAAGAGCTATTTTTATTTGAAATATTGCAATATAACACACACGACTTCAGAAAAAGCATTTAGAGTAAAAGAAATTGTTGTATGGTTGAGCATCGTCGATTATATGCCCAGGAGTGTTAAAGCTGGATCTTGAGGTAGAACTATTCCGCATTTTCTGAGGAAGCACCAGAGTGATTTTCAAATTAATTGTACAAGTTTACATTCCCACCAGCAATGGGGGAGGGTTCCCCTTTCTCCACAACTTCTCTAGTATGAATCCTCCCTTGAGTTTTTGATCTTAGCCATTTTGATGGGTGTAATGTGGAATCTCAGGGTTCTTTTGATTTGTATTTGCAGGGTGATTAAGGATGTCAAACATTTCTTTAAATGTTTCTCTGCTATTCGATATGACTCTGCTGAAAATTTTCTGCTTAGCTCTGCACCACATTTTTTAATTGGATTACTTGGTTTGTTGGTGTTTAACTTCTTCAGTTCTTTATTTATTCTGGATATTAGCCTTCAGATGTAGGATTGGTGAAGATCTTTTCCCAGTCTGTAGGCTGTCCTTTTGTTCTGTTGACAGTGCCCATTGCCAGTACTATCCCATTTTTATTACTGTTGCTCTATTGTACAGCAATAGAACAGGAATAGAGATACCTCCAGAAGATCTTACTATAAGGGATTTTTTGTAGCCATTCTGGATTTTTTGTTTTTTCATATGAAATGTGGAATTGTTCTTTCAAGGTCTATAAAGAATTGTGTTGGAATTTTGATAGGAATTTCATTGAATCTGTAGATTGCTTTTGGTAGGATTGCCATTTTCACTATGTTATTTCTCCTGGTCCACGAGCATGGGAGATCTTTCCATCTTCTGATTTCTTTTTCAATTTCTTTCTTCAGAGACATTTTAATTGGACTATTTGATTTGTTTGTATTTAGTTTTTTAAGTTCTTTGTATATTTTAGATATCTTTCTGATGTGGGGTTGGTAAAGATCTGTCAGCTGCCATTTTGTTCTATTGAGTATTGACAGTGTCCTTTGACTTACAGAAGCTTCTCAGTTTCAAGAGATCCCATTTATATTTTTACATTATTATTATTATTACTATTATTATTTACAGTATATTTGCTTTGTATACCAGTTCTAGCTCCTTCCTTCATCTACTCCTTGTCCTACCTTCCCTCCCTCTTTCTCCCTTTCTCCTTCTTCCCTAATCCACTGATAGGGTAGTCCTCCTTCCTTACTGTCTGACCCTAGCCTATTTGGTTCCATTAGGACTGCCTGGTTCCTCTTCCTCTGTGGGCTGTCTAGGTCACCCCACCAGCTAGCAGTGATTAAGGTTGTAGGCAACCAAGTTCATGTCAGAAACTGTCTCTTCTCCCTTACTATCGAATCCACATGGAGACTGAGCTGTCTGTGTGCTACATCTGAAGAGGAGATCTAGTTCCTCTCTATGCATGGTCTTTGGTTGATGCATCAGTCTCTGCAGTCTACCATGCTTTTTTTTTTTTTTTTTTTTTTTTTTTGGCTTTGTTGGTCTTCTTGTGTGGCTCCTGTCTGCTCCTGGTCCTTTAATATCCCCTTTCTTCTATAAGACTCCCTACGCTCCTGGCTGAGATTCTTTGCATCTGCTTTGATCCCTTTCTGGGTGGAGTCTTTTAGAGAACATCTGTGGTAGGCTCCCATCCTGTACCCTTCTCTTCTATAGCTTCCAGTGTCTATCCAGTTTTCCCTTCAGAATAAGAATTAAGCATTTTCCCTATGGTTCTTCTTATTGTTTAGTGTGGAACCATCCAATAGAGCATAGGAATTCTATCAGTCATCTCAAATTTCAAAAAGAATAATCTTTATTTCCCAGTACCAGCTCTTCAGTAAAGGATGAAGCAAAGAGAGCAAGTGAAGTATCTAGGATGGAAATTCAAATGAGTTGATCTTGTTGAGGACTTGAACAAGTAACTCCATTTTATTTAAGTTAGTTACTGTGAAGAGCCTATTATTAAAACACCACATACTTTGGTTATGGGATGTACATAAACCAATTCTACTAGACTTCAAGACTTCCTACATTTCACAGTGTCAGAATTGCTATGTAGGCTGTTGGATGAGAAAAGAAACCATTGTTCTTACCCACAGCTGAACCCTCCATGCTACAGTGCCTACCTACAAGACTTAAAACGGTAATAGTAGCAACACTGATTTAAGATAAATAAATGCTTTTTGATCAGATTTAAGGCTTCCTCTAGAAGAGGTAATTTTCTGTCTGGTATTAATATCTTGTTCTAAATCTTTTGGCTGGCAATTTTATAAACCCTAGAGTAGAACCTGATATTGTTGTTTTGCTAAAATATCATGTGTCATATTCCTTGTGCATATTTATGTTTATACCAAAAGGGCTGGGCTGTTTTCATTCCTTTTTAGAAAAATTTTGCAGTAGGAAGCACTGGAAGATTCCTAATTTGTCAAAGTACTGAAAATCCGAGACTCGATTTAGCTGTAAGTACAACATCTTTCTCAAAATCCCTATCCCATAGCCAAGAATCAGGGAATATTGTGAGACATAATGCAAGAACCACATAATGGAAGGAATATTGAGAAATGCCTCAGTTAGTTTTAAATTATGTAAAATATTCATCTTATTTCTATATTTATATTGTATTTTAACCAATCTCCAAGTAAACTTCTAAGGCCAAAATTGAAAAATCCGTATGTGTGCATAATTTATTGTTTCTGTTTGAGATCATATTCAAACTTTAAATTATATAAACCAATTGCTGCCAATTTCTCTTAATTTGTTAAATGGACATGAATATTAACCCTACATAGTTTGAAGGCAATTTCCACATACTTCAGCCTAACCAAAGTTAAGAAAATTAATATCTGAGGTTTGGAGTGTATTCTATTAGCTACTTCTTAGATCTGACATAGACACAATAGTAATAGCACCAAAATAATTTAAAAGGTGGTCTCTTTATTAAACTGGCAGTCATTTAGCTTGACCTTCATTATTCTTATAACAAATGTCTTAAAATTTGCATTTCAAAACCTAAATTTGACTTTTAAATGTCTAGAACAAAGACTATTTGACATTCCTAGTATTGTACTCTAGGTTAAAAATTAAAATCATACAACTAATGTTTATACTTTGGGAAAAATATTAGTCACTGTATTCACTAAATCATATTTGACAACTGGAAGGTACAACACTTGCCTTTCATGTATAAGCCTGTGAGCTATAATGTAGAGATGCATTAAAATTGTTATTTAATAATAATATTGTAAAAATTAATTTTGATAACTTACTTTAGTGAGTTTCTATGGAGTAATTTACAATAAGATGAATCATGTATATGCTATATGCTATTAAATATTATAGAAATTTATGTTTAAATTTTATTTACTAAATATCAAATAAAATATTAAAGAAAATTACACATATAAAATATTATCAGTTTATATTTCACATTATAATACAATTACATTATTTATTTCTTCAATACCTTCCTTCCAAATCACCCTATATATCTTTAGTTGCTCTCTTTTAAATTCATGGCTTCTTTTATATTAATTGGATATATTTACATATATATATGCATATTAGAAAATATTACATATGTATATGCATGTTAAAAGAATAACCTGTTCAGTTTATATAATGTTGCTTTCATATATGTTTTCAGGGCCCACCATTTGGTACTGTATAAGCAATGTGAGCTCTTCCCTTGGGAAGAGTATCACTCCTACTCTCAGTATTATGTACATGGCTGTAGATTTTTGTGTACAGTTGAGGTTTTTCTTCATTCACTTTGGCACGCCTATTATTGTTATAATTGTTAGCTCATGTGTAGGCAGTCTTGTTGGAGAGATTTGTAACTGTAGCTTCTGACAGTAAAACTTCCTGATCTTCTACCTTCTTCTTTCTCTTCATTCTTAGGCATGGGTATTGCTTCATAGAAATAACTACTGGCCTCCAAAATTCTGTGTTTTTATTAGCTGTGTTTTTCTGTAATGGCCTCCATCTGTGGAAAAGAAAATTTTCCTTGAAGAAGGGTGAAGAACACACTTACGTGAGGATACGAGAACAAATATTTAGGCTGCATTTGTTCTGGTTAAGATTTATAGTATGTGTGAGTAGAGTATTCATCAACATTGCAGTGTGCAACAACACATTTTTGTTTTACATTTGTTTTTATTGCACTTTTTTCCTCCCAGGGATATCAAACAAACATTGCACGACAAGTTATAAGACAAGGCAAATTCTTTCATAGTAAGGCTGAATGGGGTACCCTAGTAGCAGGAAAAGGGTCCCAAAAGCAGGCAAAACGGTCAGTGACAGACCTTGCACTGTTTGGAGTCCCAAAAGAAGACCTAGCTACACAGCCATAACACATGTGCAGAGATCCTAAGTTCCATCCATGCAGTCTCCCTGATGGTAGGTTCAGTATCTGAAAACACAAACAAGTTAATAGTAAGGAAACAATGTACTATCTTGGTGTGTTTATGGATTATGCAGAAGAAAATGAGAAAAATAACACCAGAAACATAATAATGGATAGAGTCCTCTTCAGTCCTCTTCAGGCCGGGTTTACATGTGTTGTAATATTTGAAAATCTAAAACTGTGGAAAATGCCTGTGTATTTAAGTCTCATGTATGTAAAATAGTGATTATACTAGCTGTGGTACTATGTGTGAGTAGGCAAGATTGTGTCAGTCTCAACGCCATTAACATCCTGAAAGAGCAAACCAAGTGCAAATTGGTCCCTCTTAAGATGAATGATACTGGTACAACCAAGCTAACAGAAAGGAAAAAAAAAAATCACACAAGAATGAATAGTTATTCTACGTCTCCTACCTAAATTTCTTCTACTATGGAAGAATCATGGATGACTATAAGATATAGTCTTTGTAAAACATTCGTTTTTAAATTAATTTATTATTATTTTTATATTAATTAAAGTTTTTTACTATGTATCCTTCCTCCCCCATCAGTGTAAAACATTCTTAAACAAGGCTGTGTTCTTTTCTAGCTTTATAAAAAAAAGAAGAAAAAAGCTGTACCTGATAGGCTAGGTTCAGATGGAAGAGAAGAGGTCCTCCCCTATCAGTGGACTTGGAGAGGGGCATAAGAGGAGATGAGGGAGAGAGGGCAGGATTGGGAATGAGGGAGGGGGCTACTGCTGGTATTCAAAGTGAATAAATGTTAATTAATATAAAAATTTAAAAATTAATTGTGAAAAAGCTATACCTATTTTGTAATGTTTTCAAGGTTCAGACTTGTGTACATGAAAAAATGTTATACAAATGACTGATTCAAATACACACAACAGAGTAAAAAAACAATAATATTCCTTGAAAGAACAAATCACATGTAATACTGAAAGCACATGTATTTTTTACTATAGACAGCATATGAACTGGCATATGCTTCATTTTTTTTCTGGATAGGAACAGGTTTTTTATACATGCACATATTAATAAAGGCACTAAAATAAATAAATGCTGCTATTTTATCTTTTACTCTTCAACTGAAGTTAATGATGGATAAATTTATATTCTTGAGAGATAAATATATTTTTCAGAGAAGACAAGCCAAATAGGGATTACATTTCCATTAGAAAGTTTTAATAATCTTGTCTTTTTCAGAATTTTTTTTATTAATTGCATTTTATTCACTTTGTATCCCAGCTGTAGGCCCCATCTATTTACACTTTTTACAGGTAAATATCTAATTAGACCAACACCATTTGTTGAAGATGCTATTTTTTTTTTTTTGCTCCTTTGTCAAAAATTAAGTTTCTGTAGGTGTGTAGGTTTATTTCTGGATCTTCTATTCAATTTCATTGATTCACCAGTCTGTTTCTATGCCAGTACCTTGTAGTCTTTATTACTGTTGCTCTATAGTACAGTTTGAGATTAGGGATGGAGATACTTCCAGAAGATCTTTTATTGTACAGGATTACAATTCTGGGTTTTAGCTATTCTGGGTTTTTTGTTTTTCCATATGATGTTGAGAATTTTTCTTTGAAGCAAAGAAATCTGTTGGAATTTTGATGGGAACTGCATTGAATCTGTAGAATGCTTTTGATAGGATGGCTGTCTTTACTATGTTACTCCTACCGATCCATGAACATATTTATATATTCTGGTATCTTCAATTTCTTTCTGCATAAACTGGAAAGTTTTTTTTTCCATACAGGTCTTTCACATGCTTGGTTAGAGTTATACAAAGATACTTTATGCTTTTTGTGGCTATTGTGAATGGTCTTGTTTCTCTAATTTCTTTCTTTGTCTTTTGCATACAGGATGACTACTGATTTTTTGCTGAAGGTGTTTATCAGCTGTAGAAGTTCCTTGTAAACCAACTGAAAGAAAAAAACCACATGATCATCTCCTTATATACCAAGACATAGTAAAGGCAACATACAGCAAGCCTTTAGCCAGCATAAAACTAAATGGAGAGAAACTTACATAAATTCCACGGAAATCAAAGACAAGTGAAGGCTGCCCACTTTCTCTTTATCTCTTGAACATATTACTTGAAGTCCTAGCTAGAGCAATAAGACAACTAAAGGATATCAAGGGGATATAACTTACAAAGGAAAAAGTCAAAGTATCACTGTTCATAGATGATATGATAGTATACAGGTGACTCTTCTTAAATGTCAGCATATAAATTGTCTCACACTCTGAATAAAGTTTGGTATTTCATGAGACCTTAATCCACCTCAGTTTTAGGCCCTGATCTATGAAGATCACACTGCAAGTTGCTAACTAGATTGGTAAAGAAACCAATCAATAAATTGTATTGTCATTATAAATAATGTTGCTGAGCCAGTTTGTCTATCATATAATCGTCAGTCTTCAGTAACGACGAAAATTTAAATGGAGAGGTAAATGTTTCAGTCACTCTGTCAAATTTAAAGTTTAGAAATCTTTAAATTTAAAGAAAGACAATTCTATGAATATTAACTATTCTAACCTAAGACCACCACCTATAATTTCATTTCTCCAAGCACAATATGAATCCATGTCCTTGTTCATGAAAATGTGACCTTTAGGAATGCTTTATACTTTCCTATCTTATTCTTCAGTTTCCCAAAAATTCTGTGCATGACGCGCCCCAGTAGATACTTCTGAAAAAAGTTATGGGTCCCTTTAATGTTTTTATTAACCCAGTGTCACTATAGGAAATTCATTTTTGTAAATATTATAGATTTAATTTGTAAAAATTCAATCATTTCTCTGAGTTTATATAATGTAATATACCTAAATATGAAAATATATTATGCAGCTGCTTTATTTATGATGTTTTTATTCAACAATGATACAATCCCTTGTTCAATTCTGTTTTATGGCTTGCTAGGAGTAACTGTGTGCATAGCCAACTACGGTTGAAATATTTGATTTTCCCAAATTTCTATATTGATATCTTATCACCCAAGGCAAAAGCTGTAAGAAGTTGAGAGTTGAGGGAAGTTATGAGTTCTTAAAAACAAATTTCTTATCATTGCTCTTCATGGTTTTGTGAATGATAGTATATAAGGATAAATAGCCTCTTTTCTCTTATGAAAGCAGAAGAAGGTCATGTACCAATTATGAATTCCACTAAAGCCAGATTTAAGACTTTGCAGTTTTAGGAAAGTTTAAGAAATATCTAAAGTTCTTAAACCAATGATGTTATCATACTTTGTTAGATATACATGAACAAGATAATCTATATTTTAGTCCTAATATAAAGTTTTCCCTCAGAGTGAATTTTATTTGATTATTTCTGAATTATTTCACAAAACCACTATCAATTTTGTTTATATTCTGTGGTCTGGTTTCTTTTTCCTATTGATTAGGGTAATCATGACTCTATCAATATGATCAATGTCTTTCTTCTACTTTATTCTGATGTAGAAATCAAAAGACACCAGGTATGTGCTGTCAACTACTTTATAGTGAGATAATAAACTAAAATTTTAAAGTCTGTTTGATTAATTATGTTCAATAAATTCTTGAATAAAACATTATCATTTTATACATATTTATCAAAGTTTATTTCATTGCCTAGACTTCTGTGTTGATAGTAAACAAAAGTTAATTCAACATGGAAAGCTATCCAGTATGACTAATATAACTGTCTTGTTTAAAGGGCTTTCTGAATTGATGATGGAGGTCTTTTAACTTGTACTGAATTTGTAAATTTATACACAGCTGCACCTTCTTCTACCTACAATTCAGATAAAGTATATTTGTCTATAAATACTAGACATTGACCAAACTGTTGACAGCTTTATTGTTGGCTTAACATCTTAGTCTCACCAGAAAAAAAAAAAATCTATGCATATTTAGGTCATCCTTCATGCAGTAAAGTCAGTATCCTTCCAAACTGCAGATACATTTGTTAAATTCGCATGAGGAAGAATAAATTTTACCCTTGTGGCCTACCTCCACAAGTGTCCTTTCCATAGCCCTACAAGAAACATTGTATTTTATACTGAACACAGTGTGAACGATTAATGGATTTTGTGATTTTATTGTTATTGATATCGTGTTTATTCCCTTGGAAACATCACAACAGAGCTTAATTTTCTTTTATTCCTAGAATTATATTTTTAATTGTAATCATAATATTACCATCTGGATTTTTAAATGTCAATGTTACAGCTTTAAATTACTTCCTTTTATGGATTTTTTTTAAATATACAACTCTATGTTGTATATTCTGAAACTTTCTCTACAAGCTTGTTTTTGAGTATTCAAGACATACTTATATTTAATACTTTTTGAAAAAAGCACATTCATCAGTGATCAAACACAAAACTTGAACAAATAGTAAATAATCATCTTCAATGTGCTCTTTATTATTTTAGATGAGGAATGCCTTTAGCACTTATTTTAAGTCACTGATTGCACAGTTAAGTAAAATGATAGGGTAAGAGAACTTTTTGTGAAGATGAGATTAAGCAGAAATTGAAGGAAATATCTTTCATCTTTCATAATAAGTCAGAGAATCACCATTATAAATGTGATGTTTAATTGAAGAAGAAAAAGAATTTACACTAGCAAAGTGGTTGTATCGAGCAGAATTTTTTTTTCCTGAGACAACTGTGAAGGAAGGTCCTGAGCTCTGGGAAAGGGCCACCAGTGTAGCAGAGTGAGCAGTAAGAGTATGTCGTGAGTATCGCCTAGTAGTTTCCTTTTAGATTGAGACAGTCTGTCCTGCAGGGAAGCTCCAAAAGACAGGAAATACACAATTCAAAATAGCAGGAGGAAGTCCATTAAACTGACTGGATTTACTAAGCTCTATCTGCTTCCCAACATGTGTAAGCAATAAAGACTGCTAAGGCTCAATTTTAAAGGAATCTCATATATAAAAACTTCAACTACTCCTTTGATGTATTCCTCATATAATATACATACATATACATATGCGGCACTCAAAGGAGTCATATGTATATGTGTGTGTGTACACATATATTTCACACACGTGTGTGCATGTGTGTATATATGTGTGTGTGTAAATAAGCATATTTAGATTACATATATGTTATATTTATTATATATAATTTAACTACTCCTTTGAGATTGAGCCTTAGCAGTCTTAATTGCTCATACACTTTGGGAAGGGAGAGAACCTAGTGAATATATATATAAGGGATAGTGAGGTTAGAGTTATACAAGGAGATATATATATATATATACATACATATATATATATATATATATATATATAGAGAGAGAGAGAGAGAGAGAGAGAGAGACTAAGGGATAGTGAGGAAATAGATGTGGTTCATTCCAACTTGAAATAATTGAGTTATATAATAAGTAACAAAACTCTATGTTGGGTGCATTTGTGAAATTCTTCTACGAATAGATATATACAGTTACAGACAGACTTTTTATGAAAGGGTTTATATCAGTTACATTTAGAAAGAAATTTCAGAGAAAAGATGAAAAATCTAAAGAGCATAAATAAACATAAAATAATAAAATGTACTGTGAAGTTTTCAGTAAGACTGAATTAAAATCCAAATTGTATATAAGCTCTGTCTTTAATTCTTCCAGACTCTTGTCAATTATAAAATAATAAAATCTTCATGGTCATGTTTTATTCTCTGTGATATTTCTATTTTTACCCATTTTCAAAACATAAATTAGCTATAAGCCACTTCATTATATTGTCAATATTGAAATTCACATCACTAAATAGTTTACAGTTCTAAGTTTCTTGAAATATTTAAGTCCATTCTAGTCTAAGAAAATTTTATGTTTTAATCCAATAATGAGTTATCCAGGAAGTCAGTAGCTATGAAATTTGGCCAATTCATACAATATGCTATCTTTACTTCATTGTCCATACAAAAAGACAAACTGCCCATTCCTCTGACCAGATCAAAAGGAAGTGGACTCCACATTCTTTTTTTTTATTCTTTGTTAATTACACTTTATTCACTTTGTATTCCCCATGTGGTTCCCTCCCTCCTCCTGTTCCAATCCCTCCCTTCCTCCACCCTCTGCATGCATGCCCCTCCCCAAGTCTACTGATAGGGGAGGACTTCTTTTCCTTCCTTCTGATCCTAGTCAATTAGGTCTCATCAGGAGTGGCTGCATTGTCTTCTTCTGTGGCCTGGTAATGCTGCTCCCCCCTCAGGGGAGGTAACTAAAGAGCAGGCCAATCAGTTCATGTCAGAGATAGTCCCTGTTCCTATTATAATGGAACCCACTTGGATACTCAACTGCCATGTGCTACATCTGTTCGGGGGTCTTAGGTTATCTCTGCATAGTACTGGCATAGAAACAGAATAGTGGATCAATGGAATAGAATCTAAGACCCAGAAATAAACCCATACACATATGGAAAATTAATTTTTGACAAAGGAGCCAAAACCATACAATGGAAAAAAGACAGCATTTTCAACAAGTGATGCTGGTCTAAATGGATGTCTACATGAAGAAAAATGCAAATAGATCCATATTCATCACCCTGCACAAACCTAAAGTCCAAGCAGATTAAAGACCTCAACATAAAACCAGACACACTAAACCTGTTAGAAGAAAACAGGGGGAAGAGCCTTGACTCATTGACACAGGAGACAACTTCCAGAACAGAACACCAACAGCACAGGCTCTAAGAGCAACAAGCCATAAATGGGACCTCATGAAACTGAAAAGATTCTTTAAAGTATAGGACTTTAAAGTATAGAACTGTCATCAGAACAAAACGATAACCTACAGACTGGGAAAGGATATTACCAACCCTCCATCTCACAAAGGGATGATAATCAGAATATATAAAAACTGAAGAAGTTAAACCCCAACAAACCAAGTAATCCAATTAAAAATGGGGAACAGAGCTAAACAGAGAATTCTCAATAGAGGAATATCAAAAGGCAGAGAAACACTTAAAGAAATGCTCAGCATCCCTAATCATCAGTGAAATGCAAATCAAAACAACCCTGAGATTCCATCAGAATGGCTAAAATAAAAAACTCAAGGGATGATGTATGCTGAAGAGGTTGTGGAGAAAGGAGAACCCTCTTCCACTGCTGGTAAGGATGTAACCTTGTGCAACCACTTTGGAAATCAATCTGGTGATTTCTCAGAAAATTAGGAATAGTGCTACCTCAAGATCCAGCTATAACACTACTGGGCATATAGCCAATTTTAAAAAAGCTCCTTATGTTCAATGTCTTAAATAATTCTCAATGGTCATTTTACAGAACATTGAAAAATCATTTTAGAGTAGGGGAAGGAGAGAGAGAGAGAGAATGATGAGAATAAGTAACTTAAAGAGTCCACATATCCAGATTCTGTCTATAACAAATAATGCTGCGCCAAACATGGATGAGCAAATGTCCTTGTTGTATACTTGAGCATGTTTTGGATATATGCCTAGGAGTGGTACACCTGGATCTTGAGGTAGCACTATTCCTAATTGTCTGAGAAAGAGCCAGAATAATTTCCAAAGTTGTTATACAAGGTTACATTCCCACCAGCAATGGAGAAGGGTTCCCCTTTCTCCCCATCTTCTCTAGCGTGTGTCCTCACTTGAGTTCTTGATCTTAGCCTTTCTGATGGGTGTAAGGCAAAATCTCAGGATTGTTTTGATTTGCATTTCCCTGATGACTGGGAATGTTGAGCATCTCTTTAAGTGTTTCTCTGTTATTCAATTTTCCTCTCTTGAAAATTTTCTGTTTAGCACTGTACCCCATTTTATAATTGTGTACTTGATTTTTTGCTGTTTAACTTCTTGTGTTCTTTACATATTCTGGATATTAGACCTCTTTCAGATATAGTGTTGGTGAATATCCTTTCCCAGTCTGTAGGCTGTCGTTTTTTGTTTTGTTTGTTTTTGTTTTTGTTTTCTGATGACAATAACCTTTGCTTTACAGAAGCTCTTCAGTTTCATGAGGCCCCATTTATTGATTGTTGACCTTAGAGCCTGTCCTGTTGGTGTTCTCTTCTAGAAGTTGTCTCCTGTGACAATGAGTTCAAGGCTCTTTCCCAATTTTTCTTCTAACAGGTTTAGTGTGTCTGGTTTTATGTTGAGGTCTTTAATCTGCTTGGACTTTAGGTTTGTGCAGGGTGATGAATATGGATCTATTTGCATTTTTCTTCATGTAGACATCCATTTAGACCAGCATCACTTGTTGAAAATGCTGTCTTTTTTCCATTGTATGGTTTTGGCTCCTTTGTCAAAAATTAATTTTCCATATATGTATGGGTTTATTTCTGGGTCTTAGATTCTATTCCATTGATCCACTATTCTGTTTCTATGCCAGTACTATGCAGAGATAACCTAAGACCCCCGAACAGATGTAGCACATGGCAGTTGAGTATCCAAGTGGGTTCCATTATAATAGGAACAGGGACTGTCTCTGACATGAACTGATTGGCCTGCTCTTTAGTTACCTCCCCTGAGGGGGAAGCAGCATTACCAGGCCACAGAAGAAGACAATGCAGCCATTCTTGATGAAAGATTAATTTGTCAAAAATTATTTTCCATATGTGTATGGGTTTATTTATGGGTCTTAGATTCTATTCCATTGATCCACTATTCTGTTTCTACGCCAGTACTATGAAGTTTTTATTAATGTTGCTCTTTAATACCTCTTGAGATCAGGGATGGAGATACCGCCAGAAGATTTTTTTATTGTACAGAATTGTTTCAGCAGTTCTAGATTTTTTGTTTGTTTGTTTTGTTTTTCCATTTTAAATTAAGAATTGTTCTTTCAAGGTCTGTAAAGAATTGTTTTGGTATTTTGATGGGAATTGCATTGAATCAGTAGGTTGCTTTTGGCAGAATGGCCATTTTCACTATGTTAATCCTACCTATCAATGAGCATGGAAGATTTTTCCATCTTCTGATATCTTCTTCAATTTCTTTCTTCAGAGACTTGAAGTTTTTTTCAAACTGGTCTTTCATTTGCTTGGTTAGAGTCACACCGTACTTTATGTTATTAGTGGCTATTATGAAAGTTGTTGTTTCCCTAATTTCTCTCTCATCCCTTTTCTCTTTTGTACAATCAAGGATCATGCATGGAGATAACCGTAGAACCCCTAGAAACCCTGCACAGATGTAGCCCATGGAAGCTCAGTGTCCAAGTGGGTACCCTGGCAAGGGAAACAGGAACTGTCTGTGACATGAACTCAGTGGCTGACTCTTTGGTCACCTCCAGCTGATTGGGGAGCAGACTTACCAGGTCACAGAGGAATACAATGCACCCAATCCAGATGAGACTTGATAGGCTAGGGTCAGAGGGAAGTAGAGGAGAACTTCCCCCATCAATGGACTTGTGGGGGGGGGCATAGGAGGAGATGAGGGAGGGAGAGTATGATTGGAATGGCTTGAGGGAGGGGGCTACAGCAGGGATACAAAGTGAATAAACTATAATTTATAAAAAATAAATATTTAAAAAATGGAAAAATATCAATAAATCACAGTATATACTGTTAAAAAATAGTCCAAATATCTTACCTTCTTCAAGGCTAAGGGAACATTTCAGAGCAAAGAACAGGAAGATTGCCAGAACTAGTGTATGGGAGAGATTACCAGATGTCATGGTGTTTGCAATAATGAACACATAGATGCTGAAGCTACCCATAGAAGGTCTGAACACAAAAGACACACAGTGGGAGGAGTACAAAAAACAAAGATACAACTAGGAATAGAAGCTTGTAAAACAGGAGTCAATATAATCATCATATAGCGTACATGTGAAAAATAAAAAGTAAATAAATAAAAAATGAGTGTAGAAGTTTTAAATTGTTTAAAATATGAAAAAATTAAATCAAATTAAAGTGAACTCATAGATTTACCAAATATTTATTTACTTCCATAACCACTTGAACACCGTCATCAAAACAAAACGGCTGCCTACAGATTGGGAAAGAATCTTCACCAACCCTTTATCTGACAGAGGTCTAATATCCAGTATATATAAAGAACTAAAGAAGCTGAAAAGCAGCAAACCAAGTAATCCACTAAAAAATGGGGAACAGAGCTAAACAGAGAATTCTCTGTAGAAGAATATCAAATGGCAGAGAAGCACTTAAAGAAATGCTCAACCTCATTAGCCATTAGGGAAATGCAAATCAAAACAACCCTGAGATATCACCTTACACCCATGAGAATGGCCAAGATCAAAAACTCAAGTGACAACACATGCTGGAGAGGTTGTGGAGAAAGGGGAACCCTTCTCCACTGCTGGTGGGAATGTAAACTTGTACAACCACTCTGGAAATCAATCTGGCACTTTCTCAGACAACTAGGAATAGCGCTTCCTCAAGATCCAGCCATACCACTCCAAGGCATATATCCAAAAGAGCTCAAGTACACAAAAAAGACATTTGCTCAACCATGTTTGTAGCAGCTTTATTTGTAATAGCCAGAAGCTGGAAACAACCCAGATGCCCCTCAACTGAAGAATGGATGCAGAAATTGTGGTACATCTATACAATGGAATATTACTCAGCAATGAAAAATAAGGAAATCATGAAATTTGCAGGTAAATGGTGGGACCTGGAAAGGATCATCCTGAGTGAGTTGTCCCAAAAGCAAAAAGACACACACGGTATATACTCACTCATATAGACATACAAAATAGGACAAACCCACTAAAATCTGTGCATCTAAAGAAACTAAGCTAGAGAGAAGACCCTAACTAAAACGGTCAATCCCCATCCTGAAAGGCAAAGAGGATGGACATCAGAAGAAGAAGAAAACAGGAAACAACCTAGGAACCTTCTACCGCGGGCTTCTGAAAGCCAAAAGAAGAAAACAGGAAACAAACAAGGAACCTACCACAGAGGGCCTCAGAAAGCCTCTGCCCTGCAGACTATCAAAGCAGATACTGAGCATGATGGCCAACTGTTGGGCAGAGTGAATGAAATTTTATGTAAGAAGTGGGAAATAGTAAGAGATGGAGAGGACAGGGTCTCCACAAGGAGAGCAACAAAACAAAAAAATTTGAACACAGGGAACTTCCCAGAAACTCATACTCCAACCAAGGACTATTCATGGAGATAACCTAGAACCCCTGCACAGATGTAGCCCATGGCAGTTCAGTGTCCAAGTGGGTTACATAGTAATGGGAAGAGGGACTGCCTCTGACATAATCTGATTGGCCTGCTCCTTGATCACCTCCCCCTGAGGGGGGAGCAGCCTTATCAGGCCACAGTAGAGGACAATGCAGCCACTTTTGATGAGAACTGATAGACTAAGATCAGAAAGGAGAGGAGAACCTCCCCTATCAGTGGACTTGGGGAGTGGCATGCATGCAGAAAGGGGAGGGAGGGTGGGATCAGGAGGGGAGGAGGGAGGGGCTTATGGGGGGAGACAAAATGAATAAAGTGTAATTAATAAAAAAAAGTAAATAAATAAAAAAATGAGTGTAGAAGTTTTAAATTTTTTAAAATATGATAAAATTAAATCAAATTAAAGTGAACTCATAGATTTACCAAATATTTGTTTACCTCCATAACCACTTGAACATTTCTTTAATGAGAAAAGAAAAATGAGCCTTACTAGTAGTATAATAAACAAAATGTATATTTTGTTATTATATTTCATATTATATTTTGTTTAATATCAGTATGCAGATATATTTATATATATTTATGTGTATATGTATATATATTTATATACAGATAATTGATTGCATCATTAGTATATTTATTGTGATATTTCCCAAATAAATCATTACAAACTACCTTAAACTTACAACATTTAGTTTTATAATTTGGCATTTTCAGTTCTTTGCATTTTCCAACTGCTTTTGCGTCCTCAAGAATATGCACACTATAATAGTCTTTCAACAAATATTCATCACACATGTGATTTCTGCAAGACTCTAGGAATGTATGGGAAAATGAAAGATTAATAAGTTCTTATGTAGTGTTAATATTGTTATTAAGAACAATGTTTTTGTTAGTCAGCTATATTTATTTGAATCATGGTTTAGTTATATTTTTGTAGAGCCTAGTGCTTCATCTAATATCATGCAATTTCCATGTTGTCATCTGGAGACAGTAATATCCACAAGATAAAGATAAAAACAAAAAACAACTACAGGGCACTCAGTGAATTCAATCCAGTACTGAAGAACATGAAAAGTCATTGTTAACTGCTTTTAGTATGTCCAGTGTGTCTGAAACTACTTGACACTCACAGAATTTTCCTGCATTTGACTTAATGCTATTTACAAATATATATATATATATATATATATATATATATATATATATATATATATTTACTATAGTATGATTTATCCTGGGTATTATCGTTTTTTAACTGTTTAGTAAAATCAATATTAAAATAATACCATACAAATTTCAGTAGAGATTAGTAGTAAATAAAAGGCAATTTAGTCTATCCTCAGATAGACAGAGTTTCATTTGCTTTTCATAGAAAAAATCAATTTTCATCTTTATTGCTTATCATCTGTAGTAAGTATTTTATCAACTCTTCAAAATCTTCATTTGCCTTGCCAGCATCCCTATGTTGTTCTCCTCTCTTTGTTCTGCATGGTTGAGTTTAACAGAGATTACCTGGACACAATTCCTTACACAGAAGTTGTTATGTATGATAATAATGCAATTGTTCTCTTCTCATGATTATAATCCACTGAATGCTTCTTTGCCCTCTCTTTATGACTAATTTTGTCACAAGTTGATTTTATTGCTGAGTTTGGAATTCTTTCTAGATATCCAATATAAGCATTGGTTTTGATTATGAAAACAATCCAGTGTTCCACTGAATACACTACAAAAAAAATAAAGTTCTATTTACAGGTTCATAGCAGCTTCTGGGATGGGACAGATGGAACCTCAGCATCTCAGAGTCTGATTTTCTCAGGAACAGCTAGAGAGCTCAGAGCAAAGTCCATGCACATGGCTCCCAATATCACCATGTGAGAAAAGAGTTTTCCACATAATGTTACAGTTAGCTCTTTTGTTGTTGTTGTGGTGGTGGTGGTTTTGTTTTATTTTTAATTAATTTATCTTCATTCACTTTACATCCTTGCTGTAGCCCATTCCTCCTTTTCTCTCATTCCTACCCACTCTCCCTCTCTCCTTTTTCGCCCTCTCCTATTCCTCAGAAAAGGGGAGCACCCATTGCAAACAACCCCAGCTCATCGCCTTGTACCAGGACAGAACATATCTTCTTCTCCTGTGGCCTGGCAAGGCAGTCCTGCCAGGGGGAAGTGATCAAAAAGCTGGCAAGTGAGTTCTTATCAGATGCAGTCCCCACTTCCCAGAGAGCTGTTTTTAATGAGATTGCTGGTAAGAGGCAGCAGCTGAAACTCAGGGATTCCAAAGCTAGTGATGATCCCTCAGTGTTACAGCCCTTTGGTGAAGCTGCAGTGCTCAAGGCAGAGAATGGAGGTAGAGGATTGCAGGTCTGGCTGCTGATTTGTGTCCTCTTCAGTAGTCCCTGAAGCAGCTTGGGCTGTCTGGCCAGCAGCCCAGCTCCTGGCATCCAGAGGTTAATACTCCAGGGAAGAGGGGCGCCGCCCTTCCCCAGAGTCTACAGAGTTGTGCTGAAATAGACAACGACAGCTCTCTTTATTCTGCGTGAAAACAGGAAGTTATGAACCTTGGGCAGGGGGAGGAGTTTTGAGGATGAATGTGTTTGGTTTGCTGGGACTTGGGATACCAGGCATACTTCATTTACATGGGGCAGTGCATGTATGACTTGCAATAGCACAGTCATGTTACAAGAAAGGGAACGAAGTACTTAATTATCTACTGGGTGGGGGAAGAGCTCCAGGTATGGTTAAGGATCTTTTGGTGAAAGAAAAGTATCATTAGCATAGGGGTGGGGTGTTTCCAGCAATCCCCAGGAGCTTGCAGAACAGGTTCTAACCGGAGAAGGAGTTGAACCTGTTTTTTCTATAGGGACTAGTGGCATCCCTCAGGTAGAGGATATGGCCTCCCAGAATCAGAAGAAGAAGCCCTGCTGACAAAGGGTATCTGTCATTTTTTTTCCACTGAGCTCAGAGGCTATCTAATAATGCCAGTCTTTGATCTTAACAGCAGGGTTTCCTGAGAGAACTGAAAAGATAAATAAGGTTACTTCTTTCGATCCAAGGAACAACTGAACAAGAAAATCCAAACTTGAGTGCTCCCAATTAAAAAAAGAAGCAAACACTGGTAGCCACAGAGTAAACCTAATTCATTAATTATATGTGAATTCAATAGACTTCTTTCACCAATGAAAAAGTCATTCAGTTAATAGATAGATAGATAGATAGATAGATAGATAGATAGATAGATAGATAGGAACTAAAGAGCATCATAGACCAAATGTACTAAATAGAAAACTTTAGAATTTTCCATTGCAGAAGATGTGCTAGCTAAATATAAGGAAACAATTTAATTATGAAGAAATAATCACACATACACTGGCCACAGGGTAATAAAGCTTGAAATTAACTCAAAAAGTAACACTAAAAAAATCACGAATTATGGATATTAAACCTGATTAAATGATTACTGGCTCGTTGAAAAAATGAAGAAGAAAATGGAAATAAATGAAAATGAAAACAAAACATAACATAACATAACATACAAAACATATGAGGTACAATCCAACCAATCATAAGCAGGACATTTATTGTTCCAAATGCCTACATAAAAGAGAGTGCAGATAAGTAGCTCAGTGATACCTTCCCAAGACTTGGGGAAACAAAACAAAGTTAAAATTAAAATGAACGAATAAGTTTCTCTTTGTTCATGTAGGATTTTAAAACATACATCAATATTAGGGTCGAAACCAGGGACCTCTCATGCATTGACACATGCATTCTAAGCTCTCCCCTGAATGCTAGTATTATAAAAATCTGGGCCCATCCTCCTCATCTGTGGCAATACAGGCAAAGCTTTTATTTGTTTACCTACTCCATTACAGATATTAGACATGTGTATACTTCATGGTCCAGTTAATTTAATTAGGTTTTCAGATGGTTAGTTTACTTATTATTCCTTTGTATATGGAGCTTTGGTGACTCTATTTGGACTCCTGGCACAGGAGGACATTACCTACTTGAATAAACTTAAGAACATGTGATTTAATCGCTGCAATTTTACGGACTGTTACTTCTCTAGTGACTCTGGAATTCTGTTTTTGTTTTCACAGTTGTTCTTTCTCTGTCTCACACCCATGCTGAGGTCTATAGTGTCTTGGTTGAATGTGACTCAAATAAAGGAAAAAGAGAGGGAGAGAGCCATCCAGGGCCTTACAAAGACCCCTGTGCTGAAGGATAACAAAGAATTCAGCTGATATGGCATGTGGACATAAGCCTGTCATAAAAATAGCATCTGAAAAAAAGAACCACTATGAAAAAGGACTAACCAGTGATATTTAGAGCAGAGATATGGAAGATTGTCATGTTAAAAAACATTTGAGGAAAAAACACTTTCATGATGCCGTAACTAATTCAAAATAAAAAAGTCATCAAAAAAGAGTTAAGTTTGGCTGGATTTTATCTTCTTTCATCAGAAGGGGTCAGGATTCAATGATAAATTAACTTGTTATTTAAAAAAGCACTTGTTTTACATACAAGTGGTTATGGATAGCTGACCATTAGAAAAACAGACGTGAGGAAAGGGAAGAAGAGAGGCAGTCTATCAGTTCCCTGGTACTCACTTTTTTTTTTTCTAGTTGCCATACTCACTGAATAACTATTAAGTGAAGCCTAATTATTGATTTGTAAACAGATTCATCTGTACATGGGATATGATGAATTAACATAAATGGAGGGCGGCTACACAACCAGAACTTCAAGGGACTCCAAACGCTGAGGGACTGAAGACACATAAAATGGTAACTCTTTCTAATGGAAAGAGAGAAATCTTAGCCCCAGCTAGTTGCTGATTTATGGGAATGGCAGCAGAGATTGAGGGAGTGCTCAGCTGATGCCTGGCCTAACCAAAGACACACCCTGTCAGAGAGTGCCAACCCCTGACACTATGAAGGATGCTCTGCTAAGCTTACAGACAGTAGCCTGTCTGAGGTTTCCTCCAAGAGGCTCAACCCAGCAGTGTCTTAAAACAGATGCTGAGACTCAGAACCAAATAATTGTTCTAAGAAAACGGAGTCTTGGGGACTAGTAGGAGGAGAGAGAACAGAACAGAGAAGTGACAGGAACTCCACAAGAAAAACAAGGGATCCAACTAACCAGGACCCAGAGGGTTTGCTGAGACTGAAGCATCAACCAAGCACCATACATAAACTGGAACTGAGCCCCCTACAAAGATGTAGCAGACGGGCAGCTTAGGCTTCAAGTGTGTACCCTAGCAAGGGAAGTGGGGACTGTACTGGATATGGACTCACTTGCTAGCTTTAGATCACTTTCCTCTGGTAGGACTGCCTTGGCAGGCCACAGGGGAAGAGGACACTTTTTTTTTTTTTTTACTTGACTTTAAACAGCAGGCACAGAGTCCTCAGATAGATAAGTAGATAGATAGATAGATAGATAGATAGATAGATAGATAGATAGATAGATAAATAAATAATGAAGAAATAAAATTTAAGACCTGCTATGTGCCAAACATTGAATATTGCCAAACTCTGGTGGTAAGGAGATATGCTTCCAGAAAATAATTGCTTAAAAAAATTGACAAAAACATGTGTCAATTTACATGGCATGATATCTTTGGTGCTAAGAGGAAAATTAGTAATTCTGTGCGATAAATGTTTACCTACAACTTTAAAATGACTATTAATGAAACAAGAGAAAGCAACCTGTTGACAACGTGGTGAGAATATTTGATGTGGATATGTTCAAAGAAGTATTAGCCTGTATATATTATTCCTGTATACCCTGAATCTGGAAAGTTGTCAGGTAGTGTGCTACAGCCAGCCGCATATCAAGACACATGTTAGTTTGCATGTAAAATTTTTTTTCTGTTAAACTAGATTTTTCTCATCTGTGCTATGCACTGATTTTTCCCTCACAGTTAACAAAGACGAAAAACGGAAGAAGCAGGCTCATAACTGTAATTTTTACACTTTGGAGGCAAAAGTAAGTTAAACCAGGATCCCAAGGCCACTCTTGGATGTACCCTGAGTCCAAGTGCAGACTGTGTGACATGAGAACTTGTTTCAAAATAACAAAAACAAACAAATGGAGACTTGAGGAATAAAACTAAATATTGTGGTTTTTTTTATATATGTGTTTTCTTTATTTTTATTTTTATATAAATAGAGTTAGGTAGAAATATAATTCTGAGAAATCATTTATAATTATTCTTAATCAATTATAATTCTTCAAAAATAACATTAGACATTGGCTATTAATCATATTGTTTACAGATTGATTTAAAAGGAAGGGGTAAGTAGTATGAGTAGATGTATATTAAGGAAGAGCTTTAGGTTATATGTATTAATTTATCGCAGAGGAGTCATAATAAAATCTAATACAGTAAAATAAGAAATCATTGTTTTTGTCCCATTTGGGAGTGATATGAGTTTACCAGATATGTAGAATAGGAATCAGATTGTATGTACAGTATCTAAAATATTAAGAATGTTTTGAAGATACTTAAGATAAACTTTAACTTCTGTATGCACAGCTGGAAATTTAAATGTGATTAAAATAAAATGGAAAAATTAATTCAATAGACACTCTGTGTTTAGAATTTACTTTTATTATATATGATGCATATTGTTTGTGCTTGCCATGCATCATAACAGTAAATATTACCTATCTCTCAAAATAATGCCGCTTCCAAAGAAGTCACATATTAGATACTCAATCACCGTTTCTTTTTTTTTTTTTCTGAGAAAATGAATTCTTCTCAACCTGACATTCTGTATCACACATTCATTGAATGAAGCAAGAGGCTTTATATCAGCTAGAGATGAGAAGAGGTAATAGAAATCTAAAGAACTGTGTTCATTTACATAATAAAGGGATGAGCTGTATTATATTTATAGTTAAGGTCTAAATAGCATAATAAAGACACCACTTCCACTGGAAGAAGGAAATGCTTTAGAATCCCATTGTGCATGGACAGTAAAACCTAAGGTACTTTTGCATAGAATTTCTTTGAGACATTTTCTTGGATGCTTGCTATCTTCTCAAGAACTAGCTTCTTTCAATTTACTAATTTTATTTTTTTATTGTCTTTCCCCCAATTGATTTTCCTGTAATGTTCTTATTTGAATCTATATTTTATTTTAATAACTAAGGTATTTTTTATTATAAACTTAGTGGTTGTAAATTAGGCATCTTATTCCAGTTAGATAATGTGATTTAAAATAGTTTAGTGTGCTGATGTTATGAAAGATAGCTTAAATGTGTAAGGACAACTTGCTCTTGTAGTTACTTTTTTTATCTCTGTGATAAAGCACCATGACTAAGGGAACTTTTATAAGAGGTTATTGGGGCCTCACTCTTTGAGAGAGATTTATACGACCATCACCTTGGGAGTAAGGCAGTGGGCTTCCTGGCATGGTGCTAGAGGAGGTAGCTGATAGCTCCTGTCGTGTCGTGTCGTAGTCAACCAGAATGAGGCAGATAAGGTAGGCTTAAGGGACAGAGAGAGGGAGTGGGGAAGGGAGTAGGGAAAAGAGATGGAGAGAGAGAAAGAAAGAAAGAAAGAAAGAAAGAAAGAAAGAAAGAAAGAAAAAAAGAAAGAAAGAAAGAAAGAAGAAAGAAAGAAAGGAAGGAAGGAAGAAAGAAAGAAAATGACAGAGAGAACTTTCTGGGAATGATGGCCACAGTTGCTCACCCTCTCCAGAAAGGCAATACATCCTAATCCTTCCCAAGAAGTTCTACCAAATAGAGATTAAGTATTTAAACATATAAACCTACTGGTGTCACTGTCATTCAAATCAGATACCTGCTTAATCTGTGCACTATTCCTTAAATGTATGTTTTCAAGGTTGGTATGTGACTCTGTGTGTGTGTGTGTGTGTGTGTGTGTGTGTGTGTGTGTGTGTGTGT
>NW_026592666.1:1379417-1394241 GCF_907164565.1 Psammomys obesus
TGTGTGTGTGTGTGTGTGTGTGTGTGTGTGTGTGTGTGTGTGTGTGTGTTAACTAAATTTAATAAGTACAAAAGAGCTCATGAGCTGGAAAGGGAGCAAACACAGATATAAGAGAAGGTTGAGAGAAAAGAAAAAGGGATGTGATTAGATTGTCATCTCAATAAATAAAATAAATATATTTTTTTTTTCTTTAAGAGACATCTCAATGCATTCCAGTATATGGACACTTTCACTTAAAACACTTTACTTCGTTTTTCTGAGATATTGCCTCCTTTAAAATCAGTATATTGACAGAGAAAGTTTGTCTTTAAAAATAAAAACAAATAAATAAACAAAAAAGAAATAAAAAACAAAATTATAATATTTTAAAATAATGACACTCCTGTTAGGCTTCAGAGTAGTGAGCAGTTATTAATAACATTGGATGATCCTTAGACATATTCATATCATTAATTCTTTGTTGTTGAATCTCAGAATATGAGCAAAGTGTAGCAAAAATTGAATTTTGTGAATGTCTCAAAAATGTTTCTTTTCAAAAATGTACATTTTTATTTGAACTTTTATATTTCTTTGTAATGTTTCTTATACATTTTCTTATATTCTGTTCTTATATTTCAATCCTTTTTCAGTTTTGGTCACATTGGATGTGGTGAGACATAGAACCAAGTTCAGATTATGAAGAGCCTTATTTTATTTCAATAGTTGGATCCATAGTTCATGTTTTAATTAGTAATCTCTCTACATTAGCATAAAGGAAGACCCATTCAAGACTTTTATGGTAAACTCAGAGAAATCAGTAAAAATGTTTCTTATCTTTTATTGCTGCAGTAGTTCTGCTATAACATCAAGGCAGGGAGATAATACACAGTCCTCAAGAAGTTAGAAGAAAAGGAATTGTTTTGCCTGATGGGTTTGCTTGATTGTTTCTTGCAATAGGAGGGCCCAATTCATTGTGGGAGGCACCAACTGTGGTTAAGTTTTCCTAAGGTGTGTGAGAAAGCTAGATGAGAAAATGCATCAGCAAGTCAGAAAACAATGCTTCTCCACAGACTCCCACTCGAGATTTTGCCTAAGTTCCTGCTTAGAATAAAAAATAGCTTAGTTATTAAAATAAAAGGTACACTAAAACAAAACTTTTCTTTCCTTAAGTTACTTATAGACAGTGTTTGTTTTATTTTGTTGTTTTATTTTTCTTTTTTATTTATTTTTTAATTTTTTAACAATTGATTCACTTTGTTTTTTTAATTTAATTTAATTTTTTTCTTATCAGTTACATTTTATTAACTCTGTATCCCAGCCGTGTCCAGCTCCCTCATTCCCTCCCAATCCCACCCTCTCTCCCTCATCTCCACTGTGCCCCTTTCCAAGTCCACTGATAAGGGGGACCTCCTCCCCATTCATCCGATCCTGTTTTATCAGGTATCTTCAGGACTGGCTGCAAAGCCCTCCTCTATGGCCTAACAGGACTGCTCCTCCCTTGGGGGGTGGGGAGGCCAAAGAGCCAGTCATTGAGTTCCTGTTAGAAATACTCCTTGTTCCCCTCCCTATGGGAAACCAATTGGTTAGTGAGCTACCACAGGCTACATCTGAGCAGAAATTCTAGGTTATATCCATACATGGTCCTTGGTTGAATGACAGTCTCTGAGAAGACCCCTGAGCCCAGATATATTTGGTCCTTGTGGAACTCCTATCCTTTCCCCATCATACTAACTCCCCTTCTTTCATATGATCTCCTGTACTCTGCCAAAGGTTTGGTCATGAGTCTTTGTATCTGCTTTGAAAACACTGCTAGTTAGAGTCTTTCAGATGCGCTCAGTAGACTCCTATCATATGTTCAATGCACATCCCATCTGTCTTTCTAAACGAGGATTGATCATCTTACCCCATGTCCGCTCTTCTTGATAAACTTTTTTAGGTGTATAGATTTCATTATGTTTGTCATATCTTATAGGTCTATATAAGTGAGTATATACGGTGTGTTTTTTGTTGTTGTTGTTTTTGTTTTTGTTTTTCTCCTTCTGGGATATTTCACTCAGGATGATCTTTTCTAGATCCCACCATTTGCCTGCAAATTTCTCGATTTCCTCCTTTTTGATTGCTGAGTAGTATTCCATTGTGTAAAAGTACCACAATTTCTGTACCCATTCCTCCATTGATGGACATCTGGGTTGTTTCCAGGTTCTGGCTATTACAAAGAAAGCTGCTATAAACATGGTTGAGCAAGTATCCCTTTTGTGTACTTGAGCAAAGTTTGGGTATATGCATAGCAGTGGTATAGCTGGGTCTTGAGGAAGCACTATTCCTAATTGTCTTAGAAAGCGCCAGATAGATTTCCAGAGTGGTTGTACCAGTTTACATTCCCACCAGCAGTGGAGGAGGATTCCTCTTTCTCCACAACCTCTCCAGCATGTGTTGTCACTTGAGTTTTTGATCTTGGCCATTCTCATGGGTGTAAGGTGAAATCTCAGGGTCATTTTGATTTGCATTTCCCTGATGGTTAATGAGGTTGAGCATTTCTTTAAGTGTTTTTCTGCCATTCGATATTCCTCTGTCAAGAATTCTCTGTTTAGCTCTGTTCCCCATTTTTTAATTGGATTACTTGGTTTGCTGCTTTTCAGCTTCTTTAGTTCTTTGTATATACTCGATATGAGTCCTCTATCAGATAAAGGGTTGGTGAAGATTCTTTCCCAATCTGTAGGCAGTCGTTTTGTTTTGATGATGGTGTCCTTTGCTTTACAGAACCTGTTAAGTTTCATGAGATCCCATTTATTGATTGTTGCTCTTAGAGCCTGTGCTGTTGGTGTTCTGTTCAGGAAGTTTTCTCCTGTGCCAATGAGTTCTAGGCTGTTCCCCACTTTTTCTTCTAATAGATTTAGAGTATCTGGTTTATATTGAGGTCTTTGATCCACTTAGACTTTAGTTTTGTGCAGAGTGATAAATATGGATCTATTTTCATTTTTCTGCATGTAGACATCCAGTTGGACCAGCACCATTTGTTGAAGATGCTGTCTTTCTTTCATTGAATGGTTTTGGCTTCTTTGTCAAAAATCGAATATTCATAGGTGTGTGGGTTTATTTCTGGGTCTTCTATGTGGTTCCATTGATCCTCCTTTCTGTTTTTATGCCAATATCATGCAGTTTTCCTTACTATTGCTCTGTAGTACAACTTGAGATCGGGGATGGAGATACCTCCAGATGATCTGTTGTTGTACAGAATTGTTTTGGAGATTCTGGGTTTTTTGTTTCTCCATATGAAGCTGAGAATCTTTTTTTCAAGGTCTGTAAAGAATTGAGTTGGTATTTTGATGGGGATTACATTGAATCTGTAGATTGCTTTTGGCAGGATGGCCATTTTCACAATGTTAATCCTACCAACCCTTGAGCATGGGAGATCTTTTCATCTTCTGAGATCTTCTTCAATTTCTTTCTTCAGAGACTTGAAGTTTTTCTCAAACAGGTCTTTCACTTGCTTGGTTAGTGTCACCCCAAGGTACTTTATGTTATTAGTGGCTATTGTGAAGGGTGTTGTTTCCCTAATTTCTTTCTTGGCCCTTTTGTCTTTGGTATACAGGAGGGCTTCTGATTTTTTTGAGTTGATTTTGTATCCTGCCACTTTGCTGAAGGTGTTTATCTGCTGGAGGAGTTCTCTGGTTGAATTTTTGGGGTCGCTCATGTATACTATCATATCATCTGCAAATATTGACACTTTGACCTCTTCCTTTCCGATTTGTATTCCCTTGATCTCCTTTAGTTGTCTTATTGCTCTGACTAGGACTTCAAGTACTTTGTTGAAGAGGTAGGGAGAGAGTGGGCAGCCTTGTCTTGTCCCTGATTTCAATGGGATTGATTTAAGTTTCTCTCCATTGAGTTTGATGTTGGCTATAGGCTTGCTGTATATTGCCTTTACTATGTTTAGATATGTGCCTTGTATCCCTGATCTCTCCAAGACTTTAAACATGAATGGGTGTTGGATGCTTTGTCAAATGCTTTTTCATTATCTAAGGAGATGATCATGTGGTTTTTCTCCTTCAGTTTGTTTATGTGGTGGATTACATTGATGGATTTCCATATGTTGAACCACCCTTGCATGCCTGGGATGAAGCCTACTTGGTCATGGTGGATGATATCTTTGATGTGTTCTTGGATTCGGTTTGCAAGTATTTTATTGAGTATTTTTGCGTCAATGTTCATAAGAGAGATAGGTCTGAAGTTCTCTTTTTTGTTGGGTCTTTGTGTGGTTTAGGTATCAGGGTGACTGTCGCTTCATAGAATGAGTTTGGTAATGTACCTTCTGTTTCTATTTTGTGGAATAGTTTGAGGAGAATTGGTGTGAGCACTTCTTTGAAGGTTCGGTAGAATTCCACGCTGAAACCATCTGGCCCAGGGCTTTTTTTGGAGGGGAGACTGTGAATGACTGCTTCAATTTCCTTGAGGGATATAGGGCTGTTCAGTCTTTTTACCTGATCTTGACTTAATGTTGGAAGATGGAATCTATCAAGAAAATTGTCCATTTCATTTAGATTTTCAAATTTTGTGTCATATAGGCTTTTGTAGTATGACCTAATGATTGTTTGAATTTCCTCTGTGTCTGTAGTTTTGTCACCCTTTTCATTTCTGATTTTGCTGATTTGGATAGATTCTCTCTGCTTTTTAGTTAGCTTGGCTAAGGGTTTGTCTATCATGTTGATTTTCTCAAAGAACCAACTTTTTGTTTCATTGATTCTTTGAATAGTTTTATTTGTTTCTGATTGATTTCAGCCCTGAGTTTGATTTTTTCACGAGCTGTCCTGCTTCTTGGGCGTATCTGCTTCTTTTTTTTCTAGGGTTTTCATTTGGGTCATTAAGTTGTTTGTATGTGATGTTACCAATTTCTTCTTGCAGGCACTTAGTGCTATAAATTTTCCTCTGAGCATTGCTTTCAATGTGTCCCATAAATTTGGGTATGTTGTGCCTTCATTTTCATTGAATTCTAGGAAGTCTTTAATTTCTTTCTTTATTTCTTCCTTAACCCAGCTGTCATTGAGTAGCAAGTTGTTCAATTTCCATGTGCATGTCGGCTTTTTGTTATTTCTGTTGTTGAGGTCCAGCTTTAGTACATGGTGGAATTTATTCACTTTGTATCCCAGCTGCAGCCCCCTCCCTCATCTCCTCCCAGTCCCACCTTCCCTCCTTCTTCCTTCTCCCTTAGTCAACTGAGAGGGGAAGTCCTTCTCCCTTACTGTCTGACCATAGCCTTGTCAGCCTTTTATCAAAGCATCAGAAGAAAAACTACAACAGCTATCTAGACTATAAGTCATAAAGTAAAGGGCTAAAAAAATCTAGGAACTTTTAGAAAAATGTATTGTAAACATGTAAGCTTTAACTTATTATTTAGTTTGGGTATATTCATAACATAGCAGGACTATCACAAGGAAATATATGGCATGCATTTAATACACTAACTCTGCCTGTTTAACAAAAAGTTAAATCAACTTTTTATTAGAAAAGTATGCTTGAATGTATCCATCACTAAAAGCAATGCCATGTTTGACATAAATTCATGTGAATAGCATAGACATGAATTTGGCTAGCTATCCATACAATAAAATTCCAAAATTTTATTCACAAAAAATTCTCTGTATAAATAGTTATTATATAAAAATGTAACTGATACTCATATTCCACTTGAGAATGATAACACAATTTTAAAACTGGTAGGACAATGTATAAATTGTACTATATTTGATGTAACACTACCTTTCATATGAAATTTTAAAATAAATTATGTGTTACAATTCTTTTGCTTTCTTAGTTTTAATGAGATATTATAAGGTTATTATTTTCAGCTTTACTGGGTTTTAATTGACAAGTAAAATTGCATGTGTTTAAAGGTATAATGTGTTGGTTTGATATACTTTTACACTATGAAAGATTACCTCAGTCAAGCCAATTAAAACATGTGTCACCTGACATAGTTACATTTGTACTTGTGGGTGCGTTAAATTTCCAATCTACTCTTTTAGAAAAATTTAACCACACAGTATAGTGTAGCTAATGATAATTACAGTGTTGTGTATTATATCCCTGAAATTATGCATCTTACACTAAAATTTCTGAACTCGCTATCAAACACCTTCCGAAATCCATCACCTAACTTGCTTGACCTCATTCTGTCTCTTTTTCTTAGATTAAAAGGAAGATGAAAGAATGCTGATTTGATAGCCACCTGCCTACCGTTTTAGAGCTCCATAGAAGTCTTGCCCCTGCAGGTACTATCTTGTGAAAAACACTGCTTGTGTTTCTGAATACTTACTTCCCTCTACCTCAGTTATAGACATGAGGGAAGATATTATGACCACCCAGGGAGAGCAAGATGGGATTGTGCAAATCAAAAACCCAAGGAATCATGCTATAACTCCTGGGAGTGTTTGATGATCATAAAACTCTTCCATCAGCCTCCCCAAATCCCATCACAATCTTCACTAAAGAGCTCTGAACACTTTGAAGTATTAGTGGCTTTTGCTCCTGATAAGCACATTTCTCAGTTGTGGTTCTGTTTGCCAGTTTCTCATGAAGCTAGGCATTCATCGCCTTATCCTATACCATCAATTCTCTAAATGTCCAAAGAATGGAGATTTTCAGGGAGTTTTGTTACAGTACTTCATTTCTTTTACAGTAGGTTTCACTGTGACAATAAAAGCAATATTAGAAGTAAAATGAAAGCAATATTTTCCAATCTGGAAAATTCTACTATTTTCATGTTCTTTCCCTTCTATTTTGATTATTTTTTTTCTCTGTATAATTAGAGATTAAAGTTTACTAGGTTGGCTATATTTCAGAAATAAAGTGACTGGAAGTGACCAGCATAAAATAGTTTGAAATTAAGATAATCTATTACCATTTAAAAATAATTGTACATAGTAATGGAAAGAGGGACTGCCTCTGACATAATCTGATTGGCCTGCTCTTTGATCACCTCCCCTTGAGGGGGGAGCAGCCTTATCAGGCCACAGTAGAGGACAATGCAGCCACTTTTGATGAGAACTGATAGACTAAGATCAGAAAGGAGAGGAGAACCTCCCCTATCAGTGGACTTGGGGAGTGGCATGCATGCAGAAAGGGGAGGGAGGGTGGGATCAGGAGGGGAGGAGGGTGGGGCTTATGGGGGGATAAAAAATGAATAAAGTGTAATTAATAAAATAAGATAAAAAAAGATAAATAACATAAAAAAATAATAATTGTACTCAATGAAACTTTTAGAAACAATGAATTATTGCATCACAGGAGGAAAATTATCTTTGCCTGTGTTTGCCTGAGAATCCTTTTTCTACCTAATGACAGTTATATGTCCTTCTAAATCAATAATGAAAGTCTTGAAAAGTTTTATAACACTTGTTTCTCACACATTTTCTTCTTTTTTCTTGGAATTATTTGTACATTCTTCAGTTCCCAATCTTGTTGATAATTTTTGCTAAAGTTTGCCAAAGTTTTGTAATCTCATTAGGTATGTAGTATCTTATTGAAAATACTAAGCTGCTGATAAAAATGCAACCCAATTTATTGTGGTACACAGAACATATTTCCTTGGTATTAACTTCTGAAACTCATTCTAATTGCTCTTAAACTTTAAAATAAACACTTATTCTTTTTATTTGTTTGTTTATTTTATTTTTTGTTTTTATTTTTTGGTCTTTTTGTTATTTTGTCTTTTTTTTTTTTTTTCCAGAGTTGAGGACCGAACTCAGGGCCTTGAGCTTGCTAGGCAAATGTTCTACCACTGAGCTAAATCCCCAACCTCTAAACACTTATTCTTATGTAATAAGACATTGATCTAAATGCAAAAGGTGATAACATAAAATGTAGATTTAATTAATGAATGTACACATAATCCCAGTACAATAGGAGATATGGTCATTTATTTTATCAAAAGTATTTATTATCAGTAATTACTAGATTTACAGAAATAAAATACATGTTTATCTTCTGTCACTTTCATCGCTGGCAAATCACTTCATTTGCTAGGACATTCATTTTCTTCTCTTTAAAATAGAGAAGTCTCATCTACTTGTCAGGTTTGTAGACTGACTATATGGATAAGTTTTTGAGCTATGAAGTTATCTCAAAACTGATAAATATATACAGGTAAAATACTGACCTTGACTCCTAGATAAAATTCTAAATGACTTTAATCCCCCTTCCCAATAAAAATATAAAGCTGCTTACATTATCATGATTGGGATCTTAACTTTTATTTATTACTTTATATTTTACTAGAAAACTAGCATTTTACTTTTACAATAAGAACATGTATTAGGACCACAAATTTGACCTTGTTGTTTTGTATAACTCTAGGCTTTCTGTAATTTCAATTTTATAAAATAGGTTTTCTGTCAGAAAAAAAGGAATAGGGCTAAGAAAAGAGGTATATTACCATCACTAACTTTGGTGATGGTAATAGAGAGAGAATAACTAGTTACCGAAGTGAATGAGCTAATGATAAACACCAGGAAATATAATAGTCAACCCAACCAACATAGGCTCAGGCAAGAGAGAGGAACCATGGAGTAATGGATTAAAACTCTTTCTGTTGCTCTCCTTGTGGAGTTCCTGTCCAGCCACTTTTGATGAGAACTGATAGACTAAGATCAGAAAGAAGAGGAGAACCTCCCCTATCAGTGGACTTGGGGAGTGGCATGCATGCAGAAAGGGGAGGGTGGGATCGGGAGGGTAGGAGGGAGGGGCTTATGGGGGGGATACAAAATGAATAAAGTGTAATTAATAAAAAATTAAAAAAAAACTCTTTCTGAAGGATGGAAGGAACAAGAGACTTGGAACCTCGTGAAAGAGTTGTAGGGTGTGGCAGAGAAGTCACAGTGATTGATGTTCTCGTTGTCTTGAGATCTTTGATGAATGGGACTCAATTCCTGATAATTACAGCAGGTGCTCAGAGAACAGGATCTGTATTTATTCACTATTCAGCTATTACATATGAGATGACATAACAGTATCATGTTCAGGAATGTCCTTTGTTCTGGTAAACATACTCTGAATTTTCAGTTGACTTGTGAATTTTATCTGTTCTATAAGTGGACATAGAATGATAAATGTTTTACATGTTATGTGACTCTTCAATATCTCTAAAGTGTCACAAGGTAAAAGGTTGGCTATCCACTACTGGGGATTGTGGTATTGAGTGTATGAGATCTGCCATGGGTTAATCAATGGATTTTTACATTGAGAAGTCACCATTTGATAGCATTATTGAACAATGGGGGAAAATTATAAGAAACTGAGTAACAAAAAGCAAGTAGCTGGCAACATACTGTTGTGGATATTTTGTCTCTCTCTCTCTCACACACACACACAGAGACACACACAGGCACACTGGTTATAATCTGATGTAAACAACTCTTCTTTAATGAGATACAACCTCACCACTGGCTCAGCAGCATAGAACTAAACAATAATGCAAAAAAATTTTTTGAAAGAATGAGCAAAATGATACTTTATTTCTTCGTTTCAATAATTTCTCATAACTTTAAAAAAATCTCAATACGATATGTGAAAAGAATAATTTAATTTTCATATCATCCATAAAAATACTAAAGATAATTTTATCTAAAATTCTTCATTTATAAAGGATGTTTCCTTTTGATTTAATCACTTTACATCCTGGTTGTAGCCCCATCTCTCCACTCTTCCCAGGCTAACCTCCCTTTCCTCCCCTCCCCCATCACCTATTCTTCAGATAAAGGAGCTCCCTTTCTCATCCACTCCAGCTCATCAAATTGCATCAAATTGATCATGTCTTCTTCTCCTGTGTCCTGGCAGGGGGAAAGTGATCAAAAAGCTAACAGATGGGTCCACGTCCAATGCAGTCACCACTCCTCTTACTAGAGGAACCACGTGAGGCCCAAGCTGACCATCTGCTACATCTTTGTAAGGGGACTAGATCCAGTTTATACATGGTTCTTGGTTGACACTTTAATCTCAGCAAGAACCTCTGGACCCTGAATAGTTAGCTCTGTTGGTCTTCTTGTGGAGCGCCTGTCACCTGCAGGTGCAATTCTCTTTCCTCCCACTTTTCTCCAATACTCTGTAAGCATTGCTCAATGTTTGCCTGCTAGTCTTGGCATCTGTTTTGAAGTGCTGTTTTGAAGTGTAGAGTGTCTCAGAGGACAGCTCTGCCAGTCTCCTGTCTGCAAGTGTATCCTTCATGGTGTCAGAGCTTGGTACTCTCACACAGGGTAGGCTTTTGGATGGGCCAGGCATTGCTTGGGCATTCCCTCAATCTCTGTTCTATCCATTTTATCCCTGCACATCTTGTAGACAGGGTAAATTTGGAGTCACAGTTTTTGTGGGTTGGTAGGTGTTCCCCTCCCTCCATTAGGAGACTAGTCCAGTTAGAGGGTATCCCCTTCAGACTCTCTGGCCTATGCTACTAAGAGTCTTTGCTTGAGCCTTCACATCTTCCTATGAATCTACCCTGACTTAGTTCTCCAGCTTGTCACAGAGATAGTCCCACCTTCAATTCCTCTTTTCTTTACAGGCCTTCTGTCCTCTTGCCCTTCCTCTACCCAGGTATGATCTCCACCCTCCTAACTCTCTATTTCCCTTCTCCTTCCTTGTTCCCCCTCTTCAACCACTACCTTTGTCTATTCTGTCACCATTTCCATGTGATATTTATTCATCCTTCCCTGGATCCTACTTGTTGCTTATCTTCTTCGGGTCTGTGACTCATAGTAAGCTTATCCTGTATTATATGGCTAAAATCCGCTTGTAAGTGAGTGCCTATCATGTGTATCTGTCTGTTTCTGGGTTGCTTAGCCTCAGGATGTTCTTTTTTAGTTCTATCCATTTGCCTGCAAATGTCATGATTTCTTTGTTTTTAATAGTTAAATAGTATTCTATTGTATAAATGTAACACAGTTTCTTTAACCATTCTTCAGTTGAAGGACATCTAGGTTCTTTCCAGATTCTGGTTATTATGATAAAGCTGCTATGAACATAAGAGCAAGTGTCCTTGTTGTATGGTGGAACATTTTTTGGGTATATATATCCAGAAGTGGTAGAGATGGGTCGTAAGGTAAAGCTATTTCCAATTTTCAGAGAGAACGCCAGATTGATTTCCAAAGTGGTTGTACAATTTTATACTTCCATCAACAGTGGAGGAGTTCTCCCCTTTCTCCATATCCTCTCCAGCATGTACTGTACCTTGATATTTTGATTTTAACCATTTCTGATGGTGTGAGATGGAATCTCAGAGTTGTTTTAATTTGCATTTCCCCAATCACTAAGGAATTTGAGCATTTCTTTAAGTGCTTCTTGGCCATTTGAGACTTCTCTGTTGAAAATTTTCTGTGTCCCATTTTTAAACTGGGCTATTGTCATTTTCATTTTT
This sequence comes from Psammomys obesus, assembly GCF_907164565.1. Taxonomy (NCBI): domain Eukaryota; kingdom Metazoa; phylum Chordata; class Mammalia; order Rodentia; family Muridae; genus Psammomys; species Psammomys obesus. The sequence goes on from NW_026592666.1 coordinate 1,390,798, forward strand.
TTTTAATATTTTAAAAATTATGATGCAAATTGTAATGGTGTTAGTTTCCTTAGTAGAGGCTTCTCACAGTTCTCAATATGTACCAGAGAGGGGAAGAGCCACAGGTCTGAAATACAACATTAAGAAAATATGCTTATTTGTTACATAAAACCATATTTTTTATAATTTGAATTAACAATACTTATAAATGTTAATTATTGGAGAATTTTACTTTAAGATATTTAATGCACACTAGATATAATTTTTTGATATTTACTTTTTATCTTTTATTTTTGCTGTATGAGAACTTTTATTATCATTTATTACATTTTATTCAATTTGTATCCCAGCTTTGGCCCTCTCCCTCGTCTCCTCCCAATCCCACCCTCCTTCCATCTTCTCCTCCTATGACCGTCCCCTATTCCACTAATAGGGGAAGTCCTCCTCCCTTTCTTTTGACCCTAGTTTATCAGGTCTCATCAGAACTGGTTGTATTGTTTTCCTCTGTGGCCTGGCAAGAGGGAGAGGTGATCAGTGAGCCTGTTCCTGAGTTCATGCCAGAGAAAACCCCTGCTCCCCTTACTAGAGACCCCTAGTGAGTCTCTGGGCTACATCTGAGCCACGGTTTTAGATCCTCTCCATGCATTGTCCTCTTCTCTAAAGGAGACCATAGACATAATTTTTAAATCAATAAAAATTGTCTCTTCAAATTATTATATTGAACTTAGTATAAATGGTAATAATTTGTAAGGTTATGTGTTTATAAAATCAAACTTTTACACCCTTGCTCTTAGTAAATTTCTAAGTACCTACTATATTACAGATAATCAGGTTCTGGTATTTAAACTTAAAGTACATTTATACAGATTAATTGAATTTATTCTGAAGTATGTTAAAAATACATCTTCTTTTGTCTGGGGGAATATGACCTCAAATAACTTGTTCCACAATAATTGATGTTAAGTTTCTAGATATTTTCATCTTCAGTAATCATTTATCAGCTCATGTCCTCATCTGTGGTCTGCCTTATAAGAATAAAATAAAATAAAAACACTACAAACCATGTATTTTTAGTGGGATGTTGCCAAGCCAAGCTGTAGCTGATTCACAGTGGAATGCAAATAAGCCGACACAGGTACATTAAAGGCAGCAGGGTATTTTCTGTAACTGCTCTGGGTTGTTCTACTGATCAGCAGGCAGATGCTTCAGGCTAGTTTCTGGAAACAAGTCCCTGTAGAGAGCATGCTCCTTTGGTGTGTACTGATTCTAATAATTATCTCCCTGAGTATTGCTTAAGAAAAGGAGGAACATCTGCTATGTTGGCCATTAAGACAACAGACTTGCGGAAACAGTTGTGATCATCAAAATACACACTAATTACTATCTTTAGAATTGAGCTGATTTAGTTATCCTTACAGCACAGTGATTCGACAACTGTAGAAGCTGCACTGATTTCTTACATTGTAATGACACTTCTAAGAAAGTCAAGTAATCTTTAGGGGAAATTTGCCATAATTCATTATAACTGTACAACTGTAACTTTTTTTTTTTTTTTTTTTTTTTTTTACAGATATCCTGAGGATCGTTGGAAGCATGCTTTCTTCTTCATTTTCATCATCTTGCCTTCTTTAATTACTTAAATAAAATATCCAGGATATTTCCAGAACACAGCCTTAAGGACATTTTTTTTCTAACATATATAGAAATCAATGAATAACCTCATCACTGAAGAGAATACTGATATGATTGTGTGTCTAGTTCACAAGAGGTAGACTTGTGATGGCTATTCTTGGCTACATCTCGAATTAACCAAAACAGGAATGGGTAGGCATCACTGTCAGGGACTTTTTTCTTTGTTTAATTAATTGAAGTTAGAAGACCCAATTCTAATGTTGATCTCTAGGGTGTCATCTTAATCTAGGCCACAACTTCTGCTGACAGCCTATATAAATGGCATGGAAGAATGGAAGCTTGCTTTTTCTTTGACTGCTTCCTCTCTTACTAGCAAGTCTGTTTCTTCACTGACATTACAGACTAATTTTTGGAATTCTGTAATATGCTGAGACATTTCTCCTTGTGGACTGAACAAGTAATACATTTTTGGGCTTTTAGTTGGAAGACAGCGTTGTTTAACTAGAAGGCATCCTAATTAATTATATCTTTTATATATAAATCGATTCTATAAGTTTGGCTTCTCCACAGAACTTTGACTAATAAAATGACAATATATAAACCCAGAAATTGTGGGAAAACTCTAAAAGACATAGAAAGGCGACCAAGAGAAGCAGTATCAGGTGTATCAGGTGCTGGAAATAGAAAGAGAATAGGTAAAAGAACACATGGTGCATGAGAGAGGAAATTATATTATAGGAAGTTGGGAGGCTAGAAGTCGGGTACCTGAATAGAAGATGAATGAAGAAGATGAAAGAAATAACAGTAAAAATCATACTTTTTTTGAAATCCTCTTAAAGACATTACGTGTTTATTTAAATCAATATGCATGTTTTTTTAAAAACACCAAATAAGAAAAAAAAAAAAAAAAAGTATTCAGAGGAGTCTTTGAATCCAGGCCAGCAAAGCTTAAGGGATACTGCAGAACAAAAAACATGTTTACATCATGAGTCTTTTTTTTTTAAATCTTTTATTTATTTTTTATTAATTACACTTTATTCATTTTGTATCCCCCCATAAGCCCCTCCCTCCTCCCCTGCCAATCCCACCCTCCCTCCCCTTTCTGCATGCATGCCACTCCCCAAGTCCACTGATAGGGGAGGTCCTCCTCTCCTTCTTTCTGATCTTAGTCTATCAGTTCTCATCAAAAGTGGCTGCATTGTGCTCTACTGTGGCTTGGTAAGGCTGCTCCCCCCTCATGGGGAAGTGATACATCATGAGTCTTAACTTTTCCTCTTGCATTGATAAAGCATCCTGACAAAAGCAACTTAAGGGAGAAAAAAGTTTTTGCAGATTAAAATTATGGTCCATCCTAGTGCAGTAGTTTCAGTAGCTACATTGAGGGAGGTGGTCATTGTACATTTAAAACAATCCATAAGTACCTATAACGTGCTTAAACAAGGAAAGAGAACAATGGATGCATGCATGCTAATGTCCAGCTTGCTTTCTTCCCTTACACAACCCTTCACATCACAATTAAAACAGATTGTCTTCTATCAACTAATTTAAGACACTCTGATGACACCTGATAGGCTAGGGTCATATGGGGTGTGGACCTCCACTATCAGTGGACTATGAGAGGGGCATGAGAGGAGTAGAAGGAGGGTGGGTGGAACTGGGAGGAGACAGGAGTTGTGGGGGAAGTTACAAACAGAATGTAAAGTGAACAAATTGTAATAAATAAATAATTAGATTAAAAGGAAGGAAGGGAGGAAGGAAAGAGAAAGAAAAAAGAAACAAAGAAAGAAAGGAAGAAAGAAAGAAAGAAAGAAAGAAAGAAAGAAAGAAAGAAAG
>NW_026592666.1:1394251-1410186 GCF_907164565.1 Psammomys obesus
AAAGAAAGAAAGAAAGAAAGAAAGAAAGAAAGAAAGAAAGAAAGAAAAAGAAACAGCAAACCGCCACTGTCACTCTCAGAAGTGCGTATCCCAGGTAATCCCTAATTATGTCAAGCTGGCAAGTAACACAAACAATGGCAACATGTGATCATGATCATTTAAAACCTAAAATCACATCATAGCAAATAAATTATTATAAAAAATACTAGCATGATGCTTTAGAAAATTCTTCTAATTGCAAAAGCATAGAGAATTTTGCTTCTAAGATACTAACATTTGTAAGATTAAGCATGTTAAAAAAGTAAACAGTACCATTATGTTTAATAAAACCCATTATAAAAATTTTGAGGTTATTTCAGATTGTGATTTGTGGATTAATTAAAAAAAATACATGAATTTTTACAGGGATGTTAGAGAAATAGATTGAATATGAATTAAGGTTTCTAAATTTCCTTGGAGAAACTGGTCTTTATTAGCAATTTGGAATTAGTGTGTGTGTGTGTGCGTGTGTGTATGTTTACATATGTGTGTATGTGCGTTTGTGTGCACACTTCTGTGTGTTGTGTTATTTTAATCTTTAAAGGGTGTATCTTCTGAAGCCAGGTAGTTCAGTGCACGTCTGTAATCTCAGGAAATTCAAAAGCCTAGGATGCTGAAAGAAGCCTGACGTGAGTTTGAGGCTGACATAGACTGTATAGTGCATGCTAGCTCAGTCTATTCCCAAAAACAGTCAGGCAAACCAACAAATCAATAGGATAGAACTTTAGACATTTTTCAAGTATTAATAATTATAACTCTGTGCACTCCTCAGTAGAATATTATTCTTATCAGGTATCAATATGGAAAGTCACTTAAATATTTTTTAGTTTAAAGTACTCATTGGACTGATGGTCAAGCAATAAACAGAGGTTTAATCAGATAAATGCACAAAGTGCATCAAATATAAAAATTACTACTTATAAAATAAGTCAAGCATTCTGAAATAATCAATCCTTTGTATTGCAGTGGTTATGGTATCCATTTAGAAATTATAAAAGTAATTCTACAGTACTTTATAAAAAAATTGCAATATTCTATATACAGATAGATAACTTTGCCTTAGAATATGCTTAATATTAAAATGTGTTAAATTAGAATTATGATATGGTTTGATATGTAGTATTCATTTCAAAAAATGTATTTAAAACAGTTTTGTATGATTTAAATATTAAAAGGATTAGAAGGGAAGCTGTTAATTTCCTTGGAGGATATAGGGCTGTTCAATCTTTCTACCTGGTCTTGACTTAATTTTGGTAGATGGAACCTATCAAGAAAATTGTCCATTTCTTTTAGATTTTCGAACTTTTTCGCATATAGGCTTTCTTAGTATGACCTAATGATTGTTTGTATATCCTCATTGTTTGTAGTTATGTCACCCTTTTCATTCCTGATTTTGCTGATTTGGATAGTTTCTCTCTGCCTTTTAGTTAGTTTGGCTAAGGGTTTATCTATCTTGTTAATTTTCTCAAAGAACCAGCTCTTGGTTTCATTGATTCTTTGAATTGTTCTACTTGTTTCTAATTGGTTGATTTCAGCCCTTAGTTTGATTATTTCCAGCTGTCTGCTCCTCTTGGGTGTTTCTGCTTCTTCTTTTTTCCTCCTAGGGCTTTCAGTTGTCCCATTAATTTGTTTTATGAGATGTTACAAATTTCTTCTTAAAGGCACTTATTGCTATGAGTTTTCCTCTAAGTACTGCTTTCATTGCATCCCATAATTTTGGGTATGTTGTGCCTTCATTTTCATTGAATTCTAGGAAGTCTTTAATTTTTTTCTTTATTTCATACTTAACCCAGCTCTCATTGAGAAGTAAGTTGTTAAGTGTCCATGTGAGAATAGGCTTTTTGCTATTTCCATTGTTGTTGAGGTCCAGCTTTAGTCCATGGTTGTCAGATAGTATACAAGGGATTATTTTAATCTTCTTGTATCTGTTGAGGCTTGCTTTGTGACCAACTATATGGTCTATTTTGGAGCACTTTCCATGAGGTGCTGAAAAGAATGTATACTCTTTTGAGTTTGGGTGAAAAGTCCTATAGACATCTATTAGGTCCATTTGATTTAGGACGTTTGTAAGTGCCTTTATTTCCCTGTTTGGCTTCTGTCTAGATGATCTGTCCCTTGGTGATAGTGGGGACTTGAAGTCTCCCACTATTAAGGTGTTGGGGTCGATATGTGATTTAAGCTTTAATAGTGATTCTTTTACGAATGTAGGTGCTCTTGTATTTGGGGCATAGATGTTCAGAATTGTGATGTCTTCTTGATGGATTTTTCCTTTGATGAGAATGGAGTGCCCCTCTATGTCTTTTTTGATTAGTTTTGGTTGAAAATCTATTTTATTAGAAATTAGGATAGCCACTCCTTTCTGTTTTTTGGGTCCATTTGCTTGAAAAAACTGTTTTCCAGCCTTTTACTCTGAGGTAGTATTTATCTTTGTTGCGTAGGCGTGTTTCTTGGATGCAGCAGAATGTTGGATCCTGTTTCCACACCCATTCTGTTAGTCTGTGTCTTTTTATTGGAGAGTTGAGTCCATTGATGTTGATAGATTATAATGACCATTGAATGTTATTTCCTATTATTTTGGAGTTGATAGTGCTACTGTGATTCATTGCTTGTTTTCTTTTGATTTTTGCTGGGTAATTATCTATAACCTATGTTTTCTTGGGTGTAGTTTTTTCTGTTGGATTGGAATTTTCCTTCTAGTATTTTCTGTAGGGCTGGTTTGCTGTTCAAACGTTGCTTAAATTTAGTTTTGTCGTGGAATATTTTGTTTTCTCCATCTATGTTGATTGAAAGCTTTGCTGGGTATAGTAGTCTAGGTTGGCATCTGTGGTCCCTTAGAGCCTGCCTGATATCTCCCCAGGTCCTTCTGGCTTTCATAGTTTCTGATGAGAAGTCTGGTGTGATTCTGATAGGTCTACCTTTATGTGTTACTTGGTCTTTTTCTCTTGCTGCTTTTAGTATCTTTTCTTTGTTCTGAAGATTAAGTGTTTTGACTATGATGTGGCATGAGGAGTTTCTTTTCTGGTCTAGTCTATTTGGTGTTTTGTAGGCCTCTTGTATGTTTGTGGACATCTCTTTCTTTAGGATGGGAAATTTTTCTTCTATGATTTTCTTAAAAATATTTTCTGGACCTTGGAGCTTGGAATCCTCTTTTTCATCAATTCCTATTATTCTTAGATTTTGTCTTTTCAAGGCATCCTTGATATCTTGGATGGTTTGTGTTTGGGATTTTTCCGATTTTACTTTTGCTTTGAGAGAAGTATCAATTTCTGCGATTATATCTTCAGCACCCAAGATTCTCTCTTCTATCTCTTGTATTCTATTAGTGATGCTTACCTTTGTGGTTTCTTTCTTTTCTTTTCTATAAGTGCTTCAGTTCCAGGCTTTTCTCAGTTTGTGTTTTCTTTATTGATACTAATTCTGTTTTCATGCCTTGCAATATTTCTTTCATCTGTTTGAATGTGGATTCCTGTGTCTCCAAGATGGTCTCTATTTTTGTGTTTGTTTCCTCTCTTAATGCCACTACTTCTGCCTCCATTTGTTTGGCTATATTTGCCTGTGTTTCTTTAAGATCTTCGTTCACTTCGTTTTTTTCTTTGTTTCCATTTGGGAGGCCAAATCTTTGAGAGATTTATTTGTTTCCTCTTTAACTGTTTGAATCTATATGGCTATTTCTCTGAGAGATTTGTTGGTTTCCTCTTTATGTGCCTCAAATAACTGGATAATCATAGCTTTAAAATGATTTTCTTGTGTTTCTGATGAGTTGGAGTGTCCAATAATTTTGGGGGTTGCCTGTGATATCAATCATGATATCTTGATTTGCGTTGGTTGTGTTCTTTCACCGATTCCTGACCATTTGGTTATCCATAGTGTTCACTGTTCCTGGATTCTGCACATCAGACTGGTCTTTCTCTGGTGTGTAAAGAATTCTTCAGGAAAATGGGGGAGGTCCAGTGGTTTCAGTGTGTGGGTTAGTGACACAGCTATACCTGTAGGAGGAAAGTTCCCAGGCGCAGAAGGGCAAATGTGGGGTAGCATGTGTTTGAGTGTGTGCTTGTAGGTGTGTCCTAAGGGACAGGGTGTTGGAGAATGAAGAGGCCTTCAGTGTGTGAGAAGGATGCTTTGCAGGCACTGAAGGTGTTGCAGGCACTTAAGGGATTGCAAACGCTGTTGAAGACTGCAGGCGCTTATTGTTTTTGCAGGTCTGTGAGGCTTTGGTGGCTACTCAGCTGGTTATATGCCACTGAGGCGTTGGATGACCCATGCAATCACTGGCTGGGCAGCCCTGTGTAGTCAGTACTGCCACTTGCAGACTTGGGACCTGGGAAAGACTGTACTGTGGATCTGAGTCTCTTTGGCTGGCACTCTTTGGGTGTGTGCTCTGGCAGGGTGGAGTTTCCGGTGGTGCATGCACTCTGGTGGCACCAGGTGGTGGTGGTGATGGGGGCGGGGGTGTTCTGAAGGTCCAGAGCTCGGCAAGAGGACACTATGCTGGCTGTGGCTCCTCAGATGTGTGCTCTGAGAGGTAGCATTCAGTGGGCAGTTACAGCTGTCCCCTGAGGCTGAGGTGCCTGAAGTCCTGCCTCTGCCGTTTTGTGTCCCAGGCACTGTGCTTTGAGGATTTGAGATCCAGGAAGGATTGTAACTGCGGAACTGTGTCTCTGTGGTTGGCACTCTGTGATTGGGCCTGCACTCTGGCGCTGGCAGTGGGTGCGCTTCTCCGGTGTGGTAGGGTTTCTGGAGATGTGTGTGCTACCAGGAGGTGGGATTTCCTATGGTGGGTGCATTCAAGCAGGGCGGGTTTTCTGGAGGTGTGTGCACTCTGGCTGTGCTGGATTTCTGGAGGGACATGAGCTCCACTGAGCTTCTTGTGGCAGGATCACGTCCATGGGATGGGGGGGAGGAGATGCTCTGAGAGCCCTGGGCAGGGCCTGGGGTGTGGGCTCCTTGGACGTGTCCAAGGGGTTTTGCTCAGCAGGCACTTAGAGCTGTCCACTGCGGTAAGGGGCCTGGAGCACTGTCTCTGCTTTCTTAATCCCCAGGCTGTGAGCTTTGTGCTCAGCTGCCTGGTGCTGTGTGCAGGCTTCCCCACTCGGGAAGACCAGGACAAGGGAAGAGCCCTACTTCGTTCCCAGAGAAGTCCGAGCCTGATCTAAATCTACAAGCACTTCTTGCTTCTGTGGTGTCCCCTCTCCTTTAGAAAGCCCAAAAGTTCAAATTCTAGTTTCGATTGTTTCTACACTCACCAATTTTGGAGATTCATGTCCTCTGCCTCTCCAAAACGGTGCACTCTGTTCGCTGCCATCTCGGAACCCCCCTGGATGTGATATTGTTATATGCACAGGTAAGGGCTAGCAGCTTGCCATCAGACATCTCTGCCTTATTCATTCCCATGTGTGTTTAAGCATTTTAACTGCCTCTATTGACCCTTTATAATCATATGACTATCAAACTGGATCCTCTCTTCTACCATTTCTGGTAGGATGGAGAGCCTACTGTAGAGTCCTCTGAAAGGATCCACCCAACAGGGGAAAGAATCAGATGCTGAGACTCATGGCCAAACTTTGGGCAGAGAACAGGGAGTCTTACGGAGGAAGAGAGGGTGGGAATAAAGGGACATGGAGGGGACAAGAGCTCCACATGAGACCAACAAAGCTAAAAGATCTGAGTCCAGAGGATTATGCAGAGACCAATGCACCATCGGAGGAACATGCATGGAGAGGACCTAGACCCCCTGCTCAGATGTGGCAGGTTGGCAGCTCAGTCTCCCCTCCTCTGAGTGAGGGGAGCAGAGGCTGCCTCTATCATGAACTCAGTTGACTGCTCTTTGATCACTGGCCCCTGATGATGCAGCTTTGCCAGGCCAAGGAAGAAGAGGATCCAGCCAGTCCTGATGAGACTTAACAAGCTATGGGCAGATGGCAACAGTGGAGAACTTCCCATTTCAGTGGAATAAGGGAAGGTGATGGGGAAAAGAGGGAGGAAGGGTGTGACTGGGTGCTTTGAGGGAGGGGGCTTCAATCAAGATATATAATGAATAAATTGTGAAGAAAAAAATTAAAATTAAAAAAGTATCTATAACTTCTGTCTAACATGTATGAAATCAACGTAATATTTTTCTAGTGAAATTGATATTTATAAAAAAGCATTAATCCAAGAATTTAGATGTAGTTCAGTGGTAAAATACTATATAGCTTATATAGTTCTCAGATTGATTTTCAGCACAAAACAAACACAAAAAGTGGCATAATTAAAACTTATTCAAGCCAATAAATGAATTAAAAGCATAGATTCTTATTCTCGATTGCTGTGTATAGGTCAAATTTAAAGGGCTCTAAGTATTCAGTCTTCAGAATTCCACCCAAAATAGGATTTCTAAATCATTATTTCCTTCCCCGAGTTTAAGGACTCTTTATTGACTGATAGCTGGAAAGATTGCGGCAGAAAGAAGCAATGGGTGATTTCAATAAAATAATATTTTCCTATCCCAAAAGGGAAATTAAATATGTGAAATTAAAATATATATAAACACTTTATCTAAAATATGAACAGGCTAAGTCCAGTCCAAATCTTAGCATGGGGCTGAAAGAGTTAGGTACAAAGTCCTACATTTAGCTAAGAAGCTATTGCCACTTAATATAGTCTGACAAATTGAGTATAAGTTTTCTCTAACAGTATAACCCTTGGCAGGTCAACAATAGTCAAGGGTAGATCATAAATACAAAAGTAGTTGGGTAACACAATTTAGAGTGAATGGCAGATAGATTAGTAGAGAGGGAGATGAGTATCTTTGTTACTTTTATGTTGCTGGGACAAGATATAAAAAGCAAGTCAACTTATAGAATCAAGAGTTTATCTAGGACTTACAGTTTCATAGGGGAAGAGTCCATTGCCATCATGGCAGAGAAAATGGCAGCAGGCAGACATGGCCAAGGAGTAGTAGCTGAGAGCTTGCATCTTGATCCCCACACATGAGACAGATAAAACTTTCTGGAACTGGCTTGGGCTTTTGAAACTCCAAAGCCAGCTCTAGTGACACAATTCCTTCAAAAAGGCTATACCTCCTAAACTGGCCCAAAAAGCACTTACAACTGGAGACCAGGTATTTAAATATATGAATTTCAGATGTGTATATTAAACCCAAAACACTAAATGAAGTATTTTTGTGGAACTATGGAATGGTTATGAATGTGCTCAAAATATATTTTATAAAATTCTCAAAATATCGGGGTTGGGGATTTAGCTCAGTGGTAGAGCGCTTGCCTAGCAAGCGCAAGGCCCTGGGTTCGGTCCTCAGCTCTGGAAAAAAAAAAAAAGACAAAATAACAAAATTCTCAAAATATTAATCAAATTTAATGAAATATTACTTAAAATATATTTATGTTTAAATTTTTTGAAAGAACCTCTGTTAAGCCTTAGATTAAAAAAATATCTAGTGACATAAATATGTAATCCTATTTATTCAGAAGACTCAGGCAGAAGGACCCAAACTTATTACCTATTAACTACAAATTAGTTTAAGGCAAGCCTGGACAATTTTTTTAAAACCTTACTTGTAGGCAGTTTGGTAAATTTAATCATTTAATCATTAATCATGAATTATGGAATCAATTTATATTACAAACTTCATTACTATGTAGAGTAAATTTTTATTTTAAGGTAAATTTGTTCTTGTTGTAATCCAAAGTATGGGATGGGGGAATCCACAGCTGAAAACAGCCTTATGGTCCTTATCAGCTGGAAACTGCCTCCTGCAGAGGTAGTGGTTTTGCCAGCTGAAAAATCCTAGTGATGACTCCAGGAAGGGATAAATAGGAGCAGAGAGAGAGAAAGACTGTGTCACTTAGCTTAGAGACCCTCATAGGAAAAAAATGCTTTGGGAAATACTTCAGGGAGGTTGCTGCTGCTCCTCCTTGTTGCTGTGTTTGCTATTCCTGAATTGCTGGATTGTTGTTTGGCTGGATAGCTGATTTACTGGTTTACCAGTTTGCTGGACTGCCAGACATCCTAGTGACAAAGAGTGGAATTGCCCCAAGGAACTACATCTAAAGATGTCTACATTCCCTCTCCCCACCAACATTCTTTCTCTCCTACCTAGGGTTGGGGGTTTGGAAGGAAGGTAGAGGCTTAAGGAACCACAAATAAAATGTTTTTTTTTTCTTTTTTGTTTTAAAGCAAAGCCCCTATTATTACATAAATGTTGAACTTAATTGTATCAAATGAGATCCTAAAATATTTTTATGAAATTACTTTTAAAGCAAATCATAAACTTCCTGTTTCATACAAGTAAAAAGAAAGTGTGAAACTTCAAGGCAAGATTCTTAAAATCTCAATATACATGCACTGGGTTCAAATGAAAATGAAGAAAACAGATTTAATGCAAAAATGTAGTCACTCAGAGTAAGGCATGACTTTAAATCTATTGTTAGGCAAAACACAGATAAACTTAGAGCAATTCATAGCCTGGTCATAACAGTTTACAAGAGTGGGGATCAATGCGTTGACTAATAAAGTTAATCTTGGCATATTTAGATCACTGTATTGCTTGGAATAAAATAGACTAAGATCAGAAGGAAGGAGAGGAGGACCTGCCCTATCAGTGGACTTCGGGAGGGGAATGCGTGAAGAAGGGAGAGGGAGGATGGGAGGGGAGGAGAGAGGGGCTTATGGAGGGATACAAAGTGAATAAAGTGTAATTAATAAAAGTTAAAAAAAAGAACGAAAAAAAGTTATGAGAAAGCCAGCAGATAAATAAAGCATTGTGGGCTTTGAACATTTAATAATTTGTGCTACTTTAAAATTAAAAAAAAAAAAAAGAAAGAAAAGAAAAGAAAAGAAATACTTTTACCCATTTGGCAATTCTTTCATCCTCAGTAAATAGTTAGGTTTAGAGAAATTATTACTATTTTTATGGACACTACATTTTAAAGAATGTTAATTGTTGATTAGAATGTTGGGAAAATTAATAAAGAGAAATCTGTTCTTAAACTGTGGCATGTGAACTCTACATACTGTAAACTCTATGTTTTTTTTTGTTGTTGTTGTTGTTGGTTTGTTTGTTTGTTTTTAATTATCCAAAGCTGCTTTTTTGTAGAGCTGCTCTGCTGGCACTATTGTTTCTCCTGGGATACACAAATAGAACAGGATCTGAAGCAAGATGAAAAATGAACACACCTTTCCAAGTGGAAAAATCAAGCAAGTACATATGTTATTTTTGACTCCAATTCAATCTTGATTCAATAAATACAGGAAAAAATATTTTTCAAGTACAGATCTATGGAGTCCATACACATAAATATAAATTGACATGGGAATTTTGTAAAATCAATCAGGGTAATTCAGTCTGAATGAGTTATTTTACACAAAGTACCTTATGTAAAGGATGCAAAAGGTATTCGTTTGCCTTCTAGATATAGTAAATCTTTGAAGTGAAAAATTAAAATGTGTATTCAAAAGAGAATATGTATTTCAACATTCACAAGTTTTGTTTTATTATTTTATTTCCCCGGAAAATGTTCAACTAGATATCCAGGTAGGAAAACTGATCCATAGAGGATCTAAGAACTTCACTCAAATAATCTGGCAGTAGGGGTGGAAGTCTTATTAATTTCTCTCAGAAAGTAAAATCTGCAATCCTCTCACTAAGCAGGTTACCTTGCCATTTACTGAAATGCAAGATTAGCCAGATATTACTTGGCTTTCATTATAAAGCATAGTCCTCTCAAATTGAATTATGTTTGATGAAGTATTACAAATTATTCCTTCTCTTGGCACTTTAATTTTCTTAACATATCTTCAGTCTAGAGAGCATTAGCATAAGATTTAACACTGGCATGTCACATATTTAAATTACCTGTTAATCACACACACTTAATCAAGTTTTTATTTGAATACTTAATTGAAATTATTTTAGTTAACAGCCTGACAGTTCAGCTATATACTGAGTACGTATGTGCACAAAAGTAATTATGTTCTTCTCTAGATTAGCTGTTATTTATTTTGTCTACCATTGTGATTACAGTGTGATTTTTACATAGAGTGTATTTCTCAAGAATCAAAACCTTCCAAAATAAGCACTAAAAAATTGAGAATTTAGCCCTGGTGTTTTGTATAAAGAAAAATCTTGCTTTACTTACTTATCCTTATATAATAAGTCTGTATGTATTATTGGGGAAACAACAAGTGGTTCACAAGTTCATGATGAAAGGTGAAATGTCCAGAATAGCCATGACAATATTAAAGCAAAGCATAGTTGGAAGACTTTCCTTGAAGCTTACTATAACCTATAGTTACCAATACATTATAGAATTTATGATAAAACAGTGTGAAGCTCGAAGAAACAGCCACAGTTATAAACTTAGCTAATTGCAAGAAAATATATTACACTGGAGATACTGGTGATTCCAAAACAATGGAGTTAGAAACTTTTGATATTTATTTAAAGAAATGAATACAGTTGCCAACTTTACACATCTCTTGGAAAAAAAAAAAAAACATAAAGTAGATTATTCCAGGCCCAGCATAAAATACAAAAACTGTAAAATCCCATAGAGGCAACATCAAACAATGATTATCTAATTTTGTACTTGGAGCCAAAATTTAGACTAGAGTGACAAAAAAGATTATTATTTTTTTTTATTTCATGAGTTCTTTTTAGATGCAATATTTTATAGAAAAACAATGAAATAATAAAAAAAATCAGACTGGACCTAGCAAAAACATATATCAGGAAAATTACATGGATAGGAAATATAAAAAGTTCTGTTGCTACTTGTATTATTCAACAGTGTTCTACAGTAAAAACATTAAAATATAAAAATTTTACAAAATATTAAAATATTATAATATCAAAAAAACATTAAAATATCTCAGCAAAAAAATTACAATTGCAGATAATCATAGTAACAATTGCTTAAATGGCCATCCTTAAAGCCATGTATACAGGTAATATTTTACGGACTGAGCAGGTCATATTTAGATGCAATAATACTGTAAATAATCAAAATCACATCTCACCCAGGTCTTCAGAAAGACCTGAACCAAGTTCAGTTGCTCCCTGGAAGGTCCAAACTCACAAGTATTTGTGTCTTGTATAATGGATCACTAATTAATGCCCAGAATACCTAAAATTCAGCTGTTCAGGTCAGTCCTTACACAATGTTGTCAAGGATTTAATTTTGAAATCACATCCTGTGACAGGCTTATGAAGACTAGGTGTTACTATTGTTTACTATACTTAAACTCCATGCTTCTGTAACAGAGGCAAGATTAAGAATCACCACAGCCTACAATGTCCCTAAATGTAATACTGCAAAGAGCCACCCCACCTGTCATGACATAGAAAAGACTTAATTTTCCTTAATATCTTGATTGCCTAGTATCAAAGCCAGCCACAAACATCCAAATTGCCAGTTTTGTTAGTAATATATATTATTCCCTTTCTGTAACATTTCCCCCACTTGAACAATTTGAACCAAATAATACATTCTTTATATATACCCCAAATTTACAAGCGTGTCTATTTCCCAATCATATCCTAGTCTTTGATTCTCATTTCATTTACAATTGAATAATGTAATTCCCAAAAGCCTTTCTGAGAATGCAGTCTCAAAAGAAAAATACTTTTCTCACTTAATTATCTAATCACATCACTCATTCCTTCTTTTCTGCCAGTATGTTTCTCTGTAGACTTGTATACAGGTATACAAAAGAAGATATTATTCTGACTTTTGTATGTTGTCAGACCTTACAATCTAACATTCTTCTTCTCCCAGTTCCCCCTTCCCCTGAGTACAGCGGTTATCTTTCTCTTGTAATAATTATTTTATTGAACACAATCTCCTCTCAGTGACACTTATTTGATAGGATCAACCTTCAGTCTCAATGACAATGATGCACAATGCTGACATACTGGTATGGTATAGGCTGCTTTATGGTTCCAAAGTAATATGCTTATGAATGAAGCAAGGGAAACTGTATTCATATTATATTGTATGAGAAAATAATCTCTTCAATAAATGAATAAATTTCAAAGGAAAAAGGAAAAAAGTAGACGTGTATTCCAAGCTGAAAATTTTTTCAATATATTTTCTTTGAACAAAACAGTTACTGAAAGCAGAAAGCTGTTGAAATTAGCTATTTTAACATAAGGGCAAAAAAGAAAAATAGTTTGAAACAATGATAAACAGAGAAAAAATATAGTTTTATTATCTATATATTAATAAAATATGAAATACTTATTAATATATAATTAATTTATAACACAATACAATTATATTAATATGATAAATATTAAATATTTATTACATTAATAGAAATTGTATTATATACAAGGTTGATCATTTCAATAATTTATTTCTAATGTTTTATTACTGGGTATCTTTGTCTCCCGTTAAAAGGAATGAAAAAAAAAGACATTTAGTATTATTTTTCTCATTCTGTCATATTTTATAGCTCTATAGATAAGAAATATTATAATACTATAAAACTTACTCTCCATCAAATAATACTGAAAAATAGAACTTTTATACACATCAAGTTTGAACAAATATAGAATCTTCAGATAATTTTATTTTATACTTGTAGAAAGTTCAATAAAAGTCAGAACATGTGAATAAGAAATTATAGGGAAAATTGTCTGGAGCATTAAAGTGATAAATGTATAGATAAAAATTTAATATTTGAATTATAACTCTATAAATGACCACATTTTCTTTGATTAATATTTCATAAGTTATACAAGCTTAAAATTCTAAGCATTTATCTCCAGATATGCCAGGAAATTCATAATAGATGAGAATATAATTCATTTATTAAACTACACTTTTTATGTTGAAATGTACATTTTTATGAATAATAACTGAAAAAAATATGGTTATTTCCACGTAATCTGTAGATTAAGAAACCCCAAGCAAAACAGGATATTATCCCATAGGTTGCAGAAATAATGAAAGATCCATTAAAGTTACAAACATGTTTTTAGTTATATAATATCTAAAATTCAGCATGTAAAAGCAAAGTGACTTAAAGAAAGTAAACAAATTACAAAAATCCAATACACATAAAATTCTTAACAAATACCAAGTAATGAAGCAGTGTAAATAGTGGCAGAACATGCATAATTGTCTAATTGAACAGGCTTGATTCTTCTGCAATGCTAGGGCATGAAAGGAGAAGGAGAGTTGAAAGTCTCTGTGCTAGACTAGAATAAAAAACACAATAAGGTGGCATGTTATGCATTTGGTAAGTAGTGTGGATGACAGGACTCTTCAAAGGGTCTTGTTTAAGATGATGCATTCTTTTCTGGAAGGTATTTTTCTAGACATAATTAAGTTCTTTGCATTCTGAATTTTGCCTTCTATTTTTATTGCTAACTGTCTTCTGTGGGGTTTTTTGTTTTGTTTTGTTTTTTTCTGAGTTGCTGGTTACCACACTCTTCAAAATTTGATGATGTAAGTTCATGATTGCAATTTTGGGTTTAGAACTCTTGCTTTTAGTCTCTGAGTTTCTGATTAATTGGGAGAGAGTAGGCAAATGCATTCTGTAAGCCTTCTAGTTCATTTTTCATTCAATTGTATAAAATAGTCATTCCTGTTCCACTGCTTCATGTTGCACAAGGGAAGATGAATGTCTTCAGATTTCTTATCACAAACACCAGATGGAACACACTTAATTCCAAAAGAACACTACAGTTACATGAAACATGAAAGTGTGCCTGAATTATAACAGGTGATGATAGCAGGAATGACTTCATTATTAGTAATGATTTTGGAACCATTTTGGTGTCACTCCTTTCCCAATAATAATTTTTCTGTAGTTTGATATAAATTATTCCTATGAGTAGGTCGAAGATGTGCCAAATGTAGATATGCATATCAAGTCTGATTTCAACTCATCAATGGCAAAAAGTTTGTAGTGCAAGTCTACCTCTAAAAGTTTGATTTTCTATTAAATGATATGAAACCTGTTTTAATGTCAACATATACTATAGGTTTAATTTGGAGAAAAAGACAATAAGTTTTGTAAATCTAATAAACTGTAATACCACTTCAGAAGTAATAGACATTGTTAATTTATTATCATCAGTTATTGATGTTTAAACCATTACACGTAGCATGAGAATTAATATTAGCGCAGTCAAAATACTTTAAAATAACACTAAGTCTCATAACCAAACCCTCGGCAGAGTGCAGGGAATCATATGAAAGAAGGGGAGTTAGCATGATATGGAAAGGATAGGAGCTCTACAAGGACCAAACATATCTGGGCACAGGGTCTTTTCTGAGACTGACACTCAACCAAGGACCATCTATGGATATAACCTAGAACTTCTGCTCAGATGTGGCCGGTGGTAGCTCGGTAACCAAGTAGTTTTCCAAAGTAAGGGGAACAAGGACTATTGCTAACAGGAACTCAATGGCAGGTTCTTTGACCTCCCCACCCCCCCCCCCAGGGGAGGAGCAGTCCTGTTAGGCCACAGAGGAGGACTTTGCAGCCAGCCCTGAAGATACCTGATAAAACAGGGTCAAATGAAGGGGGAGGAGGTCCTCCCCCCTATCAGTGGACTTGGAAAGGGGCAGGGAGGAGACCAGGGAGGGAGTGTGGGGTTGGGGAGGGAATGAGGGAGCAGGATACAGCTGGGACACAGAGTTAACAAAATGTAACTAATAAGAAAAATAAAATAAAAAAATATTTAAAAACGTACAAATAAATATAAAAACGTAAAAAAAAAAAAAGAAATTTCAATGACATATTTCCATAAGCCAAATTCAGGGACAATAACTATTGTTATTTCCTATGAGGAAAGATTAACTTTGTATATCAAAGAAGGTGCTTATATGCAATATAAGTGTAATATATAAGTGCATATATAATTTGCTATTATTTTTATCGATTCAGTTGTTCCTTCTTTATATACTTTTTTTTTTGAAAATCTCTTTCACAGTATTGGGAACTACACCAAAAGAAATTGCAAGAATCTTAATTAATTCTTAGAGAAATTTTTGTAGAATTATTGTGCAAGGCAGCTGGTAAAAGAAGAGAAAGTGATATTTAGTTATGACATAAAGCACTAATCATTAGTTATTTTTAACAAAATTAAGTTTAATAGATTGGTTTAAACTAGTAGTTTACTTATATATTTTTTCCTGGGATCTGATACATGAATAATGTATTTAGCATCATCTATATAAACTACAAATGGGAAGCTACAATGGAGATGTTTCTGTAATAACAACCATTACTTTGCAGATCAATCCTTATTCAATTATTTTTTTCCCATATAACATTTTGAATAATATTATTCTTTATATAAACCTTTGAAAAGTAATTTGGGAACAGTGACTACACAGGAAGAGTAGAAATTATAATCAAAAGCTTTCATCCATGCCATAGAGAATAATGGCAATATTTCAAGTGAAACCTACAAATAGTATCCCTTCTGTTTCTGGCAATACTCCGATATTTTTTAGGCTAGAATGATGCTGAGGAAAAGAGATAAAGTACAATATCCAGCAGGCAGTATCCCTGCTGCTTTCAATCAATGAAAGAGCTCCCCAGTGGACCTAAGATCATTGGAGTTCAATTTTAAATGTATCCAGGTCACAGTCTAAGTACCAGGGTCACTCAGTCTTGAATCTGTTCTCATGTAGGTGTGGAATTCTCTGTTTGATGGAATGTTCTTCTTTACCATAGCTTAATTTTACAGACCTTATGATATAGACTATGTAAATTCACTTCATTCTTGGCTACTTACGTGCCAACACAAGAAGTGACTTGCCTGTTTTCTAAATTTTAAATTGCAACTTCTTATTCTGCTCCAGATTCAGATATTTGTAGAATTCAGGGAGAAGATGTGTGTGTGTGTGTGTGTGTGTGTGTGTGTGTGTGTGTGTGTGTGT
>NW_026592666.1:1410196-1442410 GCF_907164565.1 Psammomys obesus
TGTGTGTGTGTGTGTGTGTGTGTGTGTGTGTGTGTGTGTGTGTGTGTATACACATACATACTCAAATAAATACATATATATGATTTAAATCTTTTAGGTAATATGTTAAAACATGAGTTAGAAGTCAATGGAAATTTTATGGTATAAAGAGAAAGACTTCAGAATTAAATAATTAGAATATAGAATATTATAGAATATGGCAGCTTGACTTAGCAATTTCACCTGAAGTGCATTTAAGCTTTTTTTTTCCATTTCTCTAAACAAAGTAGTCTTCTTGAGACCTGCATAAATGTGGAAGTCCAAGAGCCCTCTCTGAGAATTTACCAACCAAAATAATCATGTTGTATCCAAATAGCCTAAATGGTCACTTAATACTTGATCTGAAGTCATCTCAGTGTTGGAAAAACGGGAATCATTTTTCTAATTCTACACTGGGCAACACTGTATGTGTGTTTTAAACATACATGTTTAAAACACCATCTTACTTTTCATACTATGATTCTTGATTTAGACCAAAAAAATTACTGGATAACATGTGCAAGTCAAGGCTTGTAAATATCACTGTCACTCTGTTCACACTTTTATTTTTCATGGCAACCTTCCTGAATAGGGACTATTTCCCTTCTTGTATGAACACAGAAAACAGCCATTGACCTTATTTAACAAAACAGGGCTGCCACTTCCAGCCTCTTGTATCTAGTTTGCCCTTTATGCATTAGTAATATTTTACCATACTGTCATAGTGTACTAAAATTTACATTACTCAGGAAAAGCGTGGCTATTATTTGATTTTATTTTGTCTTTTTAGTACATGCTAATATGCTTTGTTTTCTTTGGTTCAAAAATATTCAGTGCTTAAATTGATATTATCATTATATAAATGGGTGGTAAATTATCTAATATCCAGTGATGGTCACTTATAATTATGTATTATTTGCATTACTGGAAAGACCTGATTTGGGGTTAAGTTGCATACTATTTATGTCTTTTAAATTTTCTTTAAAATATCTAAAATTTGTCTTTGATGGAATTATTTTTAATTGTTACTTTTGTTATAACTGAAATATTGATTTTACCATCCTATTTGTATTCTGTAAAGGAATATAAATATTGAAATTCATTAAAATAGTATCAGGAAAAAAATATATATATATTTACTTTTTACAACTTACTCACTTTTCATCCCAGTTGTAGTCCCCTCCCTCATTTCCTCCTGGTCACACCCTCCCTCCCTCTTCCTACCCTATCCCTCTCCTCCTCCCTTACTATTTGAACCTAGGCTATCAGGTTCCATCAGGACGGCCTGTATCCTCTTCCTCTGTGGGCTGGCTAGGTAGCCCCACCACAGGGAGGTGGCCAAGAATCAGGCAACCAAGCTCATGTGAGAGACTGTCTCTCCTTCCCTTACTAGGAAACGCACATGGAGACTGAGCTGTCTATGGGAGGCATCTGGGCAGAGGATCTATGTCCTCTCTCTGCATGGTCTTTGGTTGATGCAACAGTCTCTATAGTCCCATCTGGACCTTGAATTTTTGGCTTGGTTGGTCTCCTTGGGGCTCTCCTGTCCTCTCTAGGGCCTTCTATAATCCCCTTCTTCCATAATACTCCCTGAGCTCAGTCCAAACTTTGGCTGTGAGTCTCCGCATCAATCTCCTGCTGAGTGGAGTCTTTAAGAGGACATCTATGGTTGGCTCCCTTCCTGTTCTCTCTCTTCTACTCTTTCCAGTATCTATCCCAGTTTCCCTTTTGAATGAGAAGTAAACATCTTCCCTAGGGAACTCCTTGTTGTTTAGCTTCTTTAGGTCTGTAGATTTTAGAATGTTTACCCTATATTGTATGACTAATACCTCCTTTAAGTGATATGCTTATACCATGTGTGCCTTTCTGCTTCTGGGTTGCCTCACACACGATGATTAGGAAAAATATTTATTATTTTTTGACAGTCATGTTTAGGAAATGTTTTCTGTGTCCTCAGTGTTTCCTACATGTCCTATCTGAGTTATATTTTTTTTTCATTCCTCGGCTGATACCCAGTCTCTGACCTGAATTAAAAAGCAGACAAGTAGCTGTGACTGCTCACCTTGTTCAACTCTCTTATCATCTATCCACTTGGCCACATGTTCACAGGCTTTGAAAAAGGTGGAATGAAGAAGGCAAAATAAAACAATTTGTCCATGTCAAAATGTATCTCTTTGTTTTGCATTAATTATGAAGAACATGGAAGGAAGATATTGACCAATTTTTCAAAATATTTCCAAACCTTCTGTAAGTTATGCTCAGTGGTTTCTTCTAACTGTACTGGCAGTATAAAAAACAACTTCCAGGGAGGGAAGGATGGATTTTTTTTTTCATTTTCTTTAAAATGTCCAGAAAAGTACCATGAGGCAGGAAAATTAATGCATTAAGCAGAAAATTAGCATTATTGTTTTTTATTTTGAAGAATTAAGGATAAATCCAGGATCTTGCAGATATTAGAGAAGTGGTTCCACAATAAGTTATATCATATTTTGGAATCTTCAATCTTCAGTGTTTTGCTTTTTTAAAAAAATAATTTTTTAAGGACTCAGATACAGTTCATAGAGGCCTAACAGGGGTGAGACACTGATTTCTCTTCCAGCAATGTGATAACAATGTGGACAAATTTAAAAAAAAAAAGTTATCTAATTTCATCAAATTGCATGCAAATTTCATGATGTAATTTTTCCTAACAACTGTATAATACTCCAATGTGTAAATAGACCACATTTTCTTCATCCATTCTTCAATCAAGGGACATATACATTGTTTCCAGTTTCTGGCTGTTATGAATAAAGTCTCAATGAGGAAGTGGCCTTGTGGTAGTTTTGAGCATTTTTTGGGTATATGCCCAGAAGTGGTATAGCTGGGTCATGAGGTAGATTTATTGATTCCTGTTAAGTAAAGGATAATCACACTGCAATCCACAGACTCAGAAAAGGTAAGTAATAATGAGGGCTCTCAGGGGGGACCACATGTATCTCCCAGGGAAGAGGAAGTAGAATAGATTCTGAGGGTGAACAGGGGTTTGTTGGGCAAGGGATCAGCAGGGATAGGGTGATAAAGGGATGGTCAGAGGGAGAGTGCTGGGAGAGATGCCTTGAATGGGGAAGCATTTAGGTGCAGTGTGAAAACAATTCAGTGGAGCCTTCCTGGAGCCTATGAGGGTGACTCTAGCTAGGGCTTCTAATATGGAGGATACTGAGCCTTAACCAGTCATGTTCAGTAACCAGGCAAGGCTCCTAATGGTCGCAGGGAGACACCAAATTCTCCACAGACCCTTTTACCCACACATGTACTGTTTGTAGGGTGTGCTGGGGTAATGGAGGCTCAGAGCAGGTGGGGACGGTCAACTGGTCTAACTCGAGTCAACGCCAGGAGAGGGATCCAATGCTGCACACTGCCTAGACACCCAGGAACAGCAAGGTGGGTGGCTAGAAACCTAGGGAAGAACCTAACAAAACTAACAACAACAACAAGTCGATGAAATTATTCTTGAGAATATAATGATATTCTGCTATACTCATAGGTCAGTGCTTAGCCCATCGTCATCTGAGAAGCTCCCAATGTCAGATGATGGGAGCAAATATAAAGACTCACTCCCGAACATTATGCAGAGCTCAGAGAACCCTGTGGAAGATGGATAGGGAGTAATGTAGGAGCCAGAGGATCACTGTCCACAAAATCAACTAAATAAGATTTACAGAAGCTCACAGAGACGGGAGCGACAATCATGGAGTGAGTGTGCTAGGGTCTGCGCTAAGTCCTTTGTGTATATTTCAGTTGTTTTGCTTGTGCTGTTCGTGGGACTCCGAACAGCGAGAGTGGGGGTTGATTTCTACTTTTTGCCTGCTCTTGGGACTTTCTTTTACTCTGACTAAGTTACCTAGTCCAGTCTTTACATGAGGGCTCATGCCTAGTCCTATTGCATTTTATTATGCAGTCCTTCAATTGATATCAGCAGCAGGCCTGTTCTTTTCTGAAAGGAACCAGAACAGCAGTGTATCTGGGGAGAGGGGAGATGGTGGGAGCAGTAGGACGAATGGTGGTGGGGAGGCTGTTTTCAGGATGTATTGTTCCAGAGAAGAATAAACAAAAAGAAAAAAAAGAAAAGACTGTAATTTACAAATTAAAACAAGCATCTGATATGTAAAACATGATGAATGACATATGTATGTACTAGGCAGTAATTATCATGGCCAGATTTTTTAACACGTCTTCCACCACCCATCCTTCACCATTTGTGGGGATGCATATGTGCGCATTTCTAGAAAGTATATTTAAAACCTATCTTGTCAAAATTTGGTTGAGCATGCCAACAATACATCAACAGGTTTCTAGTAGTAATCTTACTCATCTTATAAATTAACATTTGTGTTTATTTCCCAAATCTCTCCAGCATTCCACTCATTTAGGGAACTATTGGAGGACCTTCATCATAGCATCTTAATTATAGTCTCTATCTGCTGCTTACTCACTCACTCTTTTTCTTTCAATTATGTTGACAGTTTCAAACTTCTGAGAGATCAAAAGTACTCCTCTTTCAAAACCTGCTGTACATTGATATAGTAAGGTTATGTATTGATTAGTTTACCTTACTGCATATAGTATTTAATAATTACAATTATCTGCTTGAGGGATTCTCTTACATAAATGCTACATTTTCCAAACAAAACCTTAAATACAGAGACATGCATAAGATGCACAATGTTAATGAAAATGTAATGTTTGAAATCCAAAAAAATTATCAGGTACAGACAATAGGTCCTAAGTACTGTGGGAAATAGGTTTCATTGCTTTAAAATTTTTAAAACAATGGCCAAAGTTAAATAAAAGCAAAAATTAAAAACACTGAAGTGTCTTCCAAAAAAAAATAACATCCTTATCATTTTAGAGTACTGGAAGTTAGAAACATACTGAGATTTGGAAAAAAATACTCAAGTTTACAGCATTGGATTAATATCCAAAGATGACTGTGATTACGTTAAACTTTATTACTTGTCTAGGCCCATGGATGTCAAAGATAAACTGTGATTGTTATTAATTATGTTCATCTTCCTGGTGCCATTATTGGAAAATTACTAAAAAAATCCTTGGTTGTAAACTTATTGTCAGTGGGTTCAATATATTCAATGATTCATATTTATGATTTGGAAATCTAATCCTATAAGGACTGTGAACAGGATGTCCATGATGTTTCTTTACCCTGGCTTGTTATTTTTAATTAGTGCTTTGGTGTATTTTCACCTTCTAAACCCAAGAAGGAGCTTCCAAGTTTCCTCTCAAAATTAGAATTTTGTTTAGATTCCATCATCATTTATAGGATCTTTTAGCTAACAATGTTACCATATATTTTTAAGAATAAGCAATAAATAAAAGAAAATTATTTTAGCTCTAAACAAAATAATTCAAATTAGTAGATTTTAAAGGGAGGTTATTTTTTTATTGTACATGAAAATAGAAACATTGTACAGGTATTGTACTTACTTGTTTCATTTAATCAACATTTATAAAATCCCTTTGAATATATTGGAAGGATTCTTCATTGGAATAGAATTTTATTAAAACTGAAATTCATTCTTGTCATAAAAGTACATAAATTGGAGTGATGAAATACTTTATCATTTATTGAAAATTTTTATTTAAAAAAGAAATATCAAATTGAGTAAATAATTTCAAATTTCAAAATAATTTCTCATTAGTGCACCAGTGATATTACATGGAAGGTTATTACAAACATTGGAAACTTTCTTTATGAGTGTTTGTATGCACATCCCTATGTAAACTTAGTTTAACATCTAATGAATAATGGATCAGATAGGCTGTTTTTAACTTTATAATATGAACATATTGGATCCAACTACTATTCGTCTTTTTTTTTAGAAGAATTATTTAGCATTATCAAATATTTAGAAGGACAGAAAATTGTTTTTGGACTAGCTTTTGACATTTAAATTTTTAATTAACTTTTTCATGTAATATATTTTAAGCATTTTTCCCTTCCCCAACTCTTCCCTGATTCACCCCACCTTCCTACATATTCAACTTTATGTTCTTACTCTTTTCTCAAAGAAAAACAAAAACCAAGAAAAGCCCACACAACCAAAAAACAAAAAAATCAAAACAGATAAGCAAAAGACCAATGAAACCAAAAAGAGTCAAAACAAGAAAAGAAAAGAAAGTCAACAACAACAAATGGAGTTTAATTTGTGTTGGCCAACTATTTCTAGGTATGGTCCCTTCCCTGGAATGTGGTTGATATACCCAGTGCCATTTCACTGGAAACTCTGACTTTTCCTTCGCCACAGGGTATCAGTTGCAGATGTTTTCTTGGTTGGAAAAAAAAAAAAGAAAACTAAACAAAACAAAAAATCAGAAGTGGGTCCCCTTGTCTACTGCTCCCTCTCAGTGTGGGATCTTACCTGACTTGAAGCTGTGCACTCACAGTTTTGTGAGGTTGTGTGTGTATCAGTTCTGTTGTGTCTGGGAAACATTGTTTTGTTAGAGTCATCCATTAACCCTGGTTCTTCCAATCAATCATCCTACCTCCTCTTTCCCTTGACCCTTGAAGGAAGGGGTTTGATAAATGCATCTGATTTAAGACTTGTGGTCCAAAATTTCTCATAAGTTGCACAACTTACAGTTCTTTGCCTCTGTGTTATTCTCCATATACTGTAAGAAGTTTTTCTCATGGGGGTTGAGTAAAGCACAGATCTATAGAACCTCACTGTGAGCCATTTTATTGCTATGTTAATTTAGATAATATTAATTGTAGTTTTTCCATAGGTACATGACCAATTTAGTCTTAGATTCTCAGCTATTTTAGCAGTATCAAGTATGGGTCTCATCTCATGGAGTAGATCTTAAATCCTGTCAAAAAGTGGGTGATTTTTCCAATAATGTGGCACTTGATATTTATGTAAGGCAGCTAAAACTTTTATAACAATGACTGAAAAGTTAATGGTCAATAGTAAATATTCCCATTGCTTCACAGAAAGCTACTAGACATATAAGAATGTTACTAGCATCAAGTGTAAGGCAAACAACTGATGCTACTGAACACCAAGCAATGTACAGGATATACATCATTATGGTACTTATACAGTGGATGAATTTGATTGCTTATAATTTTTCCTTTATTCACAAGGATGCTATTAAACCCTCGAATTAAAATAAAAACAAAAGTAAAACTAGTCTATGAAAGTATATGTGCTATAACCAAAACAACATAAGAAAAGTAATCTTTCAAATCTATGACTCTTATAAAGATCTTCAAAACAATGAGAATATGCTTTAAAATATAAGCAAAAATATTTAAGGTATGAACAAGGAGAGCAACAGAGACAAGAACTCAGGGGGCATTTCTGAGACTGATACTCCAACCAAGGAGCATGCATGGAGATAACCTAGAACCCCGGCTCAGATGTAGCCCATGGCATCTCCGTATCTAAGTGGTTTTCCTAGTAAGGGGAACAGGGACTGTCTCTGACATGAACTCTGTGGCCG
Source organism: Psammomys obesus (assembly GCF_907164565.1). Taxonomy (NCBI): domain Eukaryota; kingdom Metazoa; phylum Chordata; class Mammalia; order Rodentia; family Muridae; genus Psammomys; species Psammomys obesus. Next base: position 1,417,718 of record NW_026592666.1, read on the forward strand.
GCTCTTTGTTCACCTCCCTCGGAGGCGGGGAGCAGCCTCACCAGGCCACAGAGGAAGACAATGCCAGTCCTGATGACTCCTGATAGGCTATGGTCAGATGGAAGGAGGGGAGGACCTCCCCTATCAGTGGACTTGGACAGGGGCAGGGAAGGAGATGAGGGAGGAAGGGTGGGATTGGAAAGGAATGAGGAAGGGGGCTACACCTGGGATACAAAGTGAATAAACCATAATTAATATAAAAACAAATTTAAAAAGAAGAAGAAATGTGGTATATTTTAAAAGTTCTTATAGAATAAAATGTAATTTATAAGTGAAAACGTTTCAGAACGTAAGAAACCTATGATGGAGAAGCTCCTATAGCCAGCTTCCCTAACAGAGCCAAATTAATAATTATGTGTTTCCTGGACCCTCCATCACTACTGCTGGATATTGATGATTCATACACTAGCGTATTCATCAGAGATAAGTATTACAGCATTCGCTCCCTCATTGTAATCATCAAGACCAAAATGCAGTAAGCTAGACAGGAAAATGACAAATTACTGTGTCTTGTTTTAACATTTTAAGTGATTTTATATTTCCGGAATGCTATTAAGTCAGTTAATGCTGCTGAGAAACATTACACAGAAGCATTCTGGTTCATTGGTTTCTTGTTATTATGCTTTCAGAAATAAAAAAATATCACTTACACTAGAATTCATGTAGTATACATGTTGAATTTGAGTTCTAAAATAGAAAGTATGGTTAATGATAGAGAGCAAAGCTAAACAAAAGTAAGAAGGTAAGAATCGGAAGACAAATTTGTGACAATAAAAGTAGTTAGTAGTTCATAGGAAACAAAAAAGAACTATGAGCTGATCTCCAAAAATCCATTATAAACTGGAGTAGTAGAAATAATTAATTGGGGACTATCTAGGCCATTTCTTAAATACAATTCAAGGAAAGAAATTAAACTTTAGCATTAGTTTTCTTAGAAGGAAACCAATAAATTCTGTAAGTGGGATGATTTATGTACGTATTGTTTTCCTCAGAGAGTTACATAGTCTCATTCTTCTCAAATACCAACAACAACAACAGATGATTTGTATTTGGACTTTGAAAACATCAAACTAGAAATAAAATTTAATAATGCTTGTTTTAAAGGTGTTTACTTTACTAAATAATAAGGTCCACTCCATTGCACTCCATTTTTGTCTTATATTGATTCCAATATATTTTTGATTTTCAGTCCATAAAAATTCATAGAACATTAGCTTAAATTTCATGTAATGATGGTTCAGAATACAAACTAAAATAAAAACCAATTATGTGGGACATATCTGAATAAAGACAAATGTGTCATCAGTGATGATAGGAATTTTTCATGTAAGAAATTATATTTACAAAGTCATTCATTCTCAATCTATTTTCCTCAAAATCTTATTATTTGAAATATTTCACTCACCAATTAGATTAAACCACATGTAATTGTTTTCATTTTTTTGAGGATTTCATATAAAATTACTATGCATCCATCACTCACCACTCAGTCCTCCTAATGCTTCCTCTCCCTGTCAATTTTTATGACCTCTTATCCTTTTATTGTTATTAGTATTATTTATATATTAACACAATCTGCTGCATCAATTTGGTGTTGCTTGTAGAATGCTCAGGGCTTGTGTTTGAATAACTTTTCAGGTGACACATCTCTGGGAAAGACTGATTCTGCTTTTCTTAGCAGCTATAAGTTGCCTGTAGCTACTCACCTAGTAATGGTGACTTCTGAGATTTTCCCCCCTCCCCATCTGGATAAAAACTGTTGTAACTGCACAGGTCCTCTTTAGATGACTGTATCATTAATATTGTATGGGTGCAATTCTTATCATACATAGAAGACACTAGCTCACAGAAGACATCTTGGTCTTCTGGAACTTACAATCTCCCTGACACTCTTCAGCATATTTTCTGAGCCTAACTTATACAGAAACATTTCAGACATATGAATTGGTGATGGGCACCATTGTCAGTTGACTGCATTTCTCTGTATTTTGACCAGTTGTGTGTTTCTGTGATGGTTCCAATCTGCTGCAGAAAGAGCTGCACTTATCTACAAACACTGTATTTGCTACTGAGTTTATTGTAATGCGTAGCTTGGATTTAGTAGGGTGGATTTGATCTGGTGTATGTCCAATAGAAACAGCTGAGCTCACTCCTCACAAAGCTCTTAACAAAACCCATTCTCCCTAATAGAACTGAATGACAACGTGTCACAAACTGCCTGCCACATCTCATAAAACACAACTAAGAAACACAGGTCCTGCAAATCTTGATTAGAGTTGATTGATCTGTATGAACACTATCCTAAGCAATGCACCAGAAAAAAAGAAAATGTAATATGTCCAAGGAACACCATAGGACACATCACCAGCAAAAGTATAAAAAGTGATTCCAGACTATGTAAAGTTAGTGATAACAAAATATGCAAATAGTTAGACTTACATAAACCAATACCAAGATACATAGAAATAATGAAGAAATGCAATTACCAGATATCTCCAAGGGAAGACATTGCTTGCTGACAATGTATCCCAAGACAAGGAAATTGACAGGAAGCATGGAAATGTTTTCAAAGCAAGTTTTGTAGAAAACTAAATAAGGTATAGGAGGATACAGAATTAAAATTTGCTTAGACTAGGAAGACAATTCAAGCTTTGAAAAAAAAATTAAGGGAGTAGATAAGTATCACAGGATCTATGGTACTAAAGAACATTACAAATAAAATAAAATATAGCTGAAATCATCTTAAGCATGATTAATCAGGCTGAAAAAACTATTTCTAAAATGAAAGATAAAACATACAAAAGAAAAAAAGGGCAACTTTTTTTTGTTGTTCTTTTATTTATTTATTTTTTGAGAAACCTCCACAGAACTTTTTTTTTCTTACTAGTTACATTTTGTTAACTCTGTATCCCATTTGTATCCCACTCCCTCATTTCCTCCCCAATCCCTCCTCCCTCCCTCATCTCCTCCCTGCCTCTTTCCAAGTCCACTTATAGGGGAGGACCTCCTCCCCTTTCATCTGACCCTGTTTTATCAGGTATCTTCAGAACTGGCTGCAAAGTCCTCCTCTGTGACCTAACAGTACTGCTCCTCCCTTGGGGGGTGGGGAGGTCAAAAAGCCTGCCATTGAGTTCCTGTTATAAATAGTCCTTGTTCCCCTCACTATAGGAAACCAATTGGTTACTGAGCTACCACGGGCCACATCCGGGCAGAGGTTCTAGGTTATATCCGTTCATGGTCTTTGGTTGAGTGTCAGTCTCAGAAAAGACCCCAGTGCCCAGATATATTTGGTCCTTTTGGAGCTCCTATCCTTTCCACATCATACTAACTCCCCTTCTTTCATATGATTCCCTGTGCTTTGCCGAAGGTTTGGTTATAAGTCTCAGTATCTGCTTTGAAACACTGCTAGGTAGTCTTTCAGATGCCTTCTGCGGTAGACTCCTGTCATACATTCAATGTACATCCCATTTGTCTTTCTAAATGAGGATTGATCATCTTACCCCATGTCTGCTTTCTTGATTATCTTCTTTAGATGTATAGATTTCACTATGTTTTTCATATCTTGTAGGTCTATATAAGCGAGTAAATACCATGTTTGTCTTTCTCCTTCTGAGACACTTCACTCAGAATGATCTTTTCTAGATCCCACCATTTGCCTGCAAATTTCATGATTTCATCCTTTTTGATTGCTGAATAGTATTCCATTGTGTAAAAATACCACAATTTCTGTATCCATTCCTCCGTTGATGGACATGTGGGTTGTTTCCAGGTTCTGGCTATTACAAATAAAGCTGCTACAAACATGGTTGAGTAAATGTCCTTGTTGTGCACATACCTAGCAGTGGTATAGCTGGGTCTTGAGGAAGCACTATTCCTAATTGTCTGAGAAAGTACCAGATTGACTTCCAAAGTGGTTGTACCAGTTTACATTCCCACCAGCAATGGAGGAGGGTTCCCCTTTCTCCACAACCTCTCCAGCATATGTTGTCACTTGAGTTTTTCATCTTGGCCATTCTGATGGGTGTAAGATGAAATCTCAGGGTTGTTTTGATTTGAATTTCCCTAATGGCTAATGAGGTTGAGCATTTCTTTAATTGTTTCTCTGCCATTCGATATTCCTCTATCGAGAATTCTCTGTTTAGCTCTGTTCCCCATTTTTTAAGTGGATTACTTGGTTTGTTGCTTTTCAGCTTCTTTAATTCTTTATATATACTGGATATTAGCCCTCTGTCAGATAAAGGGCTGGTGAAGATTCTTTCCCAATATGTAGGCAGTCTTTTTGTTTTGATGACGGTATCCTTTGCTTTACAGAAGCAAAAAGGGAAGCTTTAAAAACTGTTTAAATTTATTTATTTTTTTATTAATTATAGTTTATTCACTTTGTATCCCAGCTGTAACCCCCTCCCTCACCCCCTCCCAATCTTACAATCCCTCCCATAGCATATTCCATGCCCCTCCCCAAGTCCTTTGATAAGGGAGGTCCTCCTTCCCTTCCATCTAATCCTAGTTTATCAGGTCTCATCACTGCACTGTTTTCCTCTGTGGTCTGATAAGGCTGCTATGTCATCATGGGAAGGTGATCAAAGAGCCAGCCACTTTGTTCATGTCAGAGACAGTCCCTAATCCCATTACTAGGAAACGTTCTTGGAGAGTTAGCTGCCTTGGGCTACATCTGTGCAGGAGTTCTGGTTTATCTCCATGAATGTTCTTTGGCTGGAGTATGTCTCAGAAAAGACCTCTGGGCATAGATTTCTTTTTTGATTCTGTTGCTCTCCTTGTGAAGCTCCTGTCCTCTCCAGGTCTTTCTATCTTCCCATTCTTTCAGAAGATTCCCTGTACTCTGTCCAAACTTTGGGTATGAGTCTCAGAATCTGCTTTGATACCTTGCTCAGTAGAGTTTTTCAGAGGGCCTCTGTGGTAGGCTCCTGTCCTGTTTCCTGTTTTTTTCCCTCTTCCAATGTCTCTTCCATTTGCTTTTCTGAATGAGAATTACCCAGGGTCCTCCTTCATGCTTAGCTTCTTTAGGTGTACAGATTTTAGTATGTTTATCCTATATTATACGACTAATATACAACTATAAGTGAGTATACCAATGTGTGTCTCTCAAGTTCTGGGGTGCTGGTCTAACTGGATATCTGTATATAAAAAATGTAAATAAATCCACATTTATTACCCTGCACAAAACTGAAATCCAAGTTGATCAAAGACCTCAACATAAAACCAAACATACTAAACTTGTTAGAACAAAAAGTGGGGAAGAGCCTTGAAGTCATTGGCAGAGGAGACAACTTCCTGAACAGAACAACAATAGCACAGGCTCTAAGAGCAACAATTAATGAATGAGACCTCCTGAAACTGAAAAGCTTCTGTAAAGCAAAGGACACTGTCCTCAGAACAAAACAACAGCCTACACAGACTGGAAAAGGATCTTCACCAACCCTATATCTGAGAGAGGACTAATATCGAAAATAAAGAACTTAAAAGTTATACACCAACAAACCAAGTAATCCAATTAAAAATTGGGGTACAGCTAAACTAAGAATTATCAGTAGAGGAATATTGAATGGCAGAGAAACACTTAAAGAAATGCTCAACACCCTTAGTCATCAGGGAAATGCAAATCAAAATGACCCTGAGATTTCACCTTACACCCATCAGAATGGCTAAGATCAAAAACTCAAGTGACAACATATGCTGGAGAGGTTGTTGAGAAAGGGGAACCCTCCTCCATTGCTGGTGGGAATGTACACTTGTACAACTACTTTGGAAATCAAACTGGTGCTTTCTCAGACAATTAGGAATAATGCTTCCTCAAGTTCCACCTATACCACTCCTAGGTATATATCTAAAATGTATTCAAGCACACAGCAAGGACATTTGCTCAACCATGTTTATAGCTGCTTTATTCATAATAGCCAGAATCTGGAAACAACTGAGATGTCCCTCAACTGAGGAATGGATACAGAAATTGTGATACATTTACACAATGGAATACTATTCAGCAATCCAAAACAAGGAAATTATGAAATTTGCAGGGCAAATAGTGGGAAACTCTTAAAAGAAGGAATTTTTAAAAGACTAATGTGGCAATATAAAGGCTTAAAAGCTTTGTATTGGTTTTGTTCTAGAAGAATTAATGAAGGAAAAATTCATAAAGCAGCCTGTTTTATGAAGACTGAAAAACCCCAACTCTTGGTATATACAGACCACTAAACCACTAAACTCCCTATACTGTCTCATAGTGATATTTTGTTTGATATACCAAACACCAAAATAAAGGAAAGAAATCTAAAAAATGCAAGCAAACAAAATATAGCCACTTATACTACAACCTACAATAAGCTATCATTGTCTCAACTAAATCTTTGCAGGTCAGATGAGAATAAAAGTAAAGAGCTAATAAAATATTAAAAAAATAAAGTCTCAAAAGGAAGGAGATCAAAACATGAACTGCTACCTAAAAGCATGAATACAGCAATCTTTCATAAATGAAGTAGAAACATACTTTTGGACATAAATAAAGCAGATTTTTTTTTCTCATCATACAGTTAAGACTTTAAATAATAGAGAAAAACCTGTGTTGGGGACAAAATGATCATCACAATCACCATTGTAAAAATGTGTCAGAGTACTCTGTATAGAATATTGTCTTCTAGAAAGTCGTCCGAGGTTAGAATTGGTCCAGAGTACGAAGTTCAAACCAAAAGGATAATAACCATGTTTAGAGATTTCAAAGAATTTCTAAGCAAAACTGTAGCTCCTGGAAGCTCACAGCATTAGTAGGTATCATTATCAGCCCATTTGGCCAAGCACATAAACAGTGGTAAATGAGTGCTTTAGTCAATAAGTCTAGTCCTAGAAGAACAGATAACGGATTTTCCTAACCCTAGGCTCATCTTCGTGGTACAGATGAAAACTACAAAATTTTATATAATTGAGTAATTTATATATATTTATATATAAATGAGGTTTGGGTTATATGAGTAGCTGAGCAATGTGCAGATCTGACAGAAAAGGGAATTTACTCAGATTCAGCCTGGCTCAGGTGGAACCTGTCTGGTTATAATACAGGACCAACTACAGCACTGCAGCTCTGGAGAATTCAGTATCTGTGTCATCTCCTAAAGAAATGAAATCTGGTTCCTATCAGATGACAGCCACTGCTGAAGGGCATAGTCTCAGTTCTAATAATGGAATATTAATTTGCCCATTTCAGGGATGTTCTCATAGGATGATCTATTCAAGGAAAGTACCCTTGTTTTTCAATAATTCCAGTCCTTTTTTTAAATAACAATAATATATACAATTTATTGAAGTCTTTCTAGGCATAAATATTTTATCATCATAATTACACAAACTTTGGTTAGTTCCTGTTTTCTTTCTTTAAATTTATTTTTTACAGTTTATTCATTTTATATCCTGATTGTAGCCTCCTCCCTCACCTCCTCCTGGGCCTCCCTTCCCTCCCTCTTCCCCCTATTCCCTTCCTCTAATCCACTGAAAGGGGGAGTTCTCTTCCTTGCCATCTGACCTGAGCTTATCAATTCTGGTTAGTCCCTTTTAACTTGTATTTTCCAATTCTTCTTTTTGCTATTAAATTTTTGAATCCTTTTTAATATTTGTAGCAGTTTTTTTTGTTTTTTTTTGGGGGGGGGGTTTGGTAGAGCCAATCCATCAATCCATATAGTTGTGTTGTTCTGCCTTGTCTCTCTGTCTCAATCTCTTTTTTTCTCTTCATCTTCCTATTTTTTTCCAGTCTTTTATAATAGGTGTGTATTGTACAATACTGTCATTCATAGAATCCCAACAGAGACTGACTCAAAACTCACACACACACATACAACAAACAAACAAACAAACAAAAAAAAAACAGTGAAAGCAGAATATAATCAAAGACATGAGGCAGTGTTTGACAAATAACTAAGCTGATCTTCAATTGTGTTCAATATTCTATTTTTAGACATTAAAACATATTTAAAATAACTAAATATAAATACCCAGACTTTAAATAATTAAGCCAGCATCAGGAAAAATCATACCTGAACACAGATTAAATTAAATTAGATTTCCTTGCTCCAAGTTGATAGGCAATTTTTTTCTTTTACATTTCTATTTTATGTGTGTGTGCATGTGTCCTGGAGATTGAACTAAAATAGTCAGGCTCACAGATCTCTTCTTTGTACTTTAATGTGGTAGCTTAACATTCTCTCTCTGTCTCTCTTGCACACATACACAAAAACACATACAAACATAAACACAGACACAGAGTGTGTATGTGTGTGTGAGAGAGAGAGAGAGAGAGAGAGAGAGAGAGAGAGAGAGGAGAGAGAAGTTGAGAGTTATACTTTTAGATTCATCACCAAGTAAAATGATGAGGGTTGAGACCCAGCTATGAGAGTTGAAACTGGTCTAATAAGTAATTCAACAGTTGTGGATATAGCTCAGTTGATAGTGTGTTTGCCTAGGATGCACAAAGCCATAGGTTCAATCCCATGTAGCACGAACTGGGCATGGTGGGGCACACATTTAATTTTAGAACTTGGGAGATGGAGACAGGAGGATCAGAAGTTCAAGGGAATCCTTGACAATATATTGAGTTGGGTAACAGCCTGAGCTATGTAACAGCCTTTCTCAAAAAAAAATTAATTAAATAAGATAAAATAAAATAACAGAAGTGGGCATGGCGGGAACTCTACAAGAAACAAACAAACAAACAAACAAAATGCTGTTCACAGAGAAGAGAAATGTAGTATGCAAACTAAAACCCATTTGTCTAATGACAGGCTTCAGGTTCCGTCCAGGCAACAGGAGAGTAGACTACACACACATATACTTAATACATAGAAGACATTGAAATTCCAGAGATAAAGACAAATATCAAATTTCTGCATAGCAATTGAAAATACTCCTATGAAAAAAAGAATTAAGTTAATAATCTTGGTGGAGAACTATTAGTGATTGGCATTTGATACTAAATGTTAGTATTATCTCACATTTACTGAGTTGAGTTGCTTTATGTCAAGTCCTCCTCAAAGAATATGAATCAAATCTATTTACCCAATTAGAATGAAACATTAACTCAGTGGTTTTATTTTCTTTATTGCACTGAATGAAATGAGTAAAAAGGAAATGCTGATGAAATACTTGAGTTTACTTATTTATGAAATTATAAAGTTATCTTTTAAAAGTGAACAGATTATTCAGAACTGAAAAACATTATAGCATATGATCATAGAAAATGACAGCTTTGCAATTTTTACTTAATTAAAATATTCTATCTTATTATATATACTTATCTACAATAATATAATATAGTCAAATTGTTTCAGATGTTATGATCTTGAAGTGATAATTTATTACAACTTCATGTCTTTGAATTTATATTTTAAAATACAAGTATGCCAAAGTTTCATTCATATTATATTTAGAAAATGTAAAATATATTGTTACAATATATTTGTGAACTCATTTGATATCTAAATGATTCAAAAATGAGCCTCTATTTTAGCATAAAATACCTTAGCATTTTAGAATTTGATAAGTATAATTTCAGTTAACACACTGAATGCCAAAAACTTTTTGATTAAATATTCAAGAGAACAGATAATTTTAAGTAAAGTAAAAATGACAAAACTTTAAAAATTTTTAATAATAAAGCTTTTTTATTATTATTTTAATTTATTACAATTTATTCAGTGGCACCCTCGCTCATATCCTCCCAGTCCCCCCTCTCCCTCTCTTCACCCTCTATGTATGCCTCTTCCCTAGTCCACTGCTAGGGGAGGTCCTCCTCCTTCTATTTGACCCTAGATTATCAGGTCACATCAGGACTGGCTGCATTGTCTTCCTCTGTGGAAGGTTGTACCCCACAATGAGAGGTGATCAGAGAGCCAGCCAATGAGTACATGCCAGAGAAAGTCCCTGATCCTCTTACTAGGTAGCCCACTTGGAGAATGAGTAGATGGGCTACATCTGAGCAGGGGTTTTGGGTCCTCTCCATGCATTGTCCTTCTTTGGGGTATCATCTCTTCAGGGCCTCTAGGGCTCAGGGTGTTTTGTTTTGGGCCCTGTTGGCTTCCTTTTGTAGCCCCTGTCCCCTCTAAGTCTTTCTATCTCCCCCTTCTTTCATAAGATTCCTTGCTCTCTGCTCAAAGTTTGGCTATTAGTCTCTGCCTCTGCTTGGAGACCTCCTTCAGGAGAGTCTTTCAGAGGCCCTCTGTGGTAGGCTCCTGTTCTGCTACTTGTTTTCTCTTGCTTTCAATGTCTATGGCATTTGTCCTTCTGAATGAGGATTGATCTTCCCTAGGATCTTCCTCGTTGTTTAGAAGAAGATTTACTATTAATTCATTTCCATAGTCCCACCATAATTATAGGAAAACTTATACCCAATTAATTGTATTACAAAACATCAATCTACTGTATTAACATTGTGAGTAATTATCTGTCATTAGTAACTTTCCATAACTGAAATATTCAAGTATGACTTGAATATGTTTATTAGGTAATATAAAACCTTGAATGTATCATGTTCACATTAAATGTTTATAATTTAAAGCATTCCCAACACAGGCAAGATCTTGAGATGTGACCTGCCAGTCCATTATATGAAGCAATATATGTGGAAATGTATGAGTCTGAATGATTATTCATCTTTACAAATTATTACTGCTATTATTATGCTATTGTTTTTGATTATTAAAATTATCAGTGGCAAAATTTAATGACATTTTACAATTATATTTATTGTTTAATCAATCATGATTTATGTTTTTTAGAGAAAAATAAACAACAAAAAATGCTGTGAAATTTGAAACTCACTACTGACATGCTATTGCCTTCATCCACTAAATCTGTATTGAAAATGATAGAGTCCACTTTTCTCTTTCATCTCCGGTTTATTTTTGAAAATTAAGAACACATTTCTATTTTGTGTGGAATGCTGATGATATACAATTAGATCTTTCATTAAAACGTTGAAAACTGCAACAGTTTAATAATTACCAATAACTAGGACAGTAAATGAATACCAAGAATAGTAATGTAAAAATACATTTTGTGAAATCTATAAAATTGGTAATTCCTTAAAAGATAATTTTCAAAACATGTACATAAAGATAAATATAATAACTTCAATATGCATTTATTATGAAATAAACAGTATCCATGCATAATTACTTCTTTGGAAAAAAAACTACCTATAACATAGACATCCAAAAATACTTTAAAATATTGATCTGTAAAGATGATTAGTCAGTAAGGAGTAATCGTGGTTTTGCAGCATACCTCAGTTTGGCTCGGCACCCACACAATGCTTCACAGTGATTCCCTAATTCCTGTTACATTACTGAATGACAATTGCTGTGCAATACTTACCTAGATCGCTAAAATAAATAATGAACCCATTAAAACAGTTTTGGGGGAAAAAAGGTGTTACTCTTCAAGTAACTTTACAAATAAGTGCACTCCATAATACTGAGGGACAATAAATTGTATACAAATAATTAAGCTTAATTGAGAAGTTTAATTGGTAAGAATAAGTTTTATTCTATGGAGATATGGGCCAAATTTTTCAATACTATTATCTGTGTTTATTGTAAGAAAAATCAACTGAAAGTCTGACAGATGGTTAGAAATATACTGATGAAATATTAATTTACAATACTGCTTACAATTTAAGAAATACAATTTACATATAAACAAATGGAATAAGCTATTATCAACCATGTGGTATTTGATTAGAATTAGATGTACTGGTGTGAATTAGAGTTTCCTTAATATAGATACAGATGGTTACAAAGATAAATTATTATTCATAGATTCATTACATTGAACACTATTCATGGATTATTTTTACTTTATTATTTATTACAATTTATTCACTTTGTATCCCAGCTGTATCTCCCTCCCTCTTATCCTCCCAATCCCACCCTCCCTCTCTCTTCTCCTCCCAAGTTCCTCCCCTTGTCCACTGATAGGAGAGGTCCTCCTCCTTTTCTATCTGACCTTAGGCTATCAGGTCTCATCAGGACTGGCTGTCTTCCTCTGTGGCCTTGCAAGGCTGCACCCCCAGAGAGAGGTGATCAGGAAGCCTGCCATTGAGTTCATGCCAGAGACTGAACTTAGACTTTTAGAAGCAGCATACTGTAGCAGAAACTATAATAACAGCAAAAAGAAACTTAACATCAACTTTGTACTTTCTATAACATTTTCCAAGGAAAAGAACTAAGCATTCTGTTTATAAATATTTTATTACTTATTTATTTATTTATTACAGCTTATTAATTTTATATCCCTGCTGTAGTTATTTTCCTCCTCACCTCTCAGTGCCATCCATACTCCTTTTTCTCCCTCTTGCCTCTCCCCTACTCCACTGACAGAGAGGACCTGCTCCCCTTCTGTCTGAACCTAGTTTATCAAGTTTCATCAGGACTGGCTGCATCATCTTCCTCTGTGGCCTAGCAAGGCTGCATACACATAGGGAGCTGATCAAAGAGCCAGCCACTGAGTTCCTGCCAGAGACAAGCCCCTGCCCCCCTTACTAGGGAACCTACTTGAAAACTGAGCAGTGGGTCTAGGTACTTTCCATGCATGGTTCTTGGTTGGAATATTGGTCTCTTCAGGTCCCCCTGGGCCCAAGTATTTTAGCTCTGTTGGTCTCCTTGTGGAGTTCCTGTTTCGTCTGGTCTTTCAAACTCCCTCTTCTTCCATAAGGTTTCCTGCACTCTCTTTAAAATGGTTGATTCTAATATGTAGTCAAGACAGATAAAACATGATCTGCGACTAAAAAAGGATAAAATGAAACACAGGGTTTGATATTATATTTTCCTAACATGTGCATAAATCTGGATTGGAACAATAGCATGAAAACACATAGAAGATGAAATTTGTCTGTTTATCCATAAAATTCTGGCATAATCCATATGCTCACAATAAGCAATATGATTTCTCATTGGCAAATCCTAAAAAAATATTAATAATAAGTAATAAAGTCTCCTGTCCTATTCCCTGTCTTCTCCTACTTCTAATGTCTATCCTGTTTACCTTTCCCTAGGGTCATCTTTGTTTAGCTTCTTTAGGACTATATATTTTAGTATGTTTATCTTATATTACATGGCTAATGTCCACCTAGAAGTGAATATATACCATGTGTGTCTTTCTGCTTCTCTGATACATCACTCAGGATGATCTTTTCTAGTTTCTACCATTTGCCTGCAAATTTCATGATTTCATCATTTTTAGTTGCTGAGTAGTATTTGTGTAAATGTACCACAATTTCTGTATACATTCCTTAGCTGAGGGGCATCTGGGTTCTTTCCAGTTTCTGGCTATTACAAACAAACCTGCTATGAACATAGTTGAACAAATGTCCTTGTTGTATGGTTGAGCATTTTTCAGATATATGCCTAGGAGTGGTATAGCTGGATCTTGAGCTAGCACTATTCCCAATCTTCTGAAATAGTGCCAGATTGATCTCCTACGCAGTTTTACAAGGTTACATTCTCAGCAGCAGTGGGGAGAGAAGGGGAGTTTCCCTTTCTTCACAACCTCTCCAACATGTATCATCCTTTGAGTTCTTTATCTTAGCCATTCTGATGGGTATGAGGTGGGCCTCTGACAGGGGGCTTCTGAAAGACTCTACCCATCAGGGTATCAAAGGAGATGCTGAGACTCAAAGCCAAACTTTGGGCAGAGAGAAGGGAACTTTACAGAAGAAGGGGGAGCTAGAAAGACCTGGAGGGGACAGGAGCTCCACCAGGAGACCAACAGAGCCAAGGCCCAGGGGGCCCTCCAGAGACCCATATTTCAATCAAGACCATGCATGAAAAGAACCTAGACACCCTGCTCAGATGAAGCCCATATATTTTCTTTCTAATTTGTTGAAAATTGTGTATATTTGTAAATTTGTGAATCTGGGAGCATTTAGAGGTATTTAAATTTTGTGATATTTTATAAATGAGCAAGCTTGTTTATAACCATAAATATTATGACTAATGCTGGCTTAATTAGTAATTCTTTATTGAAAAATCTTATTAACAACAAATAATGGTTTAAGTAGCAATAACCAAGATTCTGGTTCAGATTGCTTTGCCTCCTGAGACCATATAAGGTGACAGATCTGGAATGAACTGAAACAATATACCTGTCTTAGTTATTTTTTTTTCTACTGTAAAACACAAAATACCATGAAACTTTAAGAAAGGAGTATGAACTTTTTTGTTTACATTCAAGAATTCACTCAACCATGACAGAGAAATCAAGGGATGGGACCCTAGTTGGCTGGTACATTTTGTCTTTACTCAAGAAACAGTGAGCAACAAATACTTCTGTTCACCTAGATTCCCATTTTTTATTTTTTCTTTCTTTGGCTTTCATTTAATTAAAAGGTAAGTATGGAGGGTGGGATTGGGAGAGAATGAGTGAGAGGGCTACAGCTGGGATACAAAGTGAATAAAATGTAATTAATACAAAAAATAAAAATTAATAAAAAGACAATTATTCATTTCTACTCCTTCCCTCCTACCCTTCCCATATGATCTTTCCCTACCCAGTCAAATACATAGGTAGATAATTTCATTAATACTGTTATGTATGGTGTGTGTGTGTGTGTGTGTGTGTGTGTGTGTGTATGTGTGTGTGTAAATATATCAATGCAACTTGCTGAGTCTGTTTTCTCTTGCTGGTATATGCATGACTTTAGAGCCAAAAACTTTGTAATAGATAAACATTTAGGTTTCATTCAGTTTCAAGCCCCAATCCAAGGAATGTGATAATCAGTTAAAAGGGATTTTTTTCTCTCAATTACCATAATTAAGATGATTCTTCACATGTGTACTTTAATTTCAGTAATTTTAAGTCCTTTCTAGTTGCCCATTGCTGTTAACCTTTACTACATCAGAATTTTTATTTCCTTAATTTTGTGTAACTCAGTTGAATACTTTCATTGCAACAGGTAGTTGGGGGAGTTTAAGGTATAAAGTTCATGTAGTGAAGGAATTTTAATCCTTGTACACTCGTAATGGTTAATGTGTGGTGTATTTTAAGTTACACAGACTAACATTGAATTATCATGTCCACTTCCCGTTTCTGAGTTCTGTCAGATGTGGCTGTGTGTGCCTACAGTTATGTATAAGGATATCCACAGTTAACTCAAAGTTAACTCCATTTCTTGCCCAGACCCCTTTTGTCATTTTTCTCTAAACTTTTGTACCTAAAAAATATTTTTTAAAATATAATCCAATCTGCAGTACCTCAAGTATTCAAAAGAGAGCCATAATTGAACAAGTTAACACATTTAGATTCTACTTTTCCATACTCAGTCTTAAATGAGCATACAAAACTTTCCTTATATATGTTTGGTCTAGAATACAGAATGGAACATAATAATTACTGCTATGTTTGAACACTGTAAGCAAACAGACAAAATACATGCTGTATTATAAACTTGCAGTTGAAATTCTTATACTCTCTTTGTCATCTCAATTCCAATAGATGTGAACTGTTTATTAACTGTACTTGAAAAAGAATTTTAAAAGTACTTCTATCAAGGCAATTAGGATTGAAGTTAAAGGAAATATATATCATTATACATTTCAGGGACTCTGTCCCTTCCATCTTCAATACCCTCAGACTCACACAAATGCTACTCATGGGTTCATGAGCATGGGTCACAGGAGAAACTGTCTTATTGTCAGCCTCATTTGGAGATTGTTTATTCTACATTGATATCAAGGAATCATATGGGATACTGTTCTATATATTCTTTCTTAGATCACTAAAGCTTTCAAATGCTCACAGGATTCAGAACATTCTTTTCAACCAATGCTTTCATTTTTGACCTGTTTAAATAAGCACTGTTAACTATATTAGTCAAGGTTTGGTATTTGGTATTTTAAAAATCCCATCAAACCTTCAATATGTATAGAATGTCTGCAGGGCACAAAAATGTACAAAGAAACAGATTTGTTTCTGACCAATTACTATGGCTTGTTATCTCATGAAATGCAGAACCTCTTCCGGGCACTTCTCACTTCTGAAAAGATTAAAAATAAGGCCTCTGTGGTCCATTTTTCTAACAGAAATAAATATATGACAGGAATACATCCCTATAGATCTGTTTACTTAGAAAAAAATGAACTTGGGCATTAGTTTAATTTAATGAAATTACATACAAAACAAGAAAAGGTCTTTAAGGTTTCAATTGCTTTGTCTGCCTCTAAAACTATTTGATTACTCATAAAAAGAACACAAATTCTCAGGAGGGAGGGAAATCACTATCATTTAATATGAATATTTAGCTGAATGATCTTATTAGAATAGTTTCCAAGAATATTGCAGGAATTTTATGAATGCAAATATAGAAAATATTTTTCTAATTTATCCATATGGAGTTTTTTCTGGATTAAGTAATTTTAGTGAAACTTTAATTTTTATAGTAGATATGTAACTTATTTTTTAAATTTGTTTATCTCTATTGAAGCTTCCTCCTTCCTCTCCTCCTGGTAACACCCTCCCACCCTTTTCTCCCTTTCTCCCTCCCCTTCTCCTCAAATAAGGAGAGTCCCTACCACTATCAATCCACTCTGACACTTCAGGTAGCTTCAGGACCACTTACATCCTCTTCTACTGAGGCCAGACAAGGCATCCAGTCTAGCTATAGGTGATCCAAAAGCGGGCAACAGAGTCCATGTCAGAGACAGCCCCTGCTCTAATTTTTATGGGCCCATATGAAGACCACTCTCCACATCAACTACTCATGTGTAAGATCTCCTCAGGTCTGGCCCATGCTAGCTCTTCGTTTCATGGTTCCGTCTCTGTTAGCCCCATGGACCTAGGTTATTTGGCTCTGTTGGTCTTCTGGTGGTGCCCTTGAATCTTCCAGCTCCCTCAATTCTTCCTCCCACTCTTCCAGAAAACTCTCTGTGCCCTGCCAATTGTTTTGACTGTGGGCTGCGGCATCTCTTTCTATCTGGGGTTGCATAGAGTCTCTCAGAGGACAGTTATGCTAGGCTCCTGTCTGCAAGCACAGCAGGGTATCATTAGTAGTGTCAGGGGTTGGCTCTCTCCCAGGAGGTGAGTCTCAAATTGGGGAGTTATTAGTTGACCATCCCCTCAAACTCTGCTCCATCTTTGTTCTTGCACACTTTGTAGGCAGGATTAATTTTGGATCAAAGGTTTTGTGGATGGGTTGGAGTTCCCCTCTCTCCACAGGAACTGCCTAGCTATGAGGTAGCCACTTCAGTTCCCATGTCCAATACTTCTAAGAGACTCAGCGAGAGTCACCTCATATCCTTCCAGGAGACAGCTCTGTCACAGGCCTGCAATTTGTCCCAGATACGCTCACCCATTGGTTTCTTTTCTCTCTATTAGCTCTCTCACCATTTATTCAATTATGTTCATTGCAGCTTTATTCATAATACCCAGAAACTAAAAAAAAACCCAGATATCCTTCAACTGAAGACTGTATTAAAAAAAAAAAAGTAGTACATTTATACAGTGTAATACTACTCAGCTATTAAAAGCAAAGAAATCATGAAATTTGCAAGTAAATTGATAGACTAGAAAAGATCATCCTGAGTGAAGTAACCCAGACCCAGAAGATGCACATGGTATGGTATGTACTCACTTATAAGTGGATATTAGCCGTATATTACAAGATAACCATTCTACAATACTCAGATCCAAAGAAGCTAAGTGACAAGGAAGGCCTGAGGGAGGATGCTTGAATCTCACTCAAGGGGAAATGTAACAGTCATTGGAAGTAGATGAAGAGAGGGAACGAGTAGGAGAGAGTGTGGAGAGGGGAATGAGGGTGGGGATAGGTGTGGGAAGGGTAGGGGTAGGAGGCAAGAGGGCTGGGAAAGATGAGAAGAGCTGATGCAACTTTGTTATAATTACTTTTTATTACTATCTTGTTTTCACATATCTTAGCTCTATATCAGATATGTATATGTATACTATGTTATTTATATATATATATGTATAATATATATTTAATATATATTTATAGATTGTTATTTCTCTTTGTAGACTCACATTTGTAATACCATTGAGATTCCTTAATCTTCCCCACCACTGGCCACCAACATTTTTAAAAGTGGCAGGTACCAAATGATGTCTTCATAAATATTCTTAAAATAAGAATATAAAAAATTCTTTTAAAAATCATCCTGAGGAAGTAGAAAGACACACATGATATATACTCACTCATAAGTGGGTATCAGCCATATAATATAGGATATGCATACTAAAACTTAAAGTCCGAAAGAAGTT
Organism: Psammomys obesus; assembly: GCF_907164565.1. NCBI lineage: Eukaryota > Metazoa > Chordata > Mammalia > Rodentia > Muridae > Psammomys > Psammomys obesus. The sequence continues at coordinate 1,436,027 of NW_026592666.1, forward strand.
AAACAATAAGTAAGACCCAAGGGAAGATGCTTAATCTTCATTCAGAAGGGAAAACAGGATAGACATTGGAAGTAAGAGAAGAGAGGGAATAGGACAGGAGTCTTCTACAGAAAGCCTCTGAAAGACTCTATCCAGCAGGTTATCTAAGCATATGCTGAGACTCATAGCCAAACTTTGGGCAAAGTGCAAGGAATCTTATGGAAGAAGGGGGAAATAGAAAGACCTGGAGGGGACAGGAGCTCCACAGGAGACCAACAGAGCCAAAAAAAAAAAAAAAAAAAAAAAAAATTCTGGGCCCAGGAAGACCTGCAAAGACTGATGAATCAAAGACCATGCATGGAAGGAACCTAGACACCCTACTCACAGTGTAGCCCATGGACAGGTCAGTCTCCATGGGGCTCTCTATTAAAGGGAACATGGGCAGTCATTGGCATGAACTTGGTTGCCTGTTCTTTGATCACATCCCCCTGGCAAGGTGGCTTTACTAGGCCACAGAGAAAGAGGATCCAGACACTCCTGATGAGACCTGATAGGCTAGCGTCTGATAGTAGGGGAGGAGAACCTCCTCTATCAGTGGACTAGTGGTCAGATATAGTGGGGAAGGATAGAGAGAGGTTGGGACCAGGATGAGATGAGGGAGTGGCTACAGTTGGGATACAAATTGAATAAATTGCATTAAATAATAATGATAACAAAATAAAGAAACAAAGCTTATTAAGTCAAAATTATTTCCTAAATCATACAGTGATATAAATAGGCTTTGTCCTTTTAGCGTTTTTTAAACCCTAATTACCTGTCAATCTCTGAAATGAATGATATAATTTTTTATATTTATATATAAATATAAATATATATATAAATTTATATATAAAAATTTTTATATCATTTTTTCACAATGCAATAAAGTAGAAACTCACTGTATAAACTCAGAGTAGGTTGAAAATGATATTTGGAATCTTTCTTTACAATGTCCAAAAGAGATTAAGCATTATTCTTTCTGTGAAATGCTTATTTAATAACTACTACAATACTTGGCACATTCCAGCTGATCAAAGCCTATGAAGAAGTGATCACTAGGCTCAATTAAGTCTATAGCCAGGGATGTCTAATTGGGCAACTGAGGATGAATAGGTTGTGCTCAGTGTGACAGGATTAGTGTTGCATGTCAACAGGCCCATATCCACTAAACACTGGTTCATTGATGCTATAGCAAGAAGTATCATCATTTCAAATAAAATGATGGAAGAAAGTGAGGACAGAAAGTAGAGAATAACAGGTTGTTCCATAGTTACATTGTAGTCTGATGATGAAGGATATTTGGGAGCTCGCCTTTTGGAGGGGATGGGTGAAGGGAAGGGGAGAAGGAGAGAGGGGAGGATTAGGAAGGGCTGCCCATGGGATGTAAAGTAAATAAATAAATAACCTTAAAGTTTTTAAAAATGAAAAATAATTAATTATAAATTATTAAACAATTAATGTATTAACACACAACAGTAATATACATTGCAACATAGTCATACATTCCCTGTATTTTATCATATCTTTTATCTATTCTTAATGTTGAAAATTCTTATAATCTTTATAAAAGTCTCTTAAAAGGGTGTTTTATATGAGAAATATGCAATTGCTATGTGTTAAATAGTTGCGGTATGGTACCATTCTGATTGATATTTTACATTGTCTCTTGAGTCAGGGGTATTAAATTCTTAATTAGTAACAGAACAGCTCAACTAAAATTCAAATTTATCCTCATCTTTTTTCTACGATAATTTATTTTCTTTGAGAGTATGCGTACCTAAACACTTGTATCATTATGGCAGATTTGTGTTTTCACAGGTAAATCTCAAAGGAAACTCTCTGTTTAGTAGACAAAATCATCTAAAATTAAAAATTAATTGCTTATAAGCCTACTTAATGTTGCAACGTAGACAAGTCCCTTTAGTTTCATCTACAATGCAGCTATAAATATGTTAAAAGGAATAAAACTCATAATTTGCTGCCATTGCCCAGAATATGATCGCAGGCTGATTAACTGTCATCATTCAATCATTTATTTCACTGCTTGTTAAACATACTTAGCCTTACCCACAACTCCTTTCTTGATTTTACTATGTTTCTTTAATTACAAATAATATAAAAGACCTTTTCCTTGACAATACATTTGAAATCTCCAATGTTTTTTCCACAAATTAATCACCATTTTTTAATAAATGATCAAATACTATCCTAACATTTATACATTAAATTCTTTAGTGTTTAACTCAACTGCATGCCATAGGTTGGAAGTTCTATACATCATGTATCTATTTTGTTACAACTCAGGATTCTACAAAGCCAAGATCAATGCATCTGTAAGTTTGGTCTGTGGGGAGGCTCTCATCTTAGCTTGAAGAGAACTGCCTTTCCATTGTGCCCAATTATGTTTGAAAGAATTCTCTGCTGTGTTCTAAGGCCATTATTTCAGCCTTCACAATATCCCACTCCAAATCTTCTTCAACCCTAATCACCTCTCTATGGACTTTATATCCAGATACAAGAAATCAGATTTGGAGTACAAAATATGTGATCTATTCTACCTATGAAAATCTGTACTCTTTCCACAAAATAATATCAACCAATAAGTAAATAAGTGTGCAACTTTATTCCAATTAAATTATTTATAAAAGAGGCAACAAACCAGGTTTTACATGAGGATTTCAGTTACATATTAGAATGTCTTTGTTGGTTAACAGAGACATTTTCATTTCCCCTACACCTTAGAAACATTGAAAATGTGTTACAAGCTAAAGTTAATTCAAATTATAAAAAATTCAGAGGTTCTTACACTGTAGATTCAAAGATTCTTTTTATTTAAAGGTCTGAAAATAGCTATTTAGAAAATAACTAAACTGTGGAATATATACATATATGCCAACTTTTTATATTTCACATTTATATCCAGTTCGTAAGTATCTACAGGATTTTTTAAGAGTTTACTCTGCCCACATAAAACTCGAGGAGAGGAGTTATTCACAATTAAAATATTACAAAATGCAAAATGGATCATCTTACTATCACATCTAGGCACACAACACTACAGAAAACTACAACCAATCAAAATTCAGAGTTGTAAAGTCTAATCCCAAAAGATACATCTAGAAAACAAATTCTGTCCATAAGACACAGAGAATATTATGGAAGGGGAGTGGAAAAACTGTAAACACAAAAGTATCAGAAAGGTTTTCTTTGAGATTGTATCATATATATATATGATATATATCATATATATATCATATATATCATATATATATAAAACTGGATAAGGCATTGATCTATGAGTATACTTATTTGTTTATTTGACAAGTAGTGTTTGGTATTACCCTAGTTCTTTTGGCTATCTATTATCTAGATTTGGTTATTCAAGCAGTGTTAGGTATGGTATAATTCTCTGGGAGTGGGCCTTAAATCAAAACAAATATTTGTTGGCTATCCCCTCAAGTTTTTTGGCATCATTTTCTTAGCATACTTTGCAAGCAGGACAGTTTCTAGGTCAAACGTTTTGTGGCTAGATTGGTGTCCTTGTCCCACTTTTGTTACTCTGCAGAGTACATTTCTGTACCAAAGAGATCAAAAGGGAGAAGACTCCATGTTAGCTCTTGGTTGACTTCTCCACATTTTATGAGTTGTGTGGTTGTTTTCTTTGACAATGGGGTCCTGCTGCTGGTTTTCAGAGGCAGCCCTTTCTCTTAGCAACAGCCTGGGCTGTTTGAAAATTCCATTGGATCCTCTTGTCCAAAAACTCATTTGCATTAACCCCAGTGCCAATACCAAAAGCCTTGTCCACCTATAAGAGATGTTCAAGGGAGATTCTGTATCTTCAAGATAATCATCTTTATTTATTCCAGGAAATTTCTACTGCACTGTTTCCAAACCAACTACCAAAACCCCACAATTCAAGCTGTCTCTCTTAATCATCCTCTTCTCTCATATCTCCCCACCCCCAAAAGACTATAAAATCTACACTATTTTCTCTTCCTAGTAAGGTTCATACATTCTCCCAAGATCTCTCTGGGTATACAGATTATAGCTTTGTTATCACTTACTAAATGGATAATAACCACCATCTTATGATAAGTGAACACTTATCATATTTCTCTTTCAATGCCTGGGATACCCCAGTCAGAATATTTTTTTCTAGTTCCATCTATTTGCCTACAATTTCCATGATGTCATGTTTCTAATTGCTTAGTAATACTCTATTGTGTAAATGCACCACAATTCTTTATCAATTCTTTTGTTAAGTGATATCTAGTTTTTTGTTGTTGTGTTTGTTTGTTTTGTTTTGCTTTTTTCTGGGTTCTGGCTATTATTAGTAAAGCAGCAATGAACATGCTTAAGCAAATGCCTTGACGGTAGGATGTTGTGTCCTTCGGGTATATGCCCAAGACTGATATAGCTGGCTCTAGAGGCAAAGTATCCCCAACTTTCTTAGGAAAATCCATATTGTTTCCCATAGTAGAAGTCTTCACATCTACCAGCAATGGAGAAGTATCCCCAGTACTCCACATCCTCACCTGCATGAGCTGTCATTTGTGTTTTTATCTTAGCCATTCTGACAAGTGAAACTACTTTGAGGAGGGTTTTCATTTGCATTTCCCTGATGGCCAATGATGTTAAACAGGACTAGAGCAGGGACATCGGGGGAGATGGAGAAAGGTTGGGGACTGGGAGGAGACTAGGAAGGGGGCTATAAATGGGATACAAAGTGAACAAATTATAAAAATTAAACTAAAATGTTTCTTAGCCATTTGACATTCCTTATAGAGAATTCTCTCTGTAGGTGTATACCCCAATTTAATTGGATTATTTTTTCATATCCAGTTTATTCAAATCTTTACATATTTTTGATATTGTTCCTCTATAGGATGTGGAGTTGGTAAAAAATTTTCTCATCTTTAGACTCCTGTTTTGTCTTATTGACAGTGTCCTTTATTTCATAGCTTTTCAGTTTTATGAGGTGCCATTATTGACTTTGGTCTTCTGTTCAGAAAATCGTCTCCTGTGCCAATGCATCCATACCTGTTCCCCAAGTTCTCTTTATGTTCAGTGTATCTTTTTATGTTGAGGTCTTTGATCCAATTAGACTGAGTTTATGCAGCCTGATAAGTATTCATCTATTTGTATTTTTTTACCTGTAGATACCCAGTTTGACAAGCACTATATATTGAAGATGCTGGGTTTATTTCCAGTGTGTTTTTTCTGGCTTCTTTATAAAAAATGTATGCACCCACAGGTGTGTGAATTTATGACTGGGTCTTCACTTCAACTCTATAGATCAGCGTATTTTTTTTTATGCCAATGCTGGGCTCTAACTGTGTAACACAACTAGAACTCATGAACGGTGAGATGACTGGCAGTTGTTTTATTGTTCAGGATGTTTAAAATATCTTCATTTTTCTTTCATATGAATTTGAGAATTGTCCTTTCAAGGTATGTGAATAACTTTGTTAGAATTTTGATGGGCATTGATTGAATCTATAGAGTGCTTTTGGTATGACGTTCATCTTCACTATGTGAATTCTACTGATCCATAGCATGGGAGATTATAGCTGGGCTTTTGGCTCCTTTACCGTGTTCTTTTTTTCTACCTCCTAACACCACCCCTATCCCTACTGATCCTCAACTATAGGTAGGAGAGAAGAAAGATAGAGGTGAAATGGCATGTAGATCTTACTAGACTACTTCTTGCTCATTAGGGGCATTAAATTTTTTGGAGTTTGATCTTTGTCTTCAGTATAGCTCCAACCAGCAATCCTGCAAACAAGAAAAGGCAATTAGCAGCCAGCCAAAGCAGCATAGAGGGACATGGAGGGGACAGGAGCCCCACAAGGAGACCAACAAAGCAACAGGAATGGAGTCCAGGGGGTCCTGCAAAGACTGATGCACCAACAGAAGACCATTCATGGGGAGGACTTAGACCCCCTGCTCAGATGTGGCCTATTGAGAGTTCAGTCCCCATGTGGGTCACCAAGTGGGGATAGCAGGGGCTGCCTCTATCAGGAACTCCTTTGACCTGCTCTTTGATCACTTGCCATGGTGAAACAGCCTTGCTAGGCTACAGAGGAAGAAGATCTAGCCAGTCCTGATGAGACTTAACAAGCTATGGGCAGATGGCAACGGTGGAGAATTCCCTCTTTCAGTAGTCTAGGGGAAAGGAATGAAGGGAAGAAGGAGGGAGGGTGATTGGGGGAACTAAGGGAGGGGGCTTCAATTGGGATATAAAATAAATTGTGAAGAAAAAATAATAAAAATTAAGAAACAGAAAGAAAGAAAGAGAGAGAGAAAGGAAAGAAGAAGAAAGAAAGAAAGAAAGAAAGAAAGAAAGAAAGAAAGAAAGAAAGAAAG
>NW_026592666.1:1442420-1444918 GCF_907164565.1 Psammomys obesus
AAGAAAGAAAGAAAGAAAGAAAGAAAGAAAGAAAGAAAGAAAGAAAGCAGCATTAGGGAACAGCAGCAGGATGAGCAGTGGGAGCCTCAGCAGCCATAGGCCCTCAGGGGTCTTGAATTTATAATCTCTCAGAAGTCACCAGAAACTTAAACTATCTTCAGCTGGCAAAATCATGCAACTACCAGAGCATGAGATAAATTATAGTTAGCTGCTATGGTCCATCTGAAGCAGGCCCATATCTCACACCTGGGATTGAAACAAAAAACCTAACTCAACACAACTTTTTTTTTTTTTTTTGTAATCTAAAAATCTCACTACAGAAGATCTTTCCATTTTTTGATATCTTCTTCAAATTCTATTTTCAAAGACTTGTAGTATTAGGTCCTCTCCATGCATTGTCCTTGGTTGGGGTATCAGTCTCTGCAGGACCCCCAGGGCTCTTTTTTTTTTTTTTTTTTGGCTCTGTTGGTCTCCTTTTGGAGCTCCTGTCCCATTTAGATCTTTCTATCTCTCCCTTCTTTCATAAGATTCCCTGAACTCATCCCAAAGTTAGGCTATTAAGTCTCAGTGTCTGCTTCAATATCTCCATCAGTGGAGTCTTTCAGAGGCCCTCTGTGGTAGGCTTCTGTCCTGTTTCCTGTCTTCTCCTGCTTCCAATGTCTATGTGTTTGTCCTTCTGAATGAGGACTGAGCATCTTCCTTAGGTTATTGCTTGTTGTTTAGCTTCTTTAAGGGTACAATAGGATATTTTTTAATGGAGTATGGACAAAATGAGATGTAGATTTTTTTAGACTTTTGATCCACTTGGACTTTAGTTTTGTGCAGGGTGATAAATATGGATCTATTTTCATTTTTCTGCATGTAGACAACCAGTTGGACCAGCACCATTTGTTGAAGATGCTGTCTTTTTTCCATTGAATGTTTTTGGCTTCTTTGTCGAACATCAAGTTTCATAGGTGTTTGGGTTTATTTCTGGGTCTTTTATTTGGTTCCATTGATCCACCTTTCTGCTTCTGTGCCAATACCATGCCATTTTTATTACTATGCTCTGTAATACAGGTTGAGATCAGGGATGGCGATACCTCCAGATGATCTGTTGTTGTACAGGATCATTTTGGAAATTCTGGTTTTTGTTTGTTTATTTCTCCAAATGAAGCTGAAAATCTTTCTTTCAAGGTCAGTAAAGAATTTTTTTGATGGGAATTGCATTGAATCTGTAAAAGATTGCTTTTAGCAGAATGGCCACTTTCACTATATTAATCCTACTCATCCATGAGCACCGAAGATCTTTCCATCTTCTTTTTTTTTTTTTAATTTTAAAATACCATGCCTTAGAAATAATAGAACTTATTTTTATCTAGGGCAGAGATCAAGGGAAGTATTAAAGAAATGAAAAAATTGTGAATTTGTCAAATAAGGATGTTAAATACACAATTATAAGACATCAAGAATAAAGTCCTGACTGAAGGATATTGTGATGGTAAGAAAGGCAAAGTGAAACCTGTAGGTCAAAACTGAGTTGACACAGAAAATAATTACTTGAATGAGACCATTTTTCAGGCTCCTACAACTCTGAGAATGCTGTACCTACCTTAAATCTATATTTAAGCATCTCCATTCACCTTTCCAAACCACTTTGAAAATAATCACTTTGTAAAGCAGAGGAGTGAAAGTTATTAGAAATCATGCTCCCGGAGCCAAGATGGCGGCACCAGGAGAACACCGTGTCTGAGAAGCAGGACAACACACTCCGAGCAGCAACCAGGAGACTGAACTCTGGGCCCTAAAAGAACAGCGATCGATCGTGTTTCCCAGGTGAGGGGAGGCTCCCACGGCGTGGGAATCAGTCTGGTCCACTCTCGGCTGCCCAGCCAGAACCCGGAAGAGAACCTGGCTAATGCGGGCTTTGGGTCTCCAGGCTGGTGCTGCAAGCCCGCTTGTCCCGATCAGTTTCCCAAGCTGATTGGTGGGCACATGGGTGCCTGAGGCTGGGAGTCCCAGTCGCAACAAAACCCAACGGGAAAGGAAAGTTGCCAGACTGGTCACCGATCACCCAGTCTTTCCCTGGAAGGTCTCTCCGACCTCGGCGGGTACCTGCCGCCATCACAATTGAGCTCCTGCCGCGCACAGATCACAGCAGCCTGCCCAGCTCAAAATCCCTACTCCCTCTTCGGAGGAGGCAGGAGGCTTCCAGCAGAATCTGCCACAGACCACATTGTCTGTACCCCAACCCGAGATCGGGGCTGAGAAAACCCAATCCTTTCGGGCACTCCCCCAAACGCCGCCATCACCCTGCCGCAGTGGAGTGGAAGGATAAAGAGGCGCACAGCGGCTTCACAGTGCCAGAACTCCAGTGCTACCTGCCTCTCCTAGCAAACAAACTATAGCTCAGGATCTGGGACTGTGGTCATTCTACACGTCCTGAGATTATCCTGGGTCCAGCACAATAAGGTCTAGCAGCAAGTTCTATCAACGGCGCCCACCCCCCCCCCCCCCGC
>NW_026592666.1:1445018-1487294 GCF_907164565.1 Psammomys obesus
CCCCCCCCCCCCCCCCCCCGGCAGAGTAACGCTGCCGGCTCAGGGCTCAGGATCCAACTGAGAAGCCCCAACCCCTGATGGCACTCCCCTGAAAGCACCTCCATAAGCTTGCCCTAGCAGAGGAGAAGGTCAGAGGGGAAGGACAGAGAGGCAGCCTACCAAGGACACAGCACCCTCTCTCCAGCTCACCCAGCGGCCCCTAGCAGAGAAACCCAAGCTCTGGATCTGAGGACACTCAACCCTACCCGGTACTCTCTCAGGATCAGCAAACATAGATTCTACCACCAGGCTGCTTCTGGCAGAGAGATCTGGGCCCGGGATCTGGGATTGAGTACACTCACCCTAACTCTTTCCTGCGCCACCCAGGGACCAGTCAACATAATCCCTCCTGGCAGAGGGAAAGGACAAAGAGGCAGCACACAGGAAAGGGGGACACCGAGTTCTGCAGCCACAGTGTCACAGAGCTGACTGATAGCCTACCCGTGCACTTCTGCAGCAGGACCAAAACAGAGAGTAGTGAGCAAGGAGAACCTCTGTACATTCCAACTGGTCCTGCAAGAGAGTGAGTGAGCCTTCTAGGGAGAGATTGCCCCAGACCCAGGGCCTCTCCACAGAAGCAACCACACGAGATCCCTGGCACCCACATCCTAGTGTGGGCATCAGAGGGATTCTTGGGATAGCGACCCCAACACTGAAGCCTCTGCCTTGTGGGTCCACCAGGGTAATCCAGGCAAACAATCCCTGGATCTCAGTCAGAACTGCGTAATAGTGGCTTGCAGGCCACTGCAATAGTCAGAGAATCCGCGCATGCACACTGCGCCTGCTAAAAGCGCACACGAATAGCACCAGCGTCACATTCTTTACTTAGGCAAAACTGAAAACAAAGTGCACACTCCCAAAGCAGTGAACCTCTCTCATCTTCCTGAAAAAACAGTCCAGAAAACAGAAAGAGAGGATCATAGCCCAAACTACAATCTCGAGGAACAACCAGTGAGGATTATAAATAACCAGATAGCTAGAGGCAGACATAAGAACACTCCCAACAAAAATCAGGACACAATGACCTCACTAGCAACCCCACAAAACAATGGACACTTCAATTCACTAGATATACAAGAAAACGACCTCAAAACTATGTTTCTCCAGCTACTAGAGGCACATAGAGATGAAATGAACAAAGCCCTCAGAGAAATAACCAAAGAAATCGAGACTAACCAAGAGGAAACAAATCGTGCTCTCAGAGAAATGACCACGAAAATTGAGGCAAACAGAGAAGAAACGCACAAAGCTCTCAAAGAAATGTCCACACAAATGAAGGCAAATAAAGAAGAAATAAACAAAGCTCTCATAGAAATACAGGCAATTATACCCAAAGAAGTAGAGGCAAAATTAGTGATACATAGAGAGGAAACAGACAAAAAAATAGAAGCTATCATTGAAAAGCAGGAGTCCACATTCAAACAGATGAAGGAAATGGTGCAAGATATGAAAACAGAATTAGAATCAATAAAGAAAACACAAATAGAGAAAAACCAGGAGCTGGAGAACATAGAGAAAAGATCAGGCACTACAAAGGTAAGCATCACCAACAGAATACAAGAAATGGAAGAAAGAATCTCAGGAGCCGAAGATACACTTGCGGAAATTGACACGTTTCTCAAAGAAAAAATAAAATCAGAAAAGTTCCAAACACAAAACATCCAAGAAATCAAGGACACCATGAAAAGACAAAACCTAAGAATAATAGGAGTAGAAGAAAAAGAAGACATCAGGCTCAAAGGTCCGGAAAATATTTTCATGAAAATTATAGAAGAAAACTTTCCCAACTTAAAGAAGGAGATGGCCATAAACATACAAGAGGCCTACAGAACACCAAGTAGACTAGACCAGAAAAGAAATTCTTCACGTCACATCATAGTCAAAACACTGAACCTACAAAACAAAGAAAAAATTCTAAAAGCAGCAAGAGAAAAAGGCCAAGTAACATATGAAGGTAGACCTATCAGAATCACACCAGATTTCTCAACAGAAACTATGAAAGCCAGAAGGGCCTGGACAGAAATCATACAGTCCTTAAGGGACCACAGATTCCAACCCAGACTACTATACCCAGCAAAACTTTCAATCAACATAGACGGAGAATTCAAGATATTCCAAGACAAAAGCAAATTTAAACAATATCTACATAGTAACCCAGCTCTACAGAAGTTACTAGAAGGGAAACTCCAAACCAAAGAAAACAACTACATCGAAGGAAACAGAGGAAATAGATAACTACACAACAAAAAAACCAAAAGAAGACAAGCAATGAAACTCAGTGACACCACCAACACCACATTTAAAATAAGTAACAATTGTTGGTCACTAGTTTCTATCAACATCAACGGACTCAACTCCCCAATTAAAAGACACAGACTAACAGAATGGTTGCGGAAACAGGATCCATCGTTCTGTTGCATCCAAGAAACACACCTATGCAACAAAGATAAACACTACCTCAGAGTAAAGGGCTGGAAAAATGTCTTTCAAGCAAATGGTTCCAGAAAACAAGCGGGAGTAGCCATCCTAATATCTAATAAAATAGATTTTCAACCCAAGTTAATCAAAAAAGATAAGGACGGCCCCTATATTCTCATCACAGGAAAAATCCACCAAGAGGACATCACAATTTTGAATATCTATGCCCCAAATACAAGAGCACCTACATTCGTAAATGAAACAATATTAAAGCTTAAATCACACATTGATCCTAAAACCCTAATAGTGGGAGACTTCAACACTCCACTCTCACCAAGGGACAGATCAACTAAACAGAAAACAAATAGGGAAATAAAAACACTTACAGAGACGATAAATCAAATGGACCTAATAGACGTCTACAGATCTTTTCATCCAAACTCAAAAGAGTATAACTTCTTTTCAGCACCACATGGAACCTTCTCCAAAATAGACCATATAGTTGGTCATAAAGCAAGCCTCAACAGATACAAAAATATTGAAATAATCCCTTATATTCTATCTGAACACCATGGATTTAAGCTGGACCTCAACAACAACAGAAATAACAAACAGCCTACACGCACATGGAAACTGAACAACCTGATACTCAATGACAGCTGGGTTAAGGAAGAAATAAAGAAATTAAAGACTTCCTAGAACTCAATGAAAATGAAGGCACAACATACCCAAATTTATGGGACACACTGAAAGCAGTGCTCAGGGGAAAATTTATAGCACTAAGTGCCTGCAAGAAGAAATTCGTAACAGCACATACAAACAACTTAATGGCCCAACTGCAAACCCTAGAAAAAAAAGAAGCAGATATACCCAAGAGGAGCAGAAGGCTGGAAATAATCAAACTCAGGGCTGAAATCAATCAATTAGAAACAAATAAAACTATTCAAAGAATCAATGAAACAAAAAGCTGGTTCTTTGAGAAAATCAACAAGATAGACAAACCCTTAGTCAAACTAACTAAAAAGCAGAGAGAATCTATCCAAATCAACAAAATCAGAGATGAAAAGGGTGACATAACTACAGACACAGAGGAAATTCAAACAATCATTAGGTCATACTACAAAAGCCTATATGCTATAAAATTTGAAAACCTAAATGAAATGGACAATTTTCTTGATAGATTCCATCTTCCAACATTAAGTCAAGATCAGGTAGAAAGACTGAATAGCCCTATATCCCCCAAGGAAATTGAAGCAGTCATTCACAGTCTCCCCTCCAAAAAAGTCCTGGGCCAGATGGTTTCAGCGCAGAATTCTACAAGACCTTCAAAGAAGTGCTCACACCAATTCTCCTCAAACTATTCCACAAAATAGAAACAGAAGGTACATTACCAAACTCATTCTATGAAGCAACAGCCACCCTGATACCTAAACCTCACAAAGACCCAACAAAAAAAGAGAACTTCAGACCTATCTCTCTTATGAACATTGACGCAAAAATACTCAATAAAATACTTGCAAACCGAATCCAAGAACACATCAAAGATATCATCCACCACGACCAAGTAGGCTTCATCCCAGGCATGCAAGGGTGGTTCAACATACAGAAATCCATCAATGTAATCCACCACATAAACAAACTGAAAGAGAAAAACCACAGGATCATCTCCTTAGATGCTGAAAAAGCATTTGACAAAGTCCAACACCCTTTCATGTTTAAAGTCTTGGAGAGATCAGGAATACAAGGCACATACCTAAACATAGTAAAGGCAATATACAGTAAGCCTATAGCCAACATCAAACTCAATGGAGAGAAACTTAAATCAATCCCACTAAAATCAGGAGCAAGACAAGGCTGCCCACTCTCTCCCTACCTCTTCAACATAGTACTTGAAGTCCTAGCCAGAGCAATAAGACAACTAAAGGAGATCAAGGGGATACAAATCGGAAAGGAAGAGGTCAAAGTGTCACTTTTCGCAGATGATATGATAGTATATATGAGCGACCCCAAAAATTCAACCAGAGAACTCATCCATTTGATAAACACCTTCAGCAGAGTGGCAGGATACAAAATCAACTCAAAAAAATCAGAAGCCCTCCTGTATACCAAACACAAAAGGGCCGAGAAAGAAATTAGGGAAACAACACCCTTCACTATAGCCACTAATAACATAAAGTACCTTGGGGTGACACTAATCAAGCAAGTGAAAGACCTGTTTGAGAAAAACTTCAAGTCTCTGAAGAAAGAAATTGAAGAAGATCTCAGAAGATGGAAAGATCTCCCATGCTCATGGATTGGTAGGATTAACATTGTGAAAATGGCCATCCTGCCAAAAGCAATCTACAGATTCAATGCAATTCCCATCAAAATACCAACTCAATTCTTTACAGACCTTGAAAAAAAAGATTCTCAGCTTCATATGGAGAAACAAAAAACCCAGAATCTCCAAAACAATTCTGTACAACAACAGATCATCTGGAGGTATCTCCATCCCCGATCTCAAGTTGTACTACAAAGCAATAGTAATAAAATCTGCATGGTATTGGCATAAAAACAGAAAGGAGGATCAATGGAACCGTATAGAAGACCCAGAAATAACCCTACACATCTATGAATACTCAATATTTGACAAAGAAGCCAAAACCATTCAATGGAAAAAAGACAGCATCTTCAACAAATGGTGCTGGTCCAACTGGATGTCTACATGTAGAAAAATGAAAATAGATCTCTATTTATCACCCTGCACAAAACTAAAGTCCAAGTGGATCAAAGACCTCAACATAAAACCAGATACTCTAAATCTGTTAGAAGAAAAAGTGGGGAACAGCCTAGAACTCATTGGCACAGGAGACAACTTCCTGAACAGAACACCAACAGCACAGGCTCTAAGAGCAACAATCAATAAATGGGACCTCATGAAACTGAAAAGCTTCTGTAAAGCAAAGGACACTGTCATCAAAACAAAACGCCTGCCTACAGATTGAGAAAGAATCTTCACTAACCCTTTATCTGACAGAGGACTAATATCGAGTATATACAAAGAACTAAAGAAGCTGAAAAGCAGCAAACCAAGTAATCCAATTAAAAAAATGGGGAACAGAGCTAAACAGAGAATTCTCGACAGAGGAATATCAAATGGCAGAGAAACACTTAAAGAAATGCTCACCCTCATTAGCCATCAGGGAAATGCAAATCAAAACAACCCTGAGATATCACCTTACACCCATCAGAATGGCCAAAATGAAAAACTCAATGGACAACACATGCTGGAGAGGTTGTGGAGAAAGGGGAACCCTCCTCCACTGCTGGTGGGAATGTAAACTGGTACAACCACTCTGGAAATCTATCTGGCGCTTTCTAAGACAATTAGGAATAGTGCTTCCTCAAGACCCAGCTATACCACTGCTAGGTATATTCCCAAAGTTTGCTCAAGTACACAAAAGGGATATTTGCTCAACCATGTTTATAGCAGCTTTATTTGTAATAGCCAGAACCTGGAAACAACCCACATGTCCATCAACGGAGAAATGGATACAGAAATTGTGGTATTTTTACACAATGGAATACTACTCAGCAATCAAAAAGGAGGAAATCATGAAATTTGCAGGCAAATGGTGGGACCTAGAAAAGATCATCCTGAGTGAAATATCCCAGAAGGAGAAAGACAAACATGGTATATACTCACTTATATAGACCTATAAGATATAATAAACATAATGAAATCTGTACACCTAAAAAAGATAATCAAGAGAGTGGACATGGGGTAAGATGATCAATCCTCGTTTTGAAAGACAGATGGGATGTGCATTGAACGTATGACAGGAGTCTACTGAGCGCGTTGGAAAGACTCTAACTAGCAGTGTTTTCAAAGCAAAGACTCATGACCAAACCTTTGGCAGAGTACAGGGAATCATAAGAAAGAAGGGAAGTTAGTCTGATGGGGAAAGGATAGGAGCTCCACAAGGACCAAACATATCTGGGCACAGGGTCTTTTCTGAGACTGACATGCAACCAAGGACCATGTATGAATGTACCCTAGAACCTCTGCTCAGATGTAGCCTGTGGTAGCTCAGTAACCAATTGGTTTCCCATAGTGAGGGGAACAATGACTATTTCTAACAGGAACTCAATGACTGGCTCTTTGGCCTCCCCACCTCCCCAAGGGAGGAGCAGTCCTGTTAGGCCACAGAGGAGAGCTTTGCAGCCAGTCCTGAAGATACCTGATAAAACAGGATCAGATGAATTGGGAGGAGGTCCCCCCTATCAGTGGACTTGGCAAGGGGCGCGGTGGAGAGGAGGGAGGGAGGGAGGGACTGGGAGGGAATGAGGGATCGGGACACGGCTGGGGTACAGAGTTAATAAAATGTAACTGATAAGAAAAAAATAAAATACAAAAAAAAATTAAGTGAAAGAGATTTTAAAGGTCCCATTAAATATCAAAAAAAAAAAAAAAAAGAAAAGAAAAAAAAAAGAAATCATGCTCCCAGAGTCTTAATAGGACTGGAGTGTTCACTGTTAATACAGATTTTTGGGGTTTGTTGTTGTTTTGTTTTGTTATTGCTATCAAGTGAGATATTTATTTATGAATTGATATAATTGCAATGGGAATCCAGTTTACCAGGTTTAAAATTACATAGAAAAAAACTGTTTTCCATGTTTGAATCATTGTTTGTACATACATTTAATTTTTAAAAGGCTACATTTGTTATATTTATATTAATACTCTTGAAGCTATAATCCCATCAAAGAAAGAAAGACAAAAACAGAAAGAAAGAGCGAGAGAAAGAAAGAAAGAAAGAGAGAAGGAGGGAGGGAGGAAGGAAGGAAGATAGCAACAAAGAAAGAAGGAAGTGAAATTTTATGTTGCTGGAAATGAACTTCAGTTGGTCAAGTGCTTGTTTAACATATATGAAGCCCTGAACTGATCCCTAGTACCACATATATGACTTGCAGTGGCATATGCCTACAATCATGATTTAGAAAGTAGAGTAAGGAGGATCTGTTATTCAAGGCCATGCTCGTATACATATTGTGTTCAAGGATACCTGCACTGTGCAACATTAGATCTCAAAACAACGTGTTACATTAAATAAAACAGTCATGCGTTGTAATCACAGTAAGCTATATTTATAAACAAATTAAATCCTCAAGGGAAAAATATAGAGTTTTTAGTTACAGGATTAGGTGCTGGTGACAGATACGAATCTTTTTCTTTTTCTTTTTCTTTTTTTCTTTTTTTTCAGAAAGAAGGGGGTTTTTTTTTTGTTTGTTTGTTTGTTTGTTTTTTGGTCTTTTTTTTTTTTTTCCCCAATAACCATGTCAGAATTTTAGGACAAAAAACTCATTATTCAGGTCTAACAGCACTGAAGCCAGCAAAGTCGCCTCTAAATCTCAATTAGCACCTGGGATTTCTTCGCTTCTGGCAGCTGAAATTTAACTAGAACATAATACCTTCTATACACAGAAAAACATTGACAGGATCAAAAAGAAATTAGCTGAGAATGTATTTCTAGACCTTACTCACACACACAAAAATTTTTCCCTATCCCTAAGGTGTTGACCAATACCCATTTATGTCTTGTATTATATAGAAATCTCACATACTGCAGGCAATATTCAACAAATCACTTTAAATTCAGCTTTCATTAAAATTTCACTGGTATGTGGTTTATCTTGCAAAATTTAAATTCACTGCCACTATCTGGTTCATACAATCAGCTTTGAAAGAAATCAGCATGTTGTCAAAAACACAAGGCAGCATTCAAAAAATATTCAGACACTGCTTTTTCTCTGATCTTTAATTATGTAAAAATATTACTCAAAAGAAATCTCCATCCACAAAACTTGTTTATATTTCTAGAAATTCATGGAATTCTTTCCTTCTAAATGAATTTTCCACAGTTGTTAAATTATTAAAAATTAAGTGTCAAAAATGCATGAAAATATATGGACACAAAAAGAGAATACTACAGAATACTAATTAAGATGTTTTGGAAAATACTAACAATAGATCCATAGTATGACCAAGGTCTACTGTATCACTGAGGCGCCTCCCAACACAATGGTGTTTCTTGCAGAACTATTCACAAAAACTAAAGAACCAAATTACTTGTCAAAATCACAGGTGTGGGTAAGAGAAATGTTGCATATTAAACAAGATGAGATTTTCAGGCCTAAATAAGAATGAAGTTACTGGGTTTCTGGGAGATGAGTGCAAGCGAATGCAATCACACTGGGAGACTTCTCACTCTCAGAAAGCTGTGTATCGTGATTTGTCATAGTTGTGGTTTCTAGATTCCAAGCAAGCACAAAAGTCATACTTGTTTATATTAAGTGAAAATAAAGCGAAGTTGTCTAGAGAAGAAGCAGTAGAAATGAATAGGAATAGGAGGGGTTAAAAAAGAGGGAAGGGCTAATAAGTTCTATATTCAATATATACCTGTGTGTTATTAAAGAAATGTCATTAAGCTATAAATATTTCTTCATATATGCACTTTTCTTTCATATACACCTATGCTTGTCTTTGAAGGCCTTAAAAGTAAATATATGCATGTTTTTATTTCCAAGAAACTTCTCTCCCACAATCTTTTTAGCTCCTATTCCTCTTATTTGGTCTTCAAAGAAAGCAATGATGAGTATCGCCAACCACCCTTCTAAAGTCACGTCTCCACTGTAGTTGCTTCTCTAGTGATATAATTTCTTTTTTTTTTTTTTTTAAAGAAGTGGTAAGCTGGTTTTGTACCCTCAGGTATTAAGCAGGATAAACTCTCCAAGTTCAACCACTTAGTAAGCTTGATTACATCCACAATACTAATTTTCCTTTGATATGTTACCAAAATTCATCACAGACCTTGGCAGTAGAACTCAGCTGTCTTGGAGGTGTGTTCTACTTCCTACCGCTCTTTGTAAATCGGTGAGCGCATCTGAACCAATAGTCAAGTGTGACTTAAAAAATAACTAGAACATGCAGTTAGACAGCTGTTTCCCACTATAAATCTCAGCCCTGAAGGGGGAGAAGTCGTGAGGAGAAAGCTGTAGATGACTCTTTCTGTTGCATCTCATGGAAAATAATTGAAAATACTAGATTTTCGGATCAATATCTAAGTAAATACCTTAATCTTATTTATTAATTATTAATTCCCTCCCTTCTCTGCTTCATATAATTAAACATAATTTTATTGTTTCAGTTGATATTAATTTAAATAAGGCTGATTGGTTTGTACATGCCAAAAATATTTTATTATTTTAACCTATGTTTGAATATACAATATACTGTCAATAATATATTTCATATATTATTACGTTCTACTGAAATATGAGCTACAAATTATTCAGTTATAGCTGACTCTACCATGTTAGGATTGAGATGTTTACATAACCAATGACTAAATAAACTTATATATGACTTTCTACCATATCATTCCTTTAATAAACTGCATTTTATTTTCTTCGCATCTGTTATACATAACTGTTAAAACTTTATTCACTCTGATATAACTTAGGAATTACTCAGACAGCCATATAACTTAAATGGAATGATAGAAACCAGAAACATTTTTTACTTTAAAGATAGATGCCATATAAATTAATTGTAACATTTTAATTTTCTAGGTAATTATTTTCTTCTTTGAATTATTTGGTACATAATCTCAATAGACAACAATCATGAATAAGAATGAAAACGAATAACAGCTACCAAGTTCTAACGTAAAGACAGCATACATTATAGTAGAAAAAGTACATTCTTTATTACAGCATAAACTACTGACCAGGACAACATTGAGATTCCTCAGCCTCAACAAGCACAGAATCAGAAATAAGGTTCTTAAGCAAAACAGATCATTAGACATCCATTGATTAATTATGAATTCTCAATAAGACCTCAGAATTATGTCATTTACAGGCTTCAGAAAAACTATGTATCTAGATGTTTATGAAAATAATTGTGAAACTGTTTTTACTTTTTTTTCATTTATCTATATCTGCTATATCTCTTTGACTACTTGGAGGACGAATGTAAACTTTAAAAAAAAATAAACATCAGACTCAGTGTTTATTTTAATTTTTTTCTTTTTCAGCTACTTTTTTATTTTATTTTATTTTTTTTAATTTTTTTTATTTTTTTATTAATTACACTTTATTCATTTTGTATCCCCCCATAAGCCCCTCCCTCCTCCCCTCCCGATCCCACCCTCCCTCCCCTTTCTGCATGCATGCCACTCCCCAAGTCCACTGATAGGGGAGGTTCTCCTCTCCTTTCTGATCTTAGTCTATCAGTTCTCATCAAAAGTGGCTGCATTGTCCTCTACCTGGTAAGGCTGCTCCCCCCTCAGGGGGAGGTGATCAAAGAGCAGGCCAATCAGATTATGTCAGAGGCAGTCCCTCTTCCCATTACTATGAGCTGGAGGGGACAGGAACTCCACAAGCAGAGCAACAGAACAAGATAATTTGAACACAGGGAACTTCCCAGAGACTCATACTCCAACCAAGGACTATTCAGCTACTTTTTTTTTATAAATTAGAATTTATTCCCTTTGCAGCCCCTTCCCTCATCCTCTCTCAATCCCACTCGCCCTCCCTCTTGTCCTCTCCTGTCCCTCACCCAGTCCACTGACAGGGGCAGTCCTCTTCCCATTCCATCTGACCCTAGCCTATCAGGTGTCATTAGGACTAGCTGCATTATCTTCCTCTGTGGCCTAGTAAGGCTGCTCCCCTGAGGGTGAGGTGATTAAAGAGACAGCCACTGAGTTCATGTCAGAGACAGTCCCTGTTC
The DNA here is from genome assembly GCF_907164565.1 of Psammomys obesus. Lineage (NCBI taxonomy): Eukaryota > Metazoa > Chordata > Mammalia > Rodentia > Muridae > Psammomys > Psammomys obesus. The sequence continues at coordinate 1,456,249 of NW_026592666.1, forward strand.
CCCTTACTAGAGTCCACACTTGGACACTGAGATGCCATGGGCTACATCTGTTCAAGAGTTCTAGTTTATCTCCATGAATGGGCTTTGGTTGGAGTATCAGTCTCAGAAAAAGACCTCTTTGCCCAGATTTTTTTGTTCTGTTGCTCTCCTTGTAGTATTCATTTATATTACTACTAACTACCAGTGCTGTGCATTTCCACTCTGCAGCAGGTTACAGAGTAGGGACAGAAAAATCCATCACAAATGGATAAAGCATGATATATAAGAAAGGAGATCCATAGAAGGTTTCCTGGAGGAAGTAATAGATGTAAAAAATGACTCTAGGTTTAGATTTATTGAAATATTTCTTTCCAATCTCAATTGTTGAAAACAGGAAGAGTATGAACAGTTCTTGAAAAGTTTTACAGTCTGCCATCCATCTTGCCAGACCTTGTTAACTTATAAAATAATACAATATTTTTTTTTCTTACTCTTATTCCCATGACTGACCTTTCATGTTAACACATTTTGTGGTTTCAAATTTGAAGTTAAACTTGAAAAATGCTGTTTAAATTAGTAGATATATTCAGAGCTTTAGAAAAGTTAAGAATATAAACTTGCTTTTCAGAAGATCTCATATAAACATAAAAGAGCAAAATATATAAATACAAACAATGGGTAATCACATATGAGAGGACACAGTTTCATCAATTTATAATTTTTATTTGAAAAACTAATTATATCTAGGTATGCAGTCACCTTGTCTTCTTTTAAGTACATTGCATGGGTTTTTGAAATATCAGGATTTATTCATTTTTTGCTTCATAAAATATATTTTTCAAAAGGGGTCACAGACACAATAAAGATGCTCTTAAAGTATTTTTCTGTGAATATAATCTTGAATTCTCAACCTGTGGGTTGCAACCCCTTTGGGAAACTTTTATCTACAAAACTATTCACATTATAATTCATAACAATAACAATACTGTAGTTATGAAGTAGCAACAAAAATAACCTTATTGTTTGGGGGTCACTGAAATATGAGGAACTGTAGGAAAGGGTCACTGCATTAACTGTTTTGAGAACCACTGTCTTAGAACCTGATTTGTGTACTTATTTTTAGTATGAAAATATTTTCAAAACAAATACAAAATATGTAGTACATAATCATTTAATGAATCAAGAATAATGTAAAAAGCATATTAGATGTCACAGTCTGACAATTTCTAATGCATAGCTATTGCCATGCTTGTGAACCTACAGTCATGCATGTTTAACGAATGCCTTCATCTTCTGTGCATTCCGTGGGAAGGGTATCACATAAGAGTTAAAAAGCGGATTCTGAACATGGCTTACTGTAGAAAGCATGTGGTTATTACAATGGTAGGCAGGTAGGCAGTGTAAAACCGCCACAGAGGAGGGTGACGTCACTAAATTTAAGCATACTGAGGACTGTATGTAGTACATTTAGAAATGAATGTTGAATGGCAATAATTCATTCAATACAAATATTGCCACAAAACGCAGCATTCAAAACATTGTGTGACATTCATAAACAGGCCTCAAGTGCCTACTGAATGAATGAACCAGCCAATTTGTCCTCATGATGTATGTTTACAGGTTGCTTGGATCAGGTAGTAGCTCGCACTGATAGAGAAGGCTGTTCCTGCGTTGGTAGCGCAGCACACCTGCCCGCATAAACTGATAAACCGAGAAAGTAATACCAAGTGCAGTTTTATATAATTAAAATATTCAAGTATTTCTTCATACTTTTGGAAACTTATTCTTACCTGATTTTTATGGCTGTTTCATGTTAATTAATGGAATGTTTGTTATAATGTACTTTGCTAATATTTATTCCCATGATCCTTCCTCTAACTCCTCCCAGAACTCACTTTTACCCACTATCTTCTCCAAATTCATGTCCTCTTTTCTTTAATAACCTACTAAGTACAATCTGTACTTCCCATATACTCTTGGGTATGGGTTTCTAAGTTTTATTATTGTAATTTGAGAGAGAAAATTACTTTCTTACTTAGCATATACAAATTTTGCCATGACAATGAAGTCAGAGCACAAAGACAATGATAGTCTAACATACTGGTAGGAAAACAGTCATCACGAATGCAAATGTTTTCTTTCAGTGTGGAAACTTGGAAGAAAAGTGACATAGATGACGCTGTTGCCTCACTCTCCTGCATGTAATGATTACTTCCTCTTTCCTGCTGGGTATGCTTTACCTATGCAGAGGATGTAGGTTCACAAACATTTCTCCTCTTGTTAGACATAAGCTGGACCTAAATTATTCAAGAAGTGATGAAAAATACTTTAAGATGTACACAAAATGAACATATCCTAAAAATATTAATTCCATTACTATGTTTACTTGTACTTGACAATTGTGCTTACATGAAGTGGAAAGCACACTAAATTCTTAATTAGAAATCTCTAAGTGGAACTATTGTAAAATCCTTGTTTTAAGCCTCACACTTATTAATGAGGCTATATAATGGAGTCCATGGTACATTAAACTGTGCACATTATTAGGACAATTACATGAGGGGTTGCCCCTGGTGAAATGTGATAGCACTTCCAATTTACCTCAACTTACACTTACAGCATGAATATGCACTTACATTTGAAATCACTCAAACTAAAATGTAATTTTAAAAAAGTCATGAGCAAGGAGATATTATTCTCCTAAATCCAATCAGATAAAGATTACCCACACTGCCCGTGGTGGATTAAATGAGAAATGAATTCTATATGTTCATGTATTTGAACATTTAATCTTCCATTGTTCGTACCGTTTCAGGCAGTTTCATTGTAGAGACTTGCTGGGAGAAGTACATCACTGAGATGGGCTTGGAGATTTCTGAGCCTCACTCTCCTTCATTTGTCCCTTCTGCATCACACCTGTGATTATGGATAGAAGCTCAGCGGCCTGCTGCTGCTTTCTGCCTGCTCATTGCTGCTTTGCCTCCCCACTAAGGTGAATTCCTCGGGAATGTAAGCACAAATAAACTTTTCTTCTATAAGTTTCCATGCTTGATCATGTATTTTATCACACACAGAGAAAATTAACTCAAAGGAGAACTGATGCTTTCCTCAGACCCTCTCATTATTTTGTCTAATGTTTTATTTTCCATATGATTCCCCATCCAGCTATTTCAATGGCTCTCAAAGCTGTTCCCTCCTCTCCATATGACTGCCTCACCATGGGCCAGTTTGTCTCTTAGTTTCTTCACTTTCATCATCCAGAATATTCACAAAATCTTATTCAAGATATCAGGTTCTGATACGAAGATTCTTTACTAAAATTCTGATTTTAGGGTAGCCTCTAATCTTAAATTACCCTCAAGATTTTGTTTAATTGCACACTACGCTGATTGAACCACGAGACTACTAATGGTGGGATAGCTTAAAACTAGGCAAGTCCATCTTTGTACACTGATGATGATCATCCTGGGTTACACAGTATCTTTGAGATCAAACTGATATGCAAGACTTTTTAAAAATAAAAATAAAATAAATATGACAGTATGAATTCCCTCCTATATACCCTCGACTAATATAACTGTATACAATTAATAAATGTTTCTATCTACAAGTATTTCATGCATACTCCTGGGAGGACTAAAGGATTTCAGTTGTTTGCCACAACAAATTTTATTTCTAATTCATATTATATACCCTTGAATATATTTCTTATATCATGGTATACATTAAAGTACCAATATGTTGTAATTTTTCTCTTATTTTTGAATGGTGTCTAGTCCATGTTCACTCTTATTACTACAGGAAAAGAGGGAGAAAATAATCTATATAGTCATAAAATACCTTTGAGGCTCAGTGGAAATTTTAAAATGTTTTGTTACATTTCATTTTTATGTAGTAGTAATAATATAATATTCAAGTCTATGAAATAGACACTAACAAAATACCTGTTTATTAATGGTTCCTCTTCCTATAAAAAGAATTGCAAATGTGTTAGTCTAAACTGTGTGGATATGCAGGCCCCTGCAGAGACTGATACTCCAAGCAAGGATCATTCATCAAAAGAACTTAGACCCCTTGTTCAGAGGAAGCCCATAGACTGCTCAGGTACCCAGTGGGTTCTCTAGTAAGGGCCAGAGGGACTGTCTTTGACATGAACTCAGTATTATGCTCTCTGATCATCTCTCCCTGAGGGGTGCAGCCTTACCAGGCCACAGAGGAAAATGATGCATCCAGCCTTGATAAGACCTGATAAGCTAGGGTCAGATAGAAGGGGAGGAGGTCCTCCCCTATTAGGGGACTAAAAGGGCATGGGTGAGAAGAGGGAGTGTATGTAAGACTGGGAGAAGGTGAAGGAAGGGGCTGCAGCTGGGATACAAAATGAATAAAAATTAATGTTCTAGTTTCTCCTATTGTTTCAAAGTTATCTGAAATAGACATCAAAAACATATTTTTTAAAAACTGTGTGGCTTTATCATCTCAATGCCAAACCTCATCCTTAATCAACTCTTGTTCTGTTCTGCATTTTACAAAACACAAATTATGATATCAAACTTCTGGGTTCTTCTGGTACTTTCTGGTGTCTAGAAAAGTAATATTTTTCATTGCTTCTATTATTTAATAATATTGTGATTATGTCATTTTCCCTTTAAGTTCCTACCTCAAAAATCTTCAATAACATGAAAATCTAAACTAAACTGAACAAGGACAACAGAAATGCCAAATTATACAGTGAAAAGATCCTGAGACCCTACCCTACACAAAGAAATATGGATAAATATTGAATTCTGCAATCAGGACAAAGTCTTGGCCAGGCACGTAGGGTGTTATTCAATATCCAGTGGCCAGCTCTGAAACATTTAGACTAAGCTGGTTATATTTATGAACTTATAAACATATGTGTTTACACATATATGTAGGCAATAGCAACTAATAAAAATTAATTATTAAGACAATTACAAAAATAGGTGCAAGGCTGCTCCTGCAAATGCAGGGCCAAAGTCACTGTTATCAGTTTCAGCTTCTATATGTCATTTACATCTTCAAACGTAGATTCTCCTACTTTTTTCTGCAGAGTGCAGTCTAGTCTTATATTCTGAAATAGTGTTGTAATTCTACTCAGAAGAAAATATATATCAATTTTAGGCTTCTGTAATTGTACGAAGATAATTTGGGGAAATATTTTGGTTTTAATAACAGCTAATAAATGCCTTCACCTGAAAAATTCTTTGACACCAGTTCTTGGATTAGTGTTGGATCAATATCATGAGATAGAACCGTGTGCCACAATTATTAGCATTTGCATGTTGATCACATTCGTATCTTTTCATTTTAATCATAGACTTTATTAACAAAAACCCTACATATATTTCAATTAATAAAAATATGAAACTAAAAGATGCCAGGAAATACTGTTCGTCAGGTAAAGGCTATTGTTATACAAGCCTGCTGACCATAATTTCAATCCACAGAAGCATATAAAGTTGCCTTTGACCAACATGTTGTGGCGCAGCCACCTACAGACACATCACTTAGTCATACACACAAGAATAAATAATAAACAATTTTTAAAAGCCAAAGGTAAAATAACACGCATTGTTTCCTGTCTTTTATTTCTCATATTTTTTTATTTTTTTCTTTTTAGTTACATTTTGTTAACTCTGTGTCCCAGCTGTATCCCGCTCCCTCATTCCCTCCCCAACCCCACACTCCCTCCCTGGTCTCCTCCCTGCCCCTTTCCAAGTCCACTGATAGGGGAGGACCTCCTCCCCTTTCATCTGACCCTGTTTTATCAGGTGTCTTCAGGGCTGGCTGCAAAGTCCTCCTCTGGGGCCTAACAGACTGCTCCTCCCCTGGGGGGGTTTCAAACAGCCTGCCCTTGAGATCCTGTTAGAAATAGTCCGTGTTCCTCTTACTTTGGAAAACTACTTGGTTACTGAGCTACCACAGGCCACATCCGAGCAGAAGTTCTAGGTTATATCCATAGATGGTCCTTGGTTGAGTGTCAGTCTCAGAAAAGACCCTGTGCCCAGATATATTTGGTCCTTGTAGAGCTCCTATCCTTTCCATATCATACTAACTTCCCTTCTTTCATATGATTCCCTGCACTCTGCCGAGGGTTTGGTTATGAGTCTTAGTGTCTGCTTTGAAACACTGCTAGGTAGAGTCTTTCAGATGCCTTTTGTGGTAGACTCCTGTCATAAGTTCAATGCACATCCCATTTGTCTTTCTAAATGAGGATTAATCACCTTCGCCTGTGTCCACTTTCCTGATTATCTTCTTTAGGTGTGTAGATTTCATTATGTTTATCATATCTTGTAGGTCTATATAAGCGAGTAAATACCAAGTTTGTCTTTCTCCTTCTGGGATACTTCACTCAGAATGATCTTTTCTAGATCCCACCACTTGCCTGCAAATTTCATGATTTCCTCCTTTTTGATTGCTGAGTAGTATTCCATTGTGTAAAAATACCACAATTTCTGTATCCATTCCTCCGTTGATGGACATCTGGGTTGTTTCCAAGTTCTGGCTATTACAAATAAAGCTGCTATGAACATGGTTGAACAAATGTCCTTGTTGTGTACTTGAGCAAATTTTGGGTATATACCTAGGAGTGGTATAGCTGGGTCTTGAGGTAGCACTACTCCTAGTTGTCTGAGAAAGCGCCAGATTGACTTCCAAAGTGGTTGAACCAGTTTACATTCCCACCAGCAATGGAGGAGGGTTCCCTTTTCTCCACAACCTCTCCAGCATGTGCTATCACTTGAGTTTTTCATCTTGGCCATTCTGATGGGTGTAAGGTGAAATCTCAGGGTGGTTTTGATTTGCATTTCCATAATGGCTAATGAGGTTGAGCATTTCTTTAAGTGTTTCTCTGCCATTCGATGTTCCTCTTTCGAGAATTCTCTGTTTAGCTCTGTTCCCCATTTTTTAAGTGGATTACTTCGTTTGTTGCTTTTCTGCTTCTTTAGTACTTTATATATACTGGATATTAGCCCTCTGTCAGATAAAGGGTTAGTGACAATTCTTTCCCAATCTGTAGGCAGTCGTTTTGTTTTGATGATGGTGTCCATTGCTTTACAGAAGCTTTTCAGTTTCATAAGGGCCCATTTATTGATTGTTGCTCTTAGAGCCTGTGCTCTTGGTGTTCTGTTCAGGAAGTTGTCTCCTGTGCCAATGAGTTCTAGGCTATTTCCCACTTTTTTTTTCCAATTGATTTAGAGTATCTGGTTTTATGTTGAGGTCCTTGACCCACTTGGACTTTAGTTTTGTGCAGGGTGATAAATATGGATCTATTTTCATTTTTCTGCATGTAGACATCCAGTTGGTCCAGCACCATTTGTTGAAGATGCTGTCTTTTTTCCATTGAATGGATTTGGCTTCTTTGTCAAATATTGAGTATTCATAGGTGTGTGGGTTTATTTCTGGGTCTTCTATGTGATTCCATTGATCCTCCTTTCTGTTTCTATGCCAATAACATGCAGTTTTTATTACTGTTGCCCTGTAGTACAGCTTGAGATCGGGAATAGAGATACCTCCAGATGATCTGTTGTTGTACAGGATCGTTTTGGAGATTCTGGGTTTTTTGTTTCTCCATATGAAGCTGAGAATCTTTTTTTCAAGGTCTGTAAAGAATTGAGTTGGTATTTTGATGGGAATTGCATTGAATCTGTAGATTGCTTTTTTTAATTTTAAAATTTTTTTTATATTATGTACAGTTTCTTCACTTTGTATTCCAGCCGTAGCCCTCTCCCTCATTCCCTCTAATCCCACCCTTCCTCCCTCATTTTCTCCCCGCCCCTCTCTAAGTCCACTGCTAGGGGAGATCCTCCTCCCCTTCCAACTTACCCTAGCTTATCTGGTCTCATCAGTACTGGCTGCATTGTAATCATCTGTGACCTAGCAAGGCTGTTCCTCCCTCGTGGGGGGAGGGGGGGCAAAGAGCCAGCCACTGAGTTCATGTCACAGACAGTCCCTCTTCCCCTTGCTAGGGAACCCATTTGGATATTGAGCTGCCATGGGCTATGTCTGAGGAGGTGTTCTACGTTTTATCCATGCATGGTCCTTGGTTGGAGAATCAGTCTCAGAAAAGACCCCTGTGCCCAGAAATATTTGGTCCTTGTGGAGCTCCTGTCCTCCCCTGGTCTTACTAACTATCCCTTCTTTCATATGATTCTCTGCATTCTGCCCAAAGTTTGGTTATGAGTCTCAGCATCTGCTTTGATACACTGTCAGATAGAGTCTTTCAGAGCCCCTCTATGGTAGGCTCCTGTTCTGTTACTTGTTTCTTCCTACTTCCAATGTCCATCCCATTTTTCTTTCTAAGTGAGGATTGATCCTCTTACCCTGAGTCCTCCTTCTTGTTTAGCTTCTGTAGGTGTAGAGATTTTAATATGTTTATGCTATCTTATAGGTCTAGTATCTACTTATAAGTGAGTATATACCTTGTGTGTCTTTCCTCTTCTGTGATACCTCACTCAAGATGATCTTTTCTAGATCCCACCATTTGCCTGCAAATTTCATGATTTGCTTGTTTTAAATTGCCTAGTAGTATTCCATTGTGTAAATGTACCACAATATCTGTATCCATTCCTCAGTTGAGGTACATCTGGGTTGTTTCCAGGTTCTGGCTATTAGGAATAAAGCTGCTATGAACATGGTTGAACATGTGACCTTGTTGCATTGCAATCTTCACAAGCTGTTACAATCAAACATTAAAGTGACATCCATTTATGAGATATCTACAATTAATGTATTGGTTAGAAAATAATTTTAAACAAGAGCAAATAAGAAAATAAAAACACTGTTGCACAAAAGAGAGAGGTTGTAACATAGTAATTTTTTTAATTTATTCTTTGACAGACTGAAACTTTGAGACAGATAGATAGAATGATTTTAAAATCTGTGACATATTACAATAATGTCCCCAACAGACACTTTCAAATACAAGAGCTTAAGTTACAATAAAACAAATATTTAATTAACGTTGATTTAACTGTTCTACTAATGCTGCTCCTTTGATATGATAATTTAAAATACTATTTATGTATCATATGATAATAATTTAGGCTTAAAAACAGTAATAAAGAAACTGTCATTTTAGACAAATAGCCCTTTAAAATTCGTTAGTTCTTCTCAATCATAATGTTAAACAACAAAATAATAAAATGAGTTAAAAATAATGAAGCCTTAGAAAGCGCCAGATAGATTTCCAGAGTGGTTGTACCAGTTTACATTCCCACCAGCAGTGGAGGAGGGTTTCCCTTTCTCCACAACCTCTCCAGCATGTGTTGTCCCTTGAGTTTTTCATCTTGGCCATTCTGATGGGTGTAAGGTGATATCTCAGGGTCGTTTTGATTTGCATTTCCCTGATGGCTAATGAAGATGAGCATTTCTTTAAGTGTTTCTCTGCCATTCGATATTCCTCTGTCGAGAATTCTCTGTTTAGCTCTGTTCCCTATTTTTTAATTGGATTACTTGGTTTGCTGCTTTTCAGCTTCTTTAGTTCTTTGTATATACTCGATATAGGAATAGTGCTTCCTCAAGACCCAGCTATACCACTGCTAGGTATATACCCAAAGTTTGCTCAAGTACACAAAAGGGATATTTGCTCAACCATGTTTATAGCAGCTTTCTTTGTAATAGCCAGAACCTGGAAACAACCCAGATGTCCATCAACGGAGGAATGGGTACAGAAATTGTGGTATTTTTACACAATGGAATACTACTCAGCAATCAAAAAGGAGGAAATCATGAAATTTGCAGGCAAATGGTGGGATCTAGAAAAGATCATCCTGAGTGAAATATCCCAGAAGGAGAAAGACAAACACCGCATATACTCACTTATATAAACCTATAAGATGTGATAAACATAATGAAATCTGTACACCTAAAAAAGATAATCAAGAGAGCGGACATGGGGTAAGATGATCAATCCTCGTTTTGAAAGACAGATGGGATGTGCATTGAACGTATGACAGGAGTCTACTGAGCACATTGGAAAGACTCTAACTAGCAGTGTTTTCAAAGCAAAGACTCATGACCAAACCTTTGGCAGAGTACAGGGAATCATAAGAAAGAAGGGAAGTTAGTTTGATGGGGAAAGGATAGGAGCTCCACAAGGACCAAATATATCTGGGCACAGGGTCTTTTCTGAGACTGACATTCAACCAAGGACCATGTATGGATATAACCTAGAACCTCTGCTCAGATGTAGCCTGTGGTAGCTCAGTAACCAATTGGTTTCCCATAGTGAGGGGAACAAGGACTATTTCTAACAAGAACTCAATGACTGGCTCTTTGGCCTCCCCACCTCCCCAAGGGAAGAGCAGTCCTGTTAGGCCACAGAGGAGAGCTTTGCAGCCAGTCCTGAAGATACCTGATAAAACAAGATCAGATGAATGGGGAGTAGGTCCCCCCTATCAGTGGACTTGGAAAGGGGCATGGTGGAGATGAGGGAGGGAGGGTGGGATTGGGAGGGAATGAGGGATCGGGACACGGCTGGGATACAGAGTTAATAAAATGTAACTGATAAGAAAAAAATAAAATTCAAAAAAAAAGAAAAAATAAAATTCAAAAAAAATAATGAAGTCTCTTAGTAATGAAACAAAGTAAATAAAAAGAGATTTCAATAACATATATAACTGCTGTCCATATTTGTCAAATGAATGTAGTGATTATATTTGCTCATTGGTTTACAGATTTTTAATACATGTATTCATTAATTAGTTTTCTTGGAACTAAATATTGGATAGAGTTAATAATTCCTTTTCTTATTAAAGAGTAACTAATGTGAAAGTTAAGAAAATAAATCATAATAGCACAAAAAAAAGAAACTCTTGAGACTTCAGTTAAGATTTGTTAACTGTAAAGCAAATCAGATAAGAAAGCAAAATAGATCCAGACAATGCTGCAGAAATCCATTATCTGAACTAGTCCAACTGGGATCTCAGAGAACAGAATGCCCTTACAAAGAGACACACTTAGAAAAGAAATGGCAAGACCTTTCTTCCAGCTCAACCAATGTCTAAGTATTACCAAAGGAGTGTGGCATCAACTCAGAAGGTATATCGTATATAGACATTAGTAAAATTCAACCACTCTTTCTCTATGCTGGCTAATCAAAATGCTTTCTGAACTCTTGGAATTCAATTCTCTTCCAGTCTATAATTTGTACACTATGATGTTTCTTTTCCATGTGTGGTTGCTGCCTGGAGTTGGCTTGCCTGAAAGGAAACTCAGAAGACAGTTAAAAAAGAGAGCATTGCCAATCATGAAATTTGCAAGTAATTGGTGGTAACTGGAAAGGATCATCCTGAGTGAGCTGTCCCAGAAGCAGAAAGACACAGACAGTATATACTCACTCATATAGATATATAATATCGGATAAACCTACTAAAGAAACTACTCAAGAGGGAGGACCCTGACTAAAATGCTCAATCCCTATCCCAAAAGGCAAAGAGGATGGACATCAGAAGAAGAAGAAAACAAGAGACAAGTTAGGAACCTGCCACAAAGGGCCCCTGAAAGGCTCTGCCCTGCAGACTATCAAAGCAGATGCTGAGACTTATGGCCAACTGTTGGGCAACATGCAGGGAATCTTATGTAAGAAGTGGGAATTAGTAAGATCTGGAGAGGACAGGAACTCCACAAGGAGAGCAACAGAACCAGAAAATTTGAACACAGGGAACTTCCCAGAGACTCATACTCCAACCAAGTACCATGCATGGAGATAACCTAGAACCCCTGCACAGATGTAGCCCATGGCAGTGTAATGTCCAAGTGGGTTCCATAGTAATGGGAAGAGGGACTGCCTCTAATATAATCTGATTGGCCTGCTCTTTGATCACCTCCCCCTGAGGGGGGATCAGCCTTACCAGGCCACAGAAGATGACAATGCAGCCACTCCTGATGAGATCTGATAGACTAAGATCAGAAGGAAGGAGGACCTTCCCTATCAGTGGACTTGGGGAGGGGCATGCATGAAGAAGGAGGATGGAAAGTGGGATTAGGAGGAGAGGAGGGGGGTTTATTGGGGGGGGGATACAAAGTGAATAAAGTGTAATTAATAAAAAAAGCAAAAAAAAGAGCATTGCCTTCATTACCAAAAATATTATTTCACTTCAACTATCAAATCTACTGTGCCTACTTTATTCCCCAAGTTGAGGAAGTCAGCATACTTAGTCCAGAAATGTATATTCCCAGACCAAAAACAAAACAAAACAAAAACCAGTTTGCCCATATTATTATATTGATCCAGTCACTTTCAAAATTACGAGAAAGTAGAAAACAAGTAAACCAAGGTGTTGAATCGGAAGCTCCATATTTCCAGCAGGTATCATTTGGCCTCTCCCCAAAAGACTTCTCTTGATAATATTCTATAGCATAGGTTTGTTGAAGCTCAATTGTTTCATGTTTTCAATGTGTGACATGCTAACTTACCCATGTATTAAACAATAATTTTTCTCAGTACAGAACCACAGAGGAAGAGTTACTTTAGTACACTGAAGACGCTTACAGTGCCGTTGGCTTATGCTGTTTATAGCAAATGAGGCAGCTGTCAGCTGTTTCTTTTGTCTTTGTTTGCAAAGTATCTCTTCTCCTTTGGTTGTTGTATATTATTTTCAAGTCACAGATTTGTGCAATTTGATTATAAATGTTTGTTTTGGAGCCAAAAATTTGTGGTCTAGTTTATTCTCTAAACATGGAAATTTGCAGATGTTTTCAAAAAGGACAAGAAGATTGCAAAAAGAAAAAATCTTATTTTTTTCTCAGATATTTACCAACTTTTATTTTAATGGAAAGAGGAAAAAGAAAGCAAATAACTTACTTACTTCTGTTGTTAGAGTAGACAGAAAAACATTGTTTTATTTATTTCCTTTTATTTTTTAGAGGGTAAAGAAACACCCTTCTAAGTTAATATTGGCATATACGTACATCAGAGCAAAATACTAGACAACCAAAATGTGTCGGTTGTTTATGTACCAACACTTGTCTTTTGCAGGACAACATTAATCCTATTTTGCATTTTGCCCCATTTCATAAATTATTTCAAAACAATAATGTTTGAACAATATTGCCTAAGAGGCAGGAAAGGCAACAGTATATATCAAGAGACACGTACCATGTAGTCTGCCCTACCTCAACGAAACCACGTGTTCTGTCCATCATAGAGGTAGAGTCAACTCCAGAGAGAAGTAAAAGAGAATCGCCTTGGAAGGTTATAATTAACATTTAAATCTCTTTCCTTGAGGTATACAGTTGCCTTTCCTTCCTCTTAGACACTACTGTTGAGCCATTATTGTTTTCAATTGATTTATGAAATAAGATGTGTTTTGAGAAAGTAATATGCCTATGCACAAATGTTGTGAGGACTAGCATACTTCCATTTAAAAAATATTTTGAAAAAATTATTTTATTAAAAATAAAAATTCTGAAACAATTATTAGGTTCATTTTTTATGAAGTAATCTATAATTTTAGACCAGGTTGCATAATATATTTGGTTCATCAAGTAAAAATACTGCTTAATAGTTTTAATTCATAGTATGGAAAACAGTGTAAGAACATTTATTGTCAAAACATATATACTACTATATGTTAGAAACATTTGACTATTTGCAAATTGTTTAATGTATTTCCTTTTGTTAGTTCAAAATCTCATTATACCATAGACAAAAATTACCTTTGCCTATCACTTTTTGTTACTATCATTCCACTTTTGAAATGGTCAACTATTGTGTCTGCGATCACAGTTGGCCTACCAGAGTTTGTACTGCACACAGCTTCAATTTAATTTTGCTTAAATCACTGAGCTTAACACTTATCCTCTGCTTAAATATAATTCTAAAAAAAAATGTTCATTATACTTTAACTAATAATTTAGTAATTAAGGTTAATTAACCTGATACAATTGTGGCAGTTTCACAGCTAAGTAGCACACCAATTTATCTAAAATTGGGTGTCTCTTTCCCTTAGAAGACTTAAGAAGTTTTTTTTTTCTTTCTTTTTTTAGATACTTTGTAAATGCTGTGTGGTAACTAGTTATGTATAGTAACCCTTGGCTGGTAGTTTGCAATGATGACGTAAAATGGAAAGAAAATTTTAAAAAAGCACTCTGTCTTGGTCAACAGAATAATCTGACTTCTGTTCTGAGTTAAATTTTGGGCTCCCCCGAATACTAGAATCCTTACTCTAATTTCGTAACATTAAGAGGTGGTAGGTTTAAGAGGTGAGTAGCAGAAAGATGAAGCGTCTGTACGTGCGCGCGCCCGCGTGCATGTGTGTGTGTGTGTGTGTGTGTGTGTGTGTTGTTTTGTTTTATTTCCTGAGTCCCTAGCCTATCTATTTTCATGTTCTTGGCAACTTAAGCAGCACTGAGTATGAGTACCATACCTTGGAATGGGCCATAAATCCAATCAGATATTGGTTAGTTATTCCCACAAGCTTTGTTCTTCTATTTCAGTAGACTATCCTGTGGAGATATTACTAATAGATCAACAGTAGCACAGTGGGTTTATTCTTTCCCCATTAGTCCCATGCAAAGTGTTGCCTAGTACCATGTATACTACTTCGTAGGGCTGAAGACTCTATGTATGTACCAGCTCAACTTCTTTGTGTTAATGAGTGATGTATCTATAGTCCTTGACAATTGTTCAAAAAAAAAAAAAAAAAAGGGAACAAACAAAAAATGTTGGTTTGTGGAGAGCCACCAATGGCTTGGGAAATAACCTGGAGGAGAAAAGAGGAAATGAGTGAGAGAATATAGGAAGCAACAGGTAAAATTAAAAGACAGTTGGTGGGCCATATAGAAACCCAATATAGTAGAAGCTTCCTATATTATATACTTATAAGAAGGCAATCTAAATGAAATTACAAAATCTTACAGGAGAGACAGAGTCCCACCTGGACATTTTCTACACCAAATGAAGCTTCCAGTATCAGGGATGGATTACATGTAAAAAAAGCTGTTGGCCAAAGGGGTTTCACGGGAGCTGCTAAACAACCCAGGAATGGGATTTTTCAAATATGGCTGGGAAAGCTGGTCAACAGAACACAGTTATCTACCTCCTTGCGCATGCCTAGCGATGGGTGGCCATGTGACCATCATGGCTTCTTTTTCATAGGTTTCTGAAGTTGAGTCTACGTCCTCATGATTGTATAATAAGAGCTTTACTGATTAAGCCATTCTGCCCTTTCTTAAGCTTTTAGGGATGATGTCAGTTCCCTGCATTATTGGATAACTCTCTAGATGCTTCTATTGACATATGAGGACACAAGGTACAGTTGGTAATCTTCACTAGAGATAAAGCTCCTCCTGAGGAGCTTTGCGTTAGAGCTATCATAGACTCAGTCTTCAGGAAAAAAAAAATACATCTATAGCTCTTGCAATTGAATAATCCGTAGTACTTTTTTATATCAACAGAACTTGTACATGATAAATGTCATGCTGTTTTTTGCCATTAGTTTTACCAACAATTTCTAAGTATGATTTTAAATAAATAGTTGATCATTTCTAATTTTCTTCCTTTAAGTTTTAAAATGACACTAGTTTCTGATCTTTTTTTTCTTGACACATATAATTTTAAACTGAGTATCAAACTTACATTTCTAGTTCCCGTTAGGTGTGAAGGCTTGCAGTATTATTGATAATGTTTCTGAGGGACCTTGGCTCTGACTAGACTTATTTAAATGATAAATGATGTCTCAGAAATTAAGGTTATGGAAAAAAAATGAGCAGACACTAACTATATAAAGCCTATACAACTAAGCCTCAGCACTCCCTGATATGGAAAAACCTATGCATCTTCATAAACTGTAATGGAGTTGCTGATATCAGTAATATAGTAAAGAATGAAGGAAATGGCCACTATGTTTTGTTAAATCCTGTATAACCACACAAATATGTGCAATGTGCCAACATGTTAAACTATAATTTATAGAGAATTCAGAGGGATCTTTTCATTAAGTTAAAGCTCCAAATTTCTTGATTTTTATGTGAATTTTAGTTAATCTCCGATTTAAATCATAAGGATATATTAATTTTATATCTTCTAGATTCAAAAAGAAGTGGTTCTAAAGAAACAATTTTTATGCAAGTATTTAGTCTTGGGGAAGATAAAAGTATAAAAGATAGTAAGTATGTAGGATGGTAGGGAGATAACTGTGAATGCTTTAATGATCAGCAGCTGTTCCTCAGGTGTAAACAGACTGCCCTAACACTTCAGTGATATATGCATTATCTTACCTGGATCTAGTTCAACTGCATGAATCTAATCAGGCCTCCTGGAGATTAATTTTTGCTTGAAATGTGATATTTGAGATAAAAGACAAAGATACAGGTAGACACTTGGACTATTTGCGGAAGCAGGGGATTCCCACCAAGGTTAGGTTGCCACCCCCAATGTACCAAAGAGTAGAAAATCAAAATTAGAGTTCCGTGTATCCAAAAGGGAATTTTGAAGAATGAGGCTGCAAAGAGAAGCCGGGGTAGGTTATAAATTTTCTTGAACACGTTTTAAGCAGTAGTGAATAACATGATTAGATTTATGTTGTGGAGACAACAAATCAATATGAAAGTGCTTGCAGTAATTGAAGAAAAAGGCATAGTACTTGTCTGATCTAGAGAACAGGAGGAAGGATAGGAAAGAAAAAGCCCAAGATTTAAGTGTTAACTGACAGCCAGATCTGCAGGATAAAAATCATAGCCTGTGAACTAAAGTAGATCAAGTTACAAAGAGGAGCCTCATAGGTTAATTATCTTTATATATTATCAGTAGACTTGAATCTCTGTAATTCTCAAATTACATTGTAAAATTAAAATAATGGCAGTACAAAAGCCAGTCCTCATGAGCTTGTGTGTTTTTAGTTTTTCTCTTGTTTGGGGGGCATTTTCTTTCTTTCTCTTTTTTTTTGAGAAAGAACTTAAAGTTGGGTGGGTAAGAAAAGGAAGAGAACTGGAGGGACTTAGGGAAGGAGAAAAATATGATTAAAATATATTGAAATTTAAAAATTGTTTTAAATAATGAAATCATAATAAAAGAATGTTACCTTTTTGGAAACTACAATAGTAATAAAATAAAACCTCCTTTTTTGAGTTAATTTTATAAAATATATTGTCTTAATTTTGAGATATGGATATTAATGACAAATTTTTGAGAAGAATAGTTATAGATAAATTGACATTTATAGAAACTATAATGTCATTTAAATATCATTGTTGTAAAATGAAATAAACAAAATTAAGTAGTATAGAAATGCATTTACAGTTGTCCTTTGGATTTTGTTGATAACAACATGATATGCAAATACTAATAATGTTCACTATAGACCACAAAATGAAGACTTTTGTAAAGAATGCTAAGTTTTTATCTCAGCACAGAACTTTGGTAACACCTTATTTTTAATTTTTTTCTGATGTGGGTCAGAGTTTAGAATACAGTTAGAACTTAGGTTTCACTAGAAAAGTGGCAGAGGTAAATCTTCTACAACATTTTCTCATTTCATATGGGTTGTACATTTCAAAGCAAAAAACAAACGATTCTCTGCAAGGTTCTTATGCCTTACTGAGTGTTCTCTCTCTCTCTGAGACTCTCTCACTCTCTTGAAAATCTACTCTTCATTCAGAAAAAAAAAACATGCTATTTATAAGGTTGTACATTTCTCTGTTAAAGGAAATATATCCAATATGGAAGATCAATATTCTTAAATGAACATAGCTATACCTCGAGTCTGAAATCATCACCAAAAGATTACCTTCTTGCTATGCCATTGTTTTTTGAAGACAGACTTAAGGATTAAAACATAGGTAAAAAAATATTCAAAATTGTTTACTGTACTGTTCACAATCTATTAGAAGTACGGTTGGAGCATTTTATACTTTATTGAAATTCCTAAATGGACCAAATTGTTTGACCATTTTATAATATAAATAATTCCTGGCTTGAAAATGACAATAACTCAGCATCAGCATCAACATCATTATCAGCATCACAATAACTATTGCAAAAAACGCGTGCATTAGAGATTATTAACATGTTACTTGGATCATGTCAAACAACTCTGAATTGAACTCCATGCAAGACATATAATCTTGCACAAAGGTAGAAATGAGTTAAATGAGGCCTCTGTAGTCTTCTCTTACATGATAGTGAGCATGTATTCCAATGCCATTGTGTGGCTTTAAATCACATGTTCTAAAACTCAGGGAAACCAGGATTCTAGCAATTCCTGAAGATGCACTCTTAATTTTGTTGTTTGTTTTGTTTTAATCCTGGAATCAAGCTGTTATATTGATTGAAGAAAATTGTCTAGAAACATGTATCTGATATTGTTCTAAATGTCCCTTACTCAATTTCTAGTTAAGGTGGCTAGTTAAATCAAATGCTCAATATTCCACAGACTGAATGCTTGTGACCCTGGTAGCTCTGTTGTTTATGCTATAGCATTAACAATCTCTTGTGTCATGTGTGGATGTTCCAAAAACAGACCCCAGTGAACATTCACAGCAGCCAGACCTGATGAGACCGGATAGGCTAGAGTCAGATAGAGAGGGAGGAGGACCTCCCCTATCAGTGACTAGGGGAGGGACATAGGAGGAGAAAAGGCAAGGAGGGTGATACTGGGAGGAGATGAGTGAGGGGGACACAGCCGGCATACAAAATGAATAAACTATAAGAAATAATAAATCAATATAAAAAGAACAAAACATTATATAGAAATATTCCCATATTTCAAACAAGTAATAGAAAGAAGGAAGTTACAGGTTACAACAGACCTTAGAAATCTATGAAAACTATCCAACAGTAATTATTTTTATAATAGTTTCTTTTTAATAATATTTTGTCATATTTTAATTTTAGCACATATTTCAAAATTTAAATCCATAAAAGCAAATATTCTGTATATCAATATATTTTATTCTTTCATTTTAGGGTATGTGTATTTCAGGATTATAAATTTAGAGACAAGTGATGACTATCTGGCACCAAGTTCCATTGGTTTTAAAAATCACAAATATTAGTAATATATATTTAATTATATAATGACCTACAGTCATTTTCTTAAGTAAAGATGCAATATTAATAAACTATAAAGAATAAAATCATTAAGTAGAAAATGTGAATTAGTAATAAAATGTGATATTATATGTAACTGTGATTTATTCACATTGATTCTTTCATGATTCTGTTACTAAATAAATTCTAAAAGTCATTATATTTCTAAGTTTATTTTAATATGCTTTAACAGAAATATAATTATATCCCTACCACCTTCCCTTTCTCCAGCACCTCCTAGCTATCCTGCCTTTCTTATGTCCACTGATTTTTTTCCATTGACTGTTATTGTTGAGAGGATCCAACAATAATAATCAGATTTAGCCTATCCTATTGATGAACCATCTTACTGGTTGTACAAAGCATGTTTTGGTTTTAAGAAAAATACTTTAAAACTATAATGCTTTTCCCTTTCTCTGAGCTTTTAAAAGATACAGTGATGTGCTTTACAAACACGAAAGATTTCATTCGATAAAAACTTATTATCACCATCTCAGTGACAGGCTCAGAGTGCAGAAAAATGAACACACTTGAAGCTTCATAGCCTTCTTGATGTCACCACCAAGCATGAGGAGTGAGCACACAAAAACAAAGCAGAATTCATAAAGGCTTTTGGTCCTCCTCTCCCTGTATCCCCAGATCTGATTCTCCACCTTTGTTTCTCTCTGTGCTCTATCTCCTACAGTGTTCCCTCTCTTCAACCATACCTCTGTTTATCCTATTTCCCCTTTGAGTGAGATTTAAGCATCCTCCTTTGGGTCCTCCTTGCTACTTATCTTCTTGGGGGTCTGTGCATTGTAGTAGATTTATCCTGCACTATAAGGCTGATATATACTTATAAGTGAGTACTTACCATGTGTGTCTTTCTGCATCTGGGTTACCTCACTCAGGATGATCTTTTCTAGTTCCATCCATGTGCCTGCAAATTTCATGCAGCTCAGGCTTCATGTGGGTTCACTAGTAAGGGAAATAGGGGTTATCTCTGACATCGACTCTGTTGCCCGCTTTTTGATCACTCCCCCTCTCCCTACCGCCCCCCCTCGCCCCTGACATTACTGCCTTACCAGGTCACAGAGGAAGGGAACAAACTCAGTCCTCATGTGACTTGATGAGCTAGGGTGGGTAGGAAGTGGAGGTCCCCTTTTCTGAGGAATAAGGAAAGGAGGGTGGGGGAGATAGTCTAGGACTCAGAGGAGAGAAGAAAGAAGGCTAAGACCTGGATGTAAAGTGAACAAATAAATTAATAAATTTAAGGAAAATAACTCATGAATTTTGAAAAACTCTACACTGTAGCCATGTAAAGAGAACATAGGGTGTGATATTGTTGGAAATAATGAACAACGCACTAAAAGGGGTAATACATCTGAGAACAATTTGGAGGTACTTTACTTCTCTGCAATTTGTCAATTAAATTGTAATATAGAATTCATATTGGTGTGAAGATACTGGTGATTATAGACATTTTCTGTTGATTGCCATGAAAGTCAAGTAGTCTTTCTGCAGTACTTAAGTATGTTTTTTTTTTGTTTTTATTATTAGATTAATTAGAATACAAAAGAAGTCTGCACCTGTTAGTCTTGAGTAAAGAGTCTTACTTTATAGAAATACGGTTACAGAAATAAAGCAAAAAGCTCCTTAAATGGTATAAAAGACATGATTCAAATTTCTAAACTGGGAAAATTTCAAGCAAATTCATGGAACTAGGAAAGATCATCCTGAGTGAGGTATCCCAGAAGCAGAGACAAGCATGGTATATAATCATTCATAAGTGGATATTACCCATATAATATAGGATAAACAAACTAAAATCTACAGACCTAAAGAAACTGAGTGACAACTTCACAAGGAGAACAACAGAGCCAAAATACCTGGGCCCACGGGGCCCAGCAGGGACCAATAATCTAACCAAGGACCATGCATGGAGAGGACCTAGAACCCCTGTTCAAAGGAAGCCCATTGGCTACTCAGTTTCCAAGTGGGTACCCTAGTAAAGGGTTCGGGCAGCCTGTGACATGAACTCAGTGGCTGAATCTTTGATCACTTTCCCCTGGGGGATACAGCCTTGCCAGGCCACAGAGGAAGATGATTCAGCCAGCATTGATGAAACCTGATAAGCTAGGGTCAAATAGAATGGGAGGAGGTCCTCCCTTATCAGTGGTCTAGGAAAGGGCAAAGGGAGAAAAGAGAAAGGGTGGGTGGGATTGGAAGGAGACTGGGAGGCAGGGCTACAGTGAGGATACAAAGTGAATAAATTGTAAAAAATAAATATGTAAATCAAATTAAATTAAAAAATAAAAATAAAATTATAATTATTAAAGAAAAGAAGCTGAACGACAGGGAGGACTCTGGTGAAAATGCTTAATTCTCACGCAGAAGGGAAAACAGGATAGACACTGGAAGTTGTAGAAGAGAGAGAGAAGGATGGGAGCTTACCAAAGAGTCCAACTAGCAGGGGATCTAAGCAGATGCAGAGACTCATAGCAAAACTTTGGACAAAGCACAGGGGATCTTATGAAAGAAGAGGAAATGAAAGACCTGGAGAAGACAGGAGTTCCACTAGGAGAGCAACAGAACAAAAAAAAAAAAAAAAAATCTGGGCACAGGGGTCTGTTTTGAGACTGGTAGTCCAACCAAGGACCATGCATGGAGATAACCTAGAAATCCTTCACAGATGTAGCCCATGGCAGCTCAGGGTCCATGTGGGTACCCTAGTAAGGGGAACAGAGGCTGTTTCTGACATGAACTCGATAGCTGGCTTTTTGATTACTGCCTCCTGATGGGGGTGCAACCATGCCAGGCCACAGAGAAAGACAGTGCAGCCAGATCTGATGAGACCTGATAAGCTAGGGTCAGATGGAAGGGGAGGAGGACCTCCCTATGAGTGGACTGGGGGAGGGGCATGAGAGGAAAAGACGGAGGGGGTGGGATTGAGAGGGGATGAGGGAGGTGGCTTTAGCTGGGATACAAAGGGAATAAATTGTAATTAATAAAATAATAAATTAATTAAAAATAATAATTTATTTTCACCTGATGTTCAAATAGTTATGTCTTCTTCCCCAAATGCATAATTTAGGAAGAGTCAAGATTTTTGTTTGAATTAAAATTAATTTTTGCTTATTCTTTTAGCTTTAAATTTTTAAGTTAACTTTCTTAGAAAAGAATTTCAATTTAAAATGTAGGGTACCATTATTTAGTAAATCGATTCCTCCAGAGTGAATGTGTTCTTGTTTCCAAATATGAGGCAAGTTCATTATTACTCCAATTTTATTTGTAAATGAGCCCTGCTGCAAACATTTATTCTCTTATCCACCATTTATAAGAAACAATTTTGACCACGACAAAGTCACATTTTCTCTGTTTATAGCATAAACCAAAGTTAACAACTTTACCTTTGTAATATTTCATGTATCTTCTACTTCTACTACATCCTTATGACAATATCTTGGTGACAGCTGCCTCATGATTGACATATGAGAGAATTCACTTGCCAGAGAAAATACTTGGAGTGCTAGCTATTGGGTTTCAAATGATAAAAAGAGCATGTTCAGAACTTTGACACAACTTAAGACTGAACTATCTTTACCAAGTAGCTTTTTCTCAAGAAGAGAGAAGGCATGGAAATCCTGACGAACATGAAGTTGGGAGAGGTGTGTGTAATGTAAATGTTCTATAAAGAATCAGCACTTGGTTTTCTGAGTTTTCTCATCTCAACTCTGGAGCCACTTCCATTCTTGAGAGTGCTCTTCCCTTCCTCAAAAAGCTCCTTAAAATTTTCTTTATGTGTATGTAAAACTGTCTCTGTGTGTCTCATATGTGCAGGTGCTACAAATACTAGAGAAATGTTCTAGATTCCCAGGTGACAGTGTTGTAATGGTTATGCTCTGTCAATAGGAGTGTTACAAAACAAAGGAGGGCTCTTTGGAAGAGTAGCATGATCTCTTCACCATGAGACATCTCTCCCATCTCTGCTTTTCCTTTCCTAATAAACTGTCTTTATTGGTATTTCTATTTACATGTCTCTGGTGCAGTCATTTGTCTTTGGTAATAAGACCTGAAATAAGACACTCTCTAGTCAGAACTGAGGCCCTTTACTATTCCTTGTCCTTTTGTTGTTTTTGTAAAAGTCTATGCATGTATTTCCTTACACTGTGGGGGCTCCTTCACAGTTTCTCTGATGTCCACGCCTAACTTAAAAGACATTAGATACAAAGCGAATAAATTGTAATAATTAATAATACTAATAATGAAGAAAAAAATAACATCTCCAAAAAAATAAATAAATAAAAGTCATTACTTCTCTATCACTCTCCTACAGAAAGAGGCAGGGATTTTCAACTTGTCTCAACTCTTTTTTTTTTTTCTTTCAAATGCTAATAGTATAATCTTGATAGCCTTCTGAACCCATTTTTAAATTCATTGATTAACAAGGCTAAGAATCAACCAAAAGGAAAAAAAAGCCAAAGTAACATCACAAAGCTGTAATTATTCTTACAAAAGATTAAAGATGCTTCAGGTCACCCATTAGTTTTATTTACAATGACTGAAAAGGCTCCAAAGTTTTTGTTGAGCTGCAAATGAAGAACAGGTTTTTATTTGCAGAGCCTACTTGTAGAGCTTAATGATGTATAAAGAATGCACATTATGCTACATTTTATTATAAAGTAGTAAAATATTTTGATTCTGGACTCCTTCAAGCATAAATCTAATCTCAACCCTACTTCAAACTCATTCTACTAAAAATGACCACCAGTATCTCTCACCTTAGTCCCCTATTACCCCAATTAACCACCTGTGTCATCCCATGGACGTCTTTTAACCTTCATGCACTATAAATATTTTCACGTACATAAGAATACTGCTGGAGGTATAGAGTAGTCTTTCCTCTTACTATTACAATGTTAAAGTAGTATTGAGGGCAAGAATTTATTTGCTTAAAACCCTCAGAAAACTTAACCTTACAAACCATGTTTTATTAATGAATCATATTGTCCAGGACTCCATGCATGGTGAATTGTATCCCCATAAATATAAATATACAAATAGAATTTGATGTTCATGGGACAGGAAAATTGACTCACAGTGTCTGGCATAACTTTCATTTTAAATGAAAAAAATGTACTAGGGTTTTATGTCACTTTCTACTATGTTGACTTGTTTGATATCCATTTCCCAGTGTCTGACTTACTTTGTATGTATTAAATTACTTGCCCGAGGATCAGAGGTTGAATTATGTGTAATTCATCAAGTCAAACCTCTAGTTTGCAGATTAATAGAAGCTTCCCATGGTGTTTCCCAACAAGACATCATAAGATTGCCTTGTGATTATTCCTAATTGATACATATTTAGTTTTGTCACTCTTTTATTGATGATATGAGAATAAGTAGAACACCAGAGTGTCACTCAATATGAACCTAGGTCATAATTACCAAATTGAAAGAATTAAACATTGGTGGTTTCTGTTTCTCTAGAGTGCCATGAAAACTACAAGTTCAGGAAAAAGACATCATTGAAGAGAAAAATCATTACCTTTCTTATAAATAAGGATAAAAAAATGAAAGGGTTTATTTTATAATCCTGAAGACTCATTGTAATGACTTTAGAATTACAGGTCCATTGGATCTTGTTGTTCATCATAACACATACAGAAACTCTAAAACTACACTCAAATTTTCGCTTAAAAGATTTTTAGATGAAAGTTTCAGAAATAATATGTTATATTAATAGTACCCAGAATAAGAATGGTAACAAGGAAGTTTTCAAGGGATCAAGACCCCTAACATCCTGCAATTAAATTTGTTTACATCATTCAGTGAGGCTTTTAAAGATACTGTTCCTTATACTGAGGAAATTTATTGCTTCCATCATAGAGATTTATTTCAGACAGATAAACAGATTTTTTTTTTTTGGAATAATTTCAAGGGGGGAAACGATGCTTCTTATACACTCTATAATGGTATGAACTATCATTTATGTTGAAAGAAAATTTATTCATTTTACAGGATACTAAGGAAGTCAGATATGCTATCAATAAAGGTTAAATCAGACAATACGACCTAAAAAAGGAAAATCAAAACATGTTTAGTGTTTGAGTTCTTTTTTGTTTGTTTGTTTGTTTTCTTTTTTAATTAATTATACTTTATTCACTTTGTATCCCCCCATAAGGCCCTCCTATCTCCCCTCCCGATCCCACTCTCTCTCCTCCTTCTTCACGCATGCCCCTCCCCAAGTCCACTGATAGGGGAGGTCCTCCTCTCCTTCCTTCTGATCTTAGTCCATCAGATTACATCAAGAGTGGCTGCAATGTCATCTTCTGTGGCCTGGTAAGGCTGCTCTCCCCTCAGGGGGAGGTGATCAAAGAGCAGACCAATCAGATTATGTCAGAGGCAATCCTTCTTCCTATTACTGTGTAACCCACTTGTACACTAAACTGCCATGGACTAGATCTGTGCAGGGATTCTATGTTATCTCCATGCATGGTACTTGGTTGGAGTATGAGTATCTGAGAAGACCCCTGTGTTCAAATTTTCTGGTTCTGTTGCTCTCCTTGTCGAGTTCCTGTCCTCTTTGGATCTTACTATTTCACACTTCTTACATAAGATTCCATGCACTCTGCCCAACAGCTGGCCATAAGTCTCAGCATCTGCTTTGATAGTCTGCAGGGCAGGGCCTTTCAGAGGCCCTCTGTGGCAGGTTCTTAGCTTGTTTCCTGTTTTCTTCTTCCTCTGATGTCCTTCCTCTTTGCCTTTGGGGATGGGGATTGAGCATTTTAGTCAGGGTCCTCCCTCTTGAGTAGTTTCTTTAGATGTACAGATTTTAGTAGGTTTATCCTATATTACAGGTCTATATGAATGAGTATATACCATGTGTGTCTTTCTGCTTCTGAGACAGCTCACTCAGGATAATCCTTTCCAGGTCCCACCATTTACCTGCAAATTTCATGATTTCCTTTTTTTTTTTTTTTTTTTTTTTTATTGCTGAGTAATATTCTATTGTGTAGATGTACCACAATTTCTGCATCCATTCTTCAGTTGAGGGGCATTTGGGCTTTTTCCAGCTTCTGCCACTTACAAATAAAGCTTCTACAAACATGGTTGAACAAATGTCCTTATCTTGTACTTGAACCTCATTTGGATATATGCCTAGGAGTGTTATGGCTGGATTTTGAGGAAGCACTATTCCCAGTTGTCTGAGAAAGGGCCAGATTGATTTCCAGAATGGTTGTACAAGTTCCCATTCCCACCAGCAGTGGAGGAGGGTTTTCCTTTCTCCACAACCTCTCCAGCATGTGTTGTCCCTTGAGTTTTTCATCTTGGCCATTGTGATGGGTGTAAGGTGAAATGTCAGGGTTGTTTTGATTTGCATTTCCCTAATGGCTAATGAGGTTGAGCATTTCTTTAAGTGTTTCTCTGCCATTCAAAATTCCTCTACAGAGAACTCTCTGTTTAGCTCTGTTCCTCATTTTTTAATTGGATTATTTGGTTTGCTGCTTTTCAGCTTCTTTAGTTCTTTATACATATACTGGATATTATCCCTCTGTCAGATAAAGGGTTGGTGAAGATTCTTTCCCAATCTGTAGGCATTCATTTTGTTTTGATGATGGTGTCCTTTACTTTACAGAAGCTTTTCAGTTTCATGAGGTCCCATTTATTGATTGTTGCTCTTAGAACCTGTGCTCTTGGTGTTCTGTTAAGGAAGTTCTCTCCTGTACCAATGAATTCTAGGGTCTGCCCCAATTTTTCTTCTAACCGATTTAATATGTCGGTTTTATGTTGAGGTCTTTGATCCACTTGGACTTTAGATTTGTGCAGGGTGATAAGTATGGATCTATTATATTTTTCTGCATGTACATATCCAGTTAGACCAGCACCATTTGTTGAAGATGCTATCTTTTTTTGATTGTGTGGTTTTGGCATCTTTGTCAAAGATCAGGTATCCATGAATTTGAGGGTTTATTTCTGGGTCATCTGTTTGGTTCCATTGATCTACCAGTCTGTTTCTATGCCAGTACCATGCAGTTTTTATTACTGTTGCTCTATAGTACAGCTTAAGATCAGGGAAGGAGATACCTCCAGAAGATCTTTTATTGTAGAGGATTGTTTTAGCAATTCTGGGTTTCTTGTTATTCCATATAAAGTTGAGAATACTTCTTTCCAGGTCTGTAAAGAAGTGTGTTGGTAATTTGATGGAAATTGCATTAAATCTGTAGATTGCGTTTGGTAATATGGCCATTTTTACTATGTTAATCCTGCCAAGCCATGGGCATGGGAGATCTTTCCATCTTCTGATCTCTTCTTCTAATTTTTTCTTCAGAGACTTGAAATTTTTTTCATACAATTCTTTGACTTGCTTGGTTAGGGTTATACCAAGGTACTTTATGTCATTTGTGGCTATTGTGAATGGTGTTGTTTCCTTAATTTCTTTCTCAGTCCTTTTGTCTTTTGTATACAGGGGGGCTACTGATTTTTTAGAGATAATTTTTTTATCCGGCCATTTTGCTGAAGGTGTTTATCAGCTGTGAAGTTCCCTGATAGAATTTTTAGGGTCACTTAGGTATACTATTTATCATCTGCTAATAGTGATAATTTGACTTCTTCCTTTCCAATTTGTATCCCCTTGATCTCATTCAACTGTCTTATTGCTCTAGCAAGGACTTCCAGAACTATGTTGAAGCAATATGGAGAGAGTGGGCAGCCTTGCCTTGTTCCTGATTTCAGTGAGATTGCTTTAAGTTTTTCTCTGTTTAATTTGATGTTGGCTATAGGCTTGCTGTATGTTGCTTTTACTATGTTTACATATGTGCCTTTTATCCCTGATCTCTCCAATACTTTAAACATGAATTGATATTGGATTTTGTCAAATGCTTATTCAGCATCTAAGGAGATGATCACGTGGTTTTTCTCCTTCATTTTGTTTATGTGGTAAATCACATTGATGGATTTCTGTATATTGAACTACCCGTGCATACCTGGGATGAAGCCTATCTTTGATGTGATCTTGTATTTCATTTCCAAGTATTTTGTTGAGTTTTTGAGAATGTTCATAAGAAAGATTGGCCTGAAATTCTCTTTCTATTTTGGTTCTTCGTGAGGTTTAGGTACCAAGGTGACTGTAGCTTCATAGAATGATTTTGGCAGTGTCCCATCTGTTTCTATTTTGTGGAATAGTTTGAAGAGAACTGGAGTTAGCTCTTCTTTGAAGGTCTGG
This sequence comes from Psammomys obesus, assembly GCF_907164565.1. Lineage (NCBI taxonomy): Eukaryota > Metazoa > Chordata > Mammalia > Rodentia > Muridae > Psammomys > Psammomys obesus. The sequence goes on from NW_026592666.1 coordinate 1,484,484, forward strand.
TAGAATTCTGCGCTGAAACCATCTGGTCCTGGGCTTTTTTTGCATGGGAGACTTTTGATGACCGCTTCTATTTTCATAGGGGATATAGAACTATTTAATTGACTTTCCTGGTCTTGTTTGAGGTTTGGTAAGTGGAATCAATCTAGAAAATTGTCCATTTCATTTAGATGTTCAAATTTTGTGGCATATAGATTTGGAAGGAAGTCCTAATGATTGTTTGGATTTCCTCAGTGTCTGTAGTAATGTCCCCCTTTCATTTCTGATTTTGTTGATTTGGATGGTGTCTCTCTGCCTTTTAGTTAGCTTGGCTAAGTGTTTGTCTATCTTGTTGATTTTCTCAAAGAACCAGCTCTTGGTTTCATTGATTCTTTGAATTGTTTTATTTGTTTCTAATTGATTGATTTCAGTCCTGAGTTTGAGTATTTCCAGCCATCTACTCCTTTTTGGTGTGTCTGCTTCTTCTTTTTCTCGGGTTTTCAGGTGAGCCATTAAGTTGCTTGAATGAGCTGTCTCAAATTTCTTCTTAAAGGCACTTAGTGCTATGAACTTTCCTCTTAGCACTGCTTTCATTGTGTACCACAAGTTTGGGTATGTTGGGCCTTCATTTTCATTGAATTCTAGGAAGACTTTAATTTTCTTCTTTATTTCTTCCCTGACTCAGCTGTCATTTAGTAGCAAGTTGTTCAGTTTCCATGTGTGTGTAGGCTTTTGGCTGTTTCTGTTGTTGTTGAGGTCCAGCTTTATTCTATGGTGATCACATTGGATACAAGGGATTATTTTCAATCTTCTTGTATCTGTTGAGGTTTGCTTTGTGACCAACTATATAGTCTATTTTGGAGAAGGTTCCATGAGGTGCTGAAAAGAAGGTAAGTTCTTTTGTGTTTGGGTGTAAGGTTCTGTAAATGTCTGTTAGGTCCATTTGATTCATGACCTCTGTCAGAGATACTGTTTCCTGATTAATTTCTGTTTTGTTGACCTGTGCTTTGTTGAGAGTGGGGTGTTGAAGTGTTCCACTATTAATGTGTGGGGGTCTATGTGTGGTTTAAGTTTTATCAATGTTTCTTTTACAAATGTGGGTGCCCTTGTATTTGGGGCATAGATGTTCAGAATTGTGATGTCTTCCTGGTGGAATTTTCCTTTGATGAGTATGAAGTGTCCTTTCCCATCTCTTTTGATTAATTTTGTTTGAAAGTCTATTTTATCAGATATTAGAATGGCTACTCCTGCTTGCATCTTGGGTCCAGTTGCTTAGAATGCCATCTTCCAACTTTTGTTCTCAGGTAATGTCTATCTTTGTGACTTAGGTGTGTTTCTTGTATGCAACAGATTGCTGGGTTTTGTTTACGTATCCATTCTGTTAGTCTGTGTCTTTTTATTGGAGAATTGAGTCCATTGATGTTGAGAGAGATTAATGACCAGTGGCTGTTAGATATTTTGATTTTGATTTTGGCTGTGGTCATAGTTTGTGTGATTGGTTGCTTTTTGTTTTACTGTAGTGAGGTTAATTATTTCCTATGTTTTCTTGAAAGTAGTTAATTTTCTTGGGTTGTATTTTCCCTTTTAGTGTCTTCTGTAACTCTGGATTTGTGTGTAGGTATTGCTGAAATTTGTTTTTGTTATTGAATATTTTGTTTTCTCAGTCTATGAGGACTGATAGTTTTGCTGGGTATAGTAGCCTGGGCTGACATCTGTGTTCACTTAGGCTCTGCATGATATCCGTGCAGGCCTTTCTGGCTTTCATAGTTTCTGTTGAAAATCAGGTGTGTATATACTCACTTATATAGACCTATAAGATATGATAAACATAATGAAATCTATACACCTAAAAAAGATAATCAAGAGAGCAGACATGGGGTAAGATTATCAATCCTTGTTTAGAAAGACAGATGGGATGTGCATTGAACATATGACAGGAGTCTACTGAGCGCATTGGAAAGACTCTAACTAGCAGTGTTTTCAAAGCAAAGACTCATGACCAAACCTTTGGCAGAGTACAGGGAATCATAAGAAAGAAGGGGAGTTAGTCTGATGGAAAAGGATAAGAGCTCCACAAGGACCAAATATATCTGGGCACAGGGTCTTTTCTGAGACTGACATGCAACCAAGGACCATGTATGGATATAACCTAGAACCTCTGCTCAGATGTAGCCTGTGGTAGCTCAGTAACCAATTGGTTTCCCATAGTGAGGGGAACAAGGACTATTTCTAACAGGAACTCAATGACTGTCTCTTTGGCCTCCCCACTCCCCAATGGAGGAGCAGTCCTGTTATGCCACAGAGGAGGACTTTGCAGCCAGTCCTGAAGATACCTGATAAAACAGGATCAGATGAATGGGGAGGAGGTCCTCCCCTATCAGTGGACTTGGCAAGGGGCACAGTGGAGATGAGGGAGGGAGGGAGGGACTGGGAGGGAATGAGGGATCGGGACACGGCTGGGATACAGAGTTAATAAAATGTAACTGATAAGAAAAAAATAAAATTCAAAAAAAAAAATAAAAAAAAACATACAAAAAATTCAAAATAAAATGTCAATCAAAATATACTATACAATTTATTTCTGGAGGACCATTTGGATTCTTCTTTGTTCATTATTAAATTTCCTTGGTAAAGAATATCATGAAACTGCTCACATTTATTCATATTCTCTGTCTATTCTTGTTCTTTTTAATCCATAACCCAAGTTCCTAGATTTTCTCCCCTCTCCCTCTCTCTATCTCTCTCTGTCTCTCTGTCTCTCTCTATTCTGTTCTTCTTCTCCTGTATTTGTGTGTGTGTGTGTGTGTGTGTGTGTGTGTGTGTGTGTGTGTGTGT